>NW_028263373.1:17322005-17640755 GCF_051168715.1 Poecilia mexicana | reverse complement strand
GCCCTGACACCCTGAATAAATAGAGACCAATGCACACAAATTCAGCCGCACCGAGAAACCGTGGGGGTTTGTTTGAGTTAAGGTCAATCCTGTTTAGATTACTTTGGTCATAAGCCATTTTTTTGAGTTCTGTTTGCTGAGCTTTCTCTGCGGAGGATCATGTATTCATGTATTCTGAAATCTGACGTTGTAATGAATATGACAGCGTCTGCAAGGGTTGTAGACTTACTTTCGAGGTGAGCTCTGTTTGTGTGTTTTGGAGAGGGCTGGGGGTTTACAAAAGAATCTGCACAGAGGGTGCACTCTTATGCAGTATAAATAAATGTACACTTTGCACAGACCCATGGGACCATGGACACTTTGTACTATACATCCATGCATATGTTCAGCATGTGAAAACTAATCTTGTCATGTGCTTTTGTCAGTTGTACTACAGTCCATTTGTTTTTGCTATAAGAAATTTAAAGGGACTAAAAGCTGACATGTCACCATATATCAATTATACCAGTATTATTTTTTGTAGTAACTATACTTGAATTTACCTAAATGTCTTTTAAACAGCTACTATATTTGGTTAGTTGCTCTACTGAGAAAATAGAGCAGAACCACAGCTTTACCCACTAAAGTTTATGAAACTTACTCAGGACTTAGGACTGATAACAATATGTCTGTTTATATGTTGTTGTTGTTTTCCAACTCTGTAGAATTAGCAAAACTAACTTCAACTGCATCCACTTTGCAATCTTATCTGTGTTGATTTGATTTGATAGTGGACTCTGGTTAAAGTAAGAAAAGAAAACTGCTTCAGTTGCCGTCTTACTGGAATATCTCAAAACATCTTCTACATGGATCTAAGCATAAAAAAACAATGGACATTTAAATCAGTGTGGTGTCTTTTCAAAACATTGAAGTTTGTGGGATGCTTGTGAAGCACATGCATTTTCTATAATGAAGTACGAAGGATATAAAAGACATGATGTACCACTACGTCAGAAAAGATTGAGCTGCTTTTGTAGCAACATCCATGTTTTCATTTCATTTTATGTTTGTTCTGTTCTGGAACTCCATGTTTTCACAGCTCCCCTCGCCTCACTGTGGATTGCTTCTGAACTATAATCCTTTACATATCTATTTTCTACAAAAATCACTTTGTTCCATCACTACATTACTGGCTTGAGATGTGTGTTTTTTTTTTTTTTTAACCTGCTTCTTAAAGACTTACTATTTGGATTTGGGGAAATAATTTCGTCACATAGAATGCCATTTGGTGAAGAGTTTTAGAAGAAGTGCTGATAACTTGCACTACCTGCACACTGGCAGGCACCCATGGAAGAAAAGGAGCGTAGCACACTGCTAAGCGGAAGGGGCAGCAGAGGTACAGGGCATGACAGTGATATGTGTTATGGCCTTTCAGAACTTTTCAAAGTGTCAGCATTACTGTCACTTGCCAAAGGCTCTTTGAGCAGCACATGATGTGTTCAAGAGCACTTCAGTTTAGAGGGCCTACCAGTTGGATAGCAAAAATCTTTTATATAGTAGGTGCATTGTTAAAAATTTGTTTCCTGTGGAGTCATTGGATATAGATCGGTGTGTAAAAAAAAAAAAAATAACGTGGAAAACATAAGATTAGATTTTACAAAAGTGACAGACTATCCTTTGAACTAGTCAGTTCAAAGGCAGAGCTGCACTCAAATGCATGGCAGTAATTTTAAAATTGAAGACAGGTGTATTTTACTGCGATACGTAAAACAAACTCCTGTCTGGGCAGCTGGATGAGCTGGGAGGTTATGGTATCCTTTCAGTAAACTCCATCAGTCTCCCTTTAATAACACAGATTATAACACTTGAGACAAAGCAGCATGTCATTGTGAATGGCCCCCTCTTGGCTCGCGCCAAACAAAGATGTGACTAAGAACGAGGATTGAAATGGTAAATCACACTCGGATACGTCTGCCTTCACTAACATAGTGCAGACACCCCGCTCCCTTTAGCGACCTGCTTTGAGTTATTTATGATGTCGAAACTAATCTCACTTAGTGCTACAGGCTCTCCAAAAAGGGGGCCCTCCTCCTGAGTCGACTGCCGAGCAAGGGATGAGGAACAGATTGAGGAAAGGAGAGCAAGCGCAGAGCCACCGAGGACTTATTCAAATCCTCCCTCATAGATTAGCAATCGCAGCTTGACAAGCCGCCCTGCAAGTTATAATTTATTAAATTTTTTGGAAATCGATGCTGCTTCTTACTAAGATGTCGGAGAAAAAAAAGGGGATGGGGAGGTGGGGGGGGCGGGTAATCCGTTTGGAATTTACAGGCGATGAAACATGAGACAAACTCACCAACATGTCATCGAGTACTGAGGACGGAGGAAGTGAAGTATTTAAATGAGGTCTGGAGGCATTAAAGCAGCTGTCATTCTGATTGGCGCTCTCTGGCTTTGTTTGTCCACGATGGTTAGAAGCTCCCACTGTACGGGCCTGTAAGATTTACGAACATTATGCTTTATATTTATTACAAACATCATGTTTTATGCTCATACTGTGACTTTGTATGAACATGTTCATCTTTAAATGTACAGTGTATGCATAGTAGCTTTAGCTCCGTGTAAAATTAATTTCCCAACACGTTTCAAAAGAAAAATACAAATATGGCCTTGATGCCCATTCTTCTGTCATTTCTTTCTCTCTTGACAAAGACTTAACCCATTAAGATAATCTTTCTGCTAAAACAAATGGAACGTGACAAGTAGTGTCTGATGGAATCAACACATCTCCATTGTTGCAGCTTCCTCACTGGGACAGTGTTTTAAACAGATAAACAAAGCGTGCAAGTGAAAGCCAGTCACCAGCCTCTCTCTGCTAATGCTGTCATTAACAAAAAAGTTCAGTTGCTTTCATTAATAGGAATAGAAAAACCATGAGAAGTAGCATCGCTGCACCCAGTGCACAATATAATGATGAAAAGAGATTTTCATTGATGCGTTTATTGCAGGGTTCTTCAAAAGACAATTTTAAACCAATCTTCAGTGCATTTTTCAAACTTAAACATACTGCTCTTGAATGAATGAATGAATATGCATGAAATATTAGCTTTAATTAGTGATATGCTTGGCTACTCCTAAGCTTCACTGTTTTTATTTCTTTGTGTACAAGGTCCATACAATGTTGGATAGAGATTTTCTCATTTTGTTCTGCATATAGTTAACTTTAAATTAAACAAATCGGTTCCAGTTTAAGTGCAGACTTTCAAGTTTAATTAATTTAGTGGGCTGAACAAAAAAGATTGTATAAAACCATGAAGAACTGAAGCATTTTATTTTTTTTACACATTTTCTTTATTTCAGCCCTCAAAAGGGAGAGAATATATTAAATAACTGATTTTTTTTTTCTTTTTTTTTTGCCCTTTTAGATCTTCTCTGTAGCTGCTGAGTTGATATATTAGAATAACAGCAAAGTATCTGCTACAGACCAGGCCAATTATAATCTGAAGAACTTTAAGAGAAAAATGTTAGAAACTAAAGCACCAAACAGCATAAGGAACATGGTGAGATTTGTTGACGGTTGAGTTTTTTTTTTTTTTCTGGAGTCGGAGTGAATGTGTGGTTATTGTTTTCTTAATGAAAACAAAAAGGAAATGAAATATACTACTTAGATTTTTGGGTATTGCTATGTTCACCTTCAAAACTTTCAATAAACCAACCAACAACAACCATTTGGAGGCCTTGGCTCTATGACATTTATAAATATTTGACAACAGATGAGGGGGCTCTGTGGGGCTCCACTCTGAGCAGCACAGATAAGTCTGCTAATAAAGCAAAGGCTATCAGTAGATCCTGTACTGAGGACTGCACAGAGTATGCAGACAGCAGGGAAAACGCACACCTTCCAAGTGATGCACGCAAATAGAAGCACAGTCTCTTGTTTATGCTCTGTTTCTCACATAGCGACACATGCAGACACACATCCATGCAAAAAGGCACACATTATCAAGTAAGAGGAGCAGCAAGAGTTTGTAACTCAGTCATCACAATCAATAATGGAGAAAATGAAAAAGCAATTGGATGCTTTGTTACCAGCAGTGATTGCAACGATACTGTGTGCAACTGTGTGAGAAAAGCTCCACTTCCAAATCATCCCCTTGCATTTGCTCTGACACTCGAGACGAATCATTGGAAATAAAATAAGACTGGGATGGCCGGTGTGTGAACAGTCAGAGAATTCTCATTGACTAGATAAGCAATGCAATATGTGTGCTCGTCAGTGTGTGTGTGTGTGTGTGTGTGTCCTAGCATGTGTTTGTGTGCATACCTCAGTCATCTTCCCAGACAGCTGCTAACCTTCCAGGTTTGAATGAGAAACAGGTGTTGGGGCCAAGCGCACCCTCTCTGAGGAAAAAACAAAGGCCGTGTAATCGCTGACACATTACTAATAACGTACTAAATATCACCCAGTGAGGTGATTCAGAATGTTTTGTGGCTGAGTAGTTTGTTTACTGCTGTAGCATGTGTGAATAAAGGTTGTAGCACACCTACTGTGTGGATTTTTAAAAGCAAATTAGTGTTTTTCTTTTTTCTTTTTTTTTTCCCCAAGAGTGCCTTGCAAAATGAATCACACTGGCTTTTAAACATTTTGTAACGTTGCAACAATGTCAACAATGTCGATGCATTTTACAAGATTCTATGTGGTAGATCAACAAAACGTAGAGCTTAACTGAAGAAGAAGAAACAATAGACAGCAGTTTGCTGTCACCATAGGGATGGTGACACACTGCATGTGGAGGGTTTAGTGTTCTACTGCTACTAATAAAATGATAAATACATAAATAAAGGGCTGAATACATGTGCACGAATGTTTAAGTATTTCATGTGAAAAATCAGCAGAAAAGATGTAGGAAAAGAGAATCAAATTTATTTTTAACTGTAATTCATATGTGAATTACAAAAAGAATATTGTTGCAACTTTGTGTTCGCAGCACTGACATTGTTTGCACTAGTCTACATCTGTGTGTTTTTATTTATGATCACCTTTCTCCCCATTCTTCTTTATATTTCTCAATCCCACTGTCTTTCTGTCCAGTTCTTTATCTTCATCCCGCTGTATTACCACGTACTTAGCAATTCCCTCGTAGCCTTTTTTTTTTCTAAAAGCTCCCCCATTTTTTTTTACTCAGTGTTGCTCACCCACCCACACCTTTGATCGCCCTCACCTTTCCATTTTGCATGTGTGCCAGGATCTGAAGGCCAACGACACAGAGTACAGCCCAGTGGCCTAAAACTGAATACTTACATAATTGCCAACTGTCTCCAATCATTAGGGGCAGCCCTTAAAAAAGATATGCTTTGCCGACAGCTGCGTCCCCTCGCCTTTGCCAGCCTTTCAAATCGCATTTGCTTTAAAGTGCTCGTCCATATTATTTTTAACCCTAAAGCTGTATGTGCAATGTAGACAACAGCAGAAATTTTATAAAGGACACATTTGTATTCAGAGTTCTGGAATATGAAGTAGATATAAAAAAACATTAAGAACAGCAAGCCCGACTCCATGTGAGCCAAACTGTAGAGTTTTTCTCAGATTTTTTTTTTTTTTTTTTTTTTTTTTTCCAGCTTAAGTTGATATGATTAATACAATAGGCAGGTGCAGCCAACGTAGCCGCAAAGAAAGCTAAATGTAGTTCAACTACACAGAACAGCAATGTACATAGAACTGGTCTGTTGTGAAATTTAACAAAGCATTATGTGACACTGATGTGAACATTGTTAGTTTAAACTGTTTTAAAGTCAGCTAAAATAGAACAGCATGCGGAAATAGTGTACATCTCTAGATGTTAGCATTCACCTTTAAAATGACACAATTAGCTCATGAGGATCTTCCTAAAACATGTGAGGGAAAAATAACCAGTAGAAAATTCACAGAACTTTACCCAGGAAACCTCAATATACATAGTATATTACAGTTTCAAGTTAGTTGAGCTCATTTTTCTGCATTTTACCTTCATCTTTTACTTGCTGTGTTGGTGGTGTTGTTTGAGAAACCAACCTTACCTATATCCTGCCGCTTTTTTGATTTTTGTATTCTTTCTTTTTAAAGAGTGTACATTTCCAAGAAGACAAAAATCACTCAATGAAATAATTGAGTGTATTAATTTTTTTTCAATTCAAAGCTTAAAGTATCTCAATATTGAATAAGTTGGACTTTCCTTAATGCAAGATAAAACAAATAATTTAGATTCAATCCCTTGCGCAGCATCCTTTTATCGTTATTATGCTGATGCACTGGATACAAGCCACCTCCTTGTATCGATGCAAAATGGTTCCTCTTAACATTCCTGTTTGGTTGCAAACGGTGTTTCAGTAATGCTTTTTTTTTTTTTTTTTTTAAACCCGGAGTTCTTTTTTTCCAATCTTGTGCATGAAATGAAATGTAAAATTTTCTTGTGAGATATTAAAAGTGATATACGTTCACATGCAACTCATTTGTTTATAAAACTACTGACATTTCTTTGCCAGTTCCTGCCGAGAGAAGAACGTACATTTCATTTCCTTGCTTTCAGAGAGACCTTGCACTGTATGCTTAGTGACAGCTGGGTCAGGTCCCCACATATTGAGGACACAGCTGCCCTGCAGACATGTGCTCATGCACAGAAACACGCATGCACACACAAATGCGTGCGCACACACATGAACGCAGACTCCCATGCACACAGCAAGCGAGAGCGGGAAAGCAGAGCAGCGTAGAGAAACATACAACCACATCTCTGCTGTCTGGCATAAAGCGTATCTGCAACAAGTATTCAGCAAGAAGCGTAATGTTATACTTATTGTTATACATCACTGTGTGTAGACAAATTTTATTTAAAGAAAAAAAAAGTTATTAAACTTTGTGTGCTATAAAACTAGGTTTGACAATTACATTAGGAATTATATTAGGAAATTTGAATATTATATGAATTTATTTTTGGACAAAGAAGCATGTAGGATAGTTTTCGTGAGAAACTACCCTACATGACCATCTGACTGGGGCCTCAGTTAAATATGAAAAAAAAAAAAAACTGAAAGGGGTTAATAAAGCTGCAACTTTAAGCACCTGTAAATGGACTGAAATTATATTGTGCCTTTCCAGTGATACTGACCTCTCAAGCTGCACATTGGTAGGCAACTTGGGGCTAGGCGCTTTGCCGAGGTGTAAGATGACTACTCTACCCACTGTGCCAGTTAACTGGCAATTGGTTAATTTTTAGTATAAAATTTGAATAAAGTTTGTAACATTAAAAATGTTAAAAAAAACATAAACTCATATATCACGTGTTGTAAAAGGTTATTTGCTAATGTTAACTGGAATTTGTGGACAAAAATGCAATTTTATAACTTTTGTTTTGTGTTTTTATTAAGAAAGAAAGAAAAATTAATTTGTATGTCAGTTATATTCACATTTTCCTCCTCCACACTTTTTTGCAATAATATGCATTTCCATGATATGATCCATGGATATTGCCACATCCAAAACGTTACACGCTAAGAAATGAGAAAATTGTTTCATTCCTGACAGATGGCATCTGCGTATGGCATGAAGCATGTAGGTCTAAGATAAAACTACCATGGCTAATCAAACTCTGGCTCTGTGCTTAGAAAAACGGTGACCTGCTAAGCCTTTTGTTGAGCTTTGAGTCACTATAGTAGGTTCTTCCTTTGTTTTTCTTTATATAATGAGTATCAAAGGCCTTACGTGAGAATTAATATGTTTCCACTAAGTTGTAGTTTCAGCTTACTCACAAAAGTTTAGCTTCTTATTGTGTATTTAGACATGAAAATGTGTATTTAAATTTCTCTGCGATTCTTAATCTTGAAACTAAGCATGTAAATCCTTATTTTTTGTGTTTTTGTGACTAAACTATACTTAAAGGGTTTCATTATTCTAGATGGTAACGTATGTTATATTCATAAGGTAGCTAACTCAGAATTCATAGTTTACTGATTTCTTTGTCTTACACAGAACTGCAGAGACAGTTTCAAAAAGCACTCACTGATGAAAAGCAAATCTAATTTAAGAGACTAAAGAAATTAGTTTTCTTTTTTTTTTCTTTCATGAGACAGAAATAAGTATGTCAGAGAGATGGTGTGTAAAAGTCCCCTACCAGAAGCTCCTAGGGGCCATGAATCAACCATGAAGGATAATCAAATCAAATGCAAATGCAGTTTGTGTGAAATTTTTTTTCTGCACTTGATGCTTGATGCCCTAAGGGGCCTTTTCAGTTGTAAGAGGAGGGTCTGTACATAATGATGGGTCACGCTTGAGGGTCCTTTGTAAACATGGTGAGTGGGAGTCCTATTCTTGGGGACAAGATGGAATTAGTCCAAGACAAAGAGAGGTGTGAGCAAGGAGCATGAGGATGTCTTTTGCAGCCCAACCAAAACCACGCAGACAAATAATATCATTAAAACTCAACACCACCAAAGAAGTCTTCCTAATTTCTTGCAATTCATCGCATGCATTTCTAATAAAAAAAAAAAATGCTTGGTATTAGTTTTATATGTTAAACGTTTTACACGCTACAGAAAAAAAATCCTGTTTTAAAGCCACAAAGACTAAAAACTTTGAAAGTGTGAAACATAAAGAAACCATAATCAACTTCTCAACTGTTTTTTACAAAAAGATACAGTAAGTACGGTTTAAGTGCACATGTCTGAGCCGTTCAGTCTTGTCCTCTAATACAGGTAGAAACGAGATTCCCGACACCTGTGAGCATCAGAGTAACAATGCCGGTTACAACCAAAGCAGAGACCTCGTCGTCAAACTTCAATGCTTTTAAATCTCTGCCTGCTTTTTTCACAGAATTCTGACTTTAATCTCAGAATTCTGACGCTAATCTTCTGTCAAAAATCAGAATTCTTTTTTTTTTTTTTTCAGTGGCCCTAATCATCTTCCATAGGCATCACACAACTTCAACAAACGGTTGGATTAATTTAACTGCATTAATTTCTCCAGTACCATAACGTGTCTATTTAAATAGCACTTAAAAAAAAGACAGAGATGGAATTCAAAATCTTAAAAACACAGACCCAGCACAATAAAATACAACTAATCTGTACAGTCAATGTCACATTATGTTAAAAGCCAAATCTTCCATTTAAGATTTCAAAATATGCAAATGCAAAGAAGTCTCATATCTCTGAAAAATAGTTTTCAGTGGATAATGGTACAGGGAAAAAAAAGAAAAGGTTCAATAACATAGCCTTGTGGCTCCAGTAGGTCAGCACAGGATTAGGTACTGCTGCCGATCCTTAAACTTCTTTAGGAGCGGTTGCATTTCATACACTGATGACCTGAGCCTCTGAATCCCACCAATTGCACCAAGCATGAAATCAGCATGCCATTATCAATTGTTTCAATCTAGGGATCTAAAACTACTAGAACTACATAATTTTCACAATTGGTTGCAATTTTTTATTTATTTATTTTTATTTTTTTGTTAAAAACGGTTAACAGAGCTGATTCTGTGTTGTTGAGTTGCTTTAAAACACAAATGAAAAAGTTTCAGGATTCATGTTTTTCCTAGGAGTCATTTAGTTTGTAGTTAACACTCATTTCCAGTATTTTACTAAGAAAAGGCCATTTTGAGACTGACATAAAATATATAAGATATCTGAGTGGAGCTCAGGTTTCTTCATCAGACGATGAACAGCCGCATGCTGCAAGTCCTTTGGTACCTGGCCCAATGTCAGACTGCGATTAATTAAGACTAAAAAGTCTCAGCGTTGGAAAGATCTCAAATACACACAGTTTAAAATGACATACAGACTATGTGCATTGATTCATACTAAGGTATTTATCAAATATTTACATATTACACAGGTACATAAAAATGTATGATATACATCAGCCTATCATAAATTAGAAAATGGTGAAGCAACATTATGACTGTCCACAGTGAAGCAAGATAAACATAAATCTGGACTAGAAGAGTGCCAGTCTTTTGAGAGTTCTCTGAATTACAATGGTCTGGTCAGTAGTGTTTCATACTTTACTATTATTTAGTGAGGATCTGCCCAAAGCCATAGGTTGTAACTAATCAGTAATTGACATGTAGTTGCTCTGAAAGAATGTTTTTGGAATTTGAGATCTTTGTGCAATAGAGCAATGGATTATTACTTGTATATCTATAAATAAGTACACAGTGTAAACTACCCCTACAGTGACATCATTTCCTCTGTTGGATTCCTCAAACAAAATCTTTTGTTCAAATATGTAACAATTTAAAATTATTATTCTAAACTCTCATTTTCTTGCTCTATTTTTGATTTTCATTTTTTTTATATATAATTTTAAAATATATGGATTTTATCTAAACAAAGAATTTATCTGAGGAAGCTTTTTCACTTCCAGGGTTAGGAGCTATTAGTTCTGTAGTTAAATATTTTCAGTATGCCAATGTGCACATATGAAGAAAACTTTCAGATTCGTTATCACCTTTTTTGTGAACTGCCAAAAAATGAAACAAAATGAGTGTTTTGGGTAAACTTTTTGACTTGTGTGAAGTTAGCATCCAGTTTGAACAGTTGAATTAAAAATGAAGTCATGTTCAAAGCAAAACGATGACATTCAAAACCACATGGAATGAGGCTGGTTCATCACAGAAGGATGCCAAGACCGTCATGGTTAAAGGCAACACCCTAGCAGAAAAGAGCAAATGGGCTCTAAACGCGTTGAAAGGCTTACTACAAAGAGATCTTGAGTTTACTACTCTTGGAGAACCTCAATAGAAGAGAGTAGGAAACAATAGTGGGTTAACATGATTGTAATTGTGGCTTTGAGAAGGACCAGGAGCTTTCTGTTGTCTTTGCCATTCCTTTCCCAGTGAAGGGGAAGTGAGGCGCACTGATGACAAAAGTGACAAGTAATTGGGAGCACAAAGGAGCTGGTTAACCATGGCCCTAAACTTCAGGAAGTGTTAATCAACTGAATCCTGAGGCAGCCAAGCTACTGTGCAATTTTCGCCCGGAGGTAGATTGGATTTTAGCAGCTGGAACGTAGCAATGGGCAGATTGGGTTATAAAGGATTTGTTAAGTACGACTGATTTGCTTGATTTGCTACTAACATATTTATTGAAACTTCCTGCCAGAATTTCTTTTCTTCATTAGAAGATAACTGGAGCTTACATTCGTAATGCAATGCTGAAAAGAGCAAACAAAAATGTACTGTTACGTACTAATTATTCCTGTCCTCTCTGTTGTGATAATATTGAAGACACTGAGTTGTATTCTTTTTCCACTTTCGACACAAATTAATTATGATACGCCTTCACCCTCACAGCTTAAATAACACATTGTAGATTTGTTTTATCCCTATGTGGCACAGCCACGAAAGAGCACGACAACAGCGGGATCCATTTAAAACATCCAGATTAAATACTAAACAGATTTTCTGGGCACATTATAACAGCTCTGTGATTCCAGTGACTTGCAGTGGAATTTGCGGGTTCGGGAATAATGAACTGCCCAATCTCTGTGTACACAAATGTATCTTTAATGAGTAGTGTCCCAGTTGTTCAATTCATTACAGAGGCTGTCTAACGCTTTCATCCTGTGCTCACCCATGTATGGCCTCAAACCGTGTGTGTCACAGAAGTTGTTTTGTGTGGCTCCCTGTGTGCGCAAGAGGAAATAGGGAAGGGGTAGTTTTAAGTATGAACACATTTGTATTAAATATTTCTGCCCTTCTAGCTTGAGAAGCCAGCCTTAATTAGCACTGTCTGCCCGAGTCAATGCCATGCACGCCTGCCCACAAATAGGCAACAACAGCATGAAGCAAGAAAGAGCCTTTACACGTTCAAGCAACATTTTCTTTCCCATGTGCAATTTTAGTAAGGACTCACAGGCAAAAGGATCCCTTGACTCCTTTCCTTTGGAAGATGGTGACTTCCAGCCGCTGCACTTCAGACACAAGCTTGAAAAAGGGGAAAATCCTCATTAACTTTTAGGTTTCCTGGTAAATGGCTCTTGTTCTCAGTTTTTTTTTTTTTTTTTTTTTGTCCCTTTTAGGTGGATGCTGAGTAAACTAGTTAGGAATTGAGATTGAGAGTTTTCATGGAATGCACTTCTTTCTAATACATTCAATGAGCCCCTCTGAGGGATCAAGTTCAAACTTATCTGGCTGCTTTGATTGAGAGTTTATGTGTTGGCAACTTTTTTCATCTACTCACTCCTAACACTTAAAACTGTTGACTCTATGGGAAATCTTTGAAGAGGGACTGCTGTGACCTTAATTAAACGTATGGAAAAACTGGGCACTCACACACACACACTCAGCTTAAATGTAAAGCAGGCCTATAAAAATATTCCATACATTTTCTGTGGCCAAAGCCGACCTCAGAATGTTAAGAATTTCATTTGATGTTTCAATAAAGTTGTAACACGGCCTCTCCTGCTGCTAAGACATCTTTCTAGTTCTCACTATTGACTATCCTCAGTCATGGTGTTTAGAGAATCGATACTGATCCAGTTGTAGTCAAGAAAAATGAAACAAAAATGATTATGACAGTTATCTTAATCTAGTCATCTGACATAGTTTCAACCAAGCAAACAACTTATGCATCACAAATTAAAGAGTACCCTATGATATTTGTATTGTGTTGTGAAAAATTAATGTGCACCACTCATAGTTTTGTGGAAGATTTATTTTCTGAAAAGCTTTGACCTGCCAAAAGTTATTTTAGCCAAAGATGATTTTTCTTGAATAACTGTAACACTGGAACATAAAACAACAGCAAATCATTTTTCCTAGGCACTAATTAATTGTGTATTTTGGGAGCAGAGGCAACGTTTTGCATGTGTGCGTGTGTTTCGTTTCTAAACAAAGATGGGTTGCCCAGGAAATTAACATTTTAAGCTGTGCCACAACTTCTTGTGATGGCAATTAGCGTGGTTAGCATTGCTAACTCTAAACATCTGTCTACATTTATAGTTCCTAAAGAACTGAGACTTTCCAAATGTAGAACATTTAGTGACAGACCGGAGATTAAAATGTCAAAAGAATAAAGCTTAGCAACATTGCTGTAATAGGTTTCAGTCTTTCTGTTGTCTGCAATTTTATTGCTCTCCTGACTGAAGCTGGACATGCACCATTAGAAAACATGGTTTCTAGTTTCTTACATGTTTTTTTTTTGTTGTTGTTGTTTGTTTTGCTTCTTTGATTTGCTTTTCAGACATCTCACTGAGATTTTAATAACTTAAAATACCTCATACAGAATCTATAGCAGTGTAATACAAGGCAAAGTGGATAACATTTGTCAAGTCAGTATATGTGGTATGGTGTGATAGTTTTTATAGTTTATTTTAGAATTGTATTCACAAGGCTGTTTGGAAGGAAAAGATCACATGCACTTTCTTTGTGGTCCATACGAATAGCAGACACATCAAACCAACAAACCAATACCTCAAACAGAACTCTGTCTCTGTCAAACTGCTCCTAGAAGAAAAGTTTTTATGGAAAATATCTGGAGTGCAGACTGAGTAAAGCTCGGCAAAGATTGAAGAAATATGACACTTTTGTACTTTTGATAAGCAATGTATGATTCTGAGCACAAAATAGAGTTAGTGATGCCCCTGGTCTGCAAGCTCAGCACCAAGAGCCACTGATGCCGTATTATTAGTGTGCAAGATGGAGTTAGTTCAGTCATCACCCAGTGTGAGGTGGCGGCTGTCTTTGCTCGTCTGGTTTCTCCCCTACTCCTCTCTCACTGCATTACCAGCGGGGAGTCGCCTCCCAAAGCCTGAAAAAGACACACTCCATTAATTCTACTGCAGGACCCAGACACAGCTCAGATGTGCGATAAAAAGGAAAGAAAAAAAAAGAGATAAAACATCCAGCTCAACTAAAATTCACTGAACAGCACTTTTGTAAAAAAAAAATGTTTTTACATATTGTATATGTTTGTGTTCAAGCACACATAATTAAACATGTATGCGGCAAAGAATGTCTTTCAATCTATTTGTGAACTAAATTTTAAAAAGAGCCATAATTCAATTTGAGTTAATATTCTTAACTGGCAATATTCAACAAAAGACACATCACTGAAGACACACAACATTTATGAACATTTGAATTCAAATGTTTTGGTTAGATATTTACCAAACAGAGTCTATGGTGATAAAGCTGCTTCTTTAGTTTTGGTGTTTGAGATTTAACCTCTAATACTGACTGATGGTTTGACACCATCATGCATAAGTAAATAATCTGTAATTTGTCACCCTTGCTGGTGAAGTATCTGCAATGCATTTGTAAAATATCATATACAATATATATATATATATATATATTTTTTTTTTTTTTTGCTTGTTTCTGTTGCACTCGATGTTGACAACAACTGCAGTTTTGTGCTCTGTAAAAAGTATTCCTTTCTAATAAAAAATCAAAGTGAACTCTAAAATGTCCTTCCGGTGATTCATATACAAAATTTTCTCTGTAGGTTTTGGACTTTTGTTGCCATTCAAGAACACATTAATGACCAGAGGAGTGTGGGTATTGATTTATGCTTTTTCACAGGAGGGACAGGAGAGCAATCAGCCTCTTCCTCATAACATACGGTGCATCAAAATAATTGGCAGTGTCCAATTATCCTGTGATTCATGTTCAGGAGATCTGACAAGCCAAGTGAATCCAAACTTATTTAATCAGGAAGCCTCAAATATGAATTATGGCTGACTGAATAAAGCCCAGCATTTGAGAAATTGTACAAAAACAATCTATCTACAGTGACACTAAATTTCAGTTATTTTTGCCTTTTTATATGCCTAAATGTTTCATATAAACATGTTAAATCGCACAAAGAAAACTTGGCCAAAAAAAAAAAAAATGCTGTTTTAATAAGATATTTTTAAGACCAACAAAAAGTATTTATGAAGACCAAAACAATCTGACCCTATGTAAAAAGAAAAAAAAATGTAAGAAATTGATTGTTCCTTAAACCTGACTACCCTTGACCTTGACAATTGGCATTGAAGCTTTTCACCTATGTCAAGCAATTTTGGCCCACTCTTCTTTGTGTAATTATTTTAGTTAGCAAGCGTGAAGGGCTATTAAACGGCATCCTAATCAGATTTAAGTCCAGACTTTAACTTGAACACATAAACCATTTTCTATCCTCCCATACGTTGGACCATTGTCCTGCTGCAAAAACAGACGCTCTTGATTTTAAGGTCAAAAACTGACAGCCAGACGAGTCACTTAAAATTTTCTGATGGAGAGCAGAATTATTGGTCTAGCAAGTCATTGAAATTCAAAAACAGTAAAGTAGCCCCAGACTATCATGTTACCAGGAGGCGATTACTTCTTCACATCAGACCAGATTGAGTTGGATTTCTTTTTTTTTTCTCTGAAAATATTAAATCACCACTTGAAAACAATTTGTTTTTGTTTTAAACTACAAGTATTTCATACTGGTTGGAATAAAACTATTCAAAATTGATGCACACTTTGATTGCAATTAATCATGATCAACTCCATAGAGAATCTTGCTCCATCATAAGGTAATTTTATACTAAGATAGATGTGTATATAATTTGTCTTTTGTAGCCTACTCTCACTGATTAAGGATCCTACCCTTGACTTCCGTCCGGGTCTTGCAGTTATGTTTCCGAAAGCATGAATTGTCTGGATTGATCATCCATAAAGTAATGAGGGCACATGAAAATGTCAGCATCAATTACTCATATTGCATGCACCAAAAAAAAAAAAAACAGCACAAACAAATGTAAAAGAAATCAACTAACGGAATCAAGAACATTCTATATCTGTTTCAGGTAGGTCGTCCTAATAATGAATCATATTATTTATGTATCCTAACATGAATTATTGTCACAAATGTTTTCATATGGTGTAGAAATCCTACTTTATTTAGAAAAATAATGTGTATCAAATCAAACTGTCTGGAGCCCACATAGTTCAGATGGACACTAAGTTATGGCAGGTGAAAAAAAAAACCCCATCTACGTTCTACAAAGAAAGTTATACTTAGTTAGTAATTTGCCTCTCTTCAGCTATTAGCTTCCTAGTTTCACTGTCTCTACACTCTTTATCGAGTGTATAGTATAGACAGCATATTTGTACTGCTTTTCAATTCTAGTCAGTAGACTAATATGAACATATTGGCCAATGGAATGTGCAGAGTCTTGCTCTGAGGACACTGTAAACAATGTGCACAGCTGTCACACCCACCTATTTCCAGAGATGGACACTGAGAAAATTGGAATAAGTAACAAATGTCTAACATCAAGATCCCACATGAAAGATCAAGAACCATGCTCAAACACTTTATAGGGTAAGGACACAATGACAGGTCAAGCTTGAGACAGAGCATTTGAAAAGAAAATGTCTTCCAACCATGAAATGTCATTGCTGTCAATCACTAGGCAGATTTAAACTGGCATCAGAGACGGTACAGAGTGGCTTCTGTCAGTTAGGACATTTTATTGTTGCTTTTGAAACAGAAGGACCTTAATTCAAACAAATAAATACAAAACTATGCCTGCAAGTCTATAGTTTGATCAATGTATTCAAGCCCATGATCACATTGTCCATTTGATTCCAATCAGGGAATCAAATGGACAATTCCAAGAAAGCCAAGTATTTCTTGGCTTTCTTATAAAGCCAAGAAATACTAGTAGGTCATTTGTGATACTTGTACAGGTGCTGGTCATAAAATTAGAATATTGTGATAAAGTTCATTATTTTCCATAATGTCATGATAAAAATTAAATTGTCATATATTTTAGATTCATTGCACACCAACTGAAATATTTCAGGTCTTTTGTTGTTTTAATTTTGATGATTTTGGCAAACAGCTCTTGAAAACCCAAAATCCCTGTCTCAAAAAATTAGAATATTATGAAAAGGTTCTCTGAACGAGCAATAAAAATAATCATCTGAATCAACAAAGTAACTCTAAACACCTGAAAAAAATTCCTGAGGCCTTTAAAAACTCCCAGCCTGGTTCATTACTCAAAACCGCAATCATGGGTCAGACTGCTGACCTGACTGCTGTCCAGAAGGCCATCACTGACATCCTCAAGCAAGAGGGTGAGAAACAGAAAGAAATTTCTGAACGAATCGGCTGTTTGCAGAGTGTTATATCAAGGCACCTCAGTGGGAAGTCAGTAGGAAGGAAAAAGTGTGGCAGAAAACGCTACACAACGAGAAGAGGTGACCGGACCCTGAGGAAGATTGTGGAGAAGGGCCGATTCCAGACCTTGGGGGAAGCAGTGGACTGAGTCTGGAGTAGAAACATCCAGAGCCACTGTGCACAGGCGTGTGCAGGAAATGGGCTACAGGTGCCGCATTCCCCAGGTCAAAGGTCAAGCCACTTTTGAACCAGAAACAGCGGCAGAAGCGCCTGACCTGGGCTACAGAGAAGCAGCACTTTGGACCACTGTTGTTCAGTGGTCCAAAGTACTTTTTTCGGATGAAAGCAAACTTTGCATGTCATTCGGAAATCAAAGTGCCAGACTCTGGAGGAAGACTGGGGAGAAGGAAATGCCAAAATGCCAGAAGTCCAGTGTCAAGTACCCACAGTCAGTGATGGTCTGGGTGCCATGTCAGCTGCTGGTGTTGGTCCACTGTGTTTTATCAAGGGCAGGATCAATGCAGCAGCTATCAGAAGATTTTGGAGCACTTCATGCTTCCATCTGCTGAAAAGTTTTATGGAGATGAAAATTTAATTAGGTCTGGAATTGGCCCTTCTCCACAATCTTCCTCAGGGTCCGGTCACCTCTTCTCGTTGTGTAGCGTTTTCTGCCACACTTTTTCCTTCCTACTGACTTCCCACTGAGGTGCCTTGATATAACACTCTGCAAACAGCCGATTCGTTCAGAAATTTCTTTCCGTTTCTCACCCTCTTGCTTGAGGATGTCAGTGATGGCCTTCTGGACAGCAGTCAGGTCAGCAGTCTGACCCATGATTGCGGTTTTGAGTAACGAACCAGGCTGGGAGTTTTTAAAGGCCTCAGGAATCTTTTTCAGGTGTTTAGAGTTACTTTGTTGATTCAGATGATTATTTTTATTGCTCGTTCAGAGAACCTTTTCATAATATTCTAATTTTTTGAGACAGGGATTTTGGGTTTTCATGAGCTGTTTGCCAAAATCATCAAAATTAAAACAATAAAAGACCTGAAATATTTCAGTTGGTGTGCAATGAATCTAAAATATATGACAATTTAATTTTTATCATGACATTATGGAAAATAATGAACTTTATCACAATATTCTAATTTTATGACCAGCACCTGTAAACTAGGCTAGTGGAGGCTCTAAGCTGAAGATGGCGGTATAAATTGAAATTAAGTTATACTCCTTAGCTTGTTTGTGACACACACACACACAATTCTGAAAGAACACATAGGCAAATAGTTCACCATGTTGACTTGTTGACTGAAAATGTTGGAGGTTCTTGGTTTTAATGGATTTAATAAATAGGTTATCATTTAGGAGTTTTGAGTCTCTGACCAGTGGATGCTTGATCTGAATCTAATGTAAGAAAAAAAGAAACTGGCCAATTTCAGCTTCTGGTCAATCAACTAGAGCATCTCTAGCTTTCTAGTGTACGCAGTGGAAAAGGTTACCTTGTTAGATGTATTGTTGTACAAAAAAATGTAATGGTCTGTGTGACAGCTGTTCCTGCTGCCATACGTCAGACAAGTGGCTAAACGTTACCAGCTACGTCAGAGCTTCAGATGGAGTACCACATCAAGGACAAAATGCTAGTTGTATCAGATTTCTATAAATACCAAAACCACTAAAGTGGATCATACCACTGTCTGAATGCAAGGGGAGGGGAGAGTTGATGTTAATCATTTGTTCTGTTTTCTTTTTCTTTGCACACATAGTCCTGACCCAAAAATGTTTGTATTTTACAGGTCAATTATTACTACCTTTCTGATTAGTGTTTGTCACTCAAGTCTAACAATCAAGTTGTGTTACTGGTTGGTATTTCCTTTTTTTTGTGTGTGAAAACAATGATCTGATCAGCCATTAATTGAAGGGTAACTAACACCCCTCTGAAAGCTAAACCCCGCCCCTCAAGTCAGAATCTTTATTTTGTATGTAGTGTATTTACAGTATGCACTGTATAGTGTACTTGAAGCAGAAATCCCCACATATATTTAAAAAAAATTCAAAACAATTTCAAAAGATAGTTTTAAATCTAAAAATGGCAAAAGCAACTGGCAGACCATAGCTCTCCAAGAAAGAGCTAAAATCACTGAATACATATAGATTTCATTCACAGCCCTTAATTGAGTTAGTCTCATAAAATCGTACTAAATTACACGAAATGTGAAATGTAATGTGTGGGAAAGTGTGCACCTCAAAACACAGTTAAAGCCGTTTTCTTGCAGTGAATGTCAATTTCACATGTAAAAAGACAAATACTTACATGCATAATCTGTTCTTCTCGGTCTCAAAACAGATTTTTTTTGCAGCAGCACATCATTTAGGTGAGATAAACGACAAACTATGAGCCAGAGAGGGAGAGGCTACATCAGCTTCTGCTTGGATGAGCATATAGGGCACGGATGCACCACGCGCCCTGAGGTGAGGGTAGAAGGGCTTTTTTTTTCTTCTTTTTCTCTTTTTATATATACACGTCAAGCAAGCTTCACTGCTTTCTTGTGACACAGCTCCTGCCTTAGAGAAGAGTCAGGCCTTTTCTGAAAAAAAAAAAAAAGTGTATTAGTATAACTGATTAATTGTTTAAATAAACATCGGTAGTTTTTTGTATATGGCATCAGTAGAAGTTTAACCAGTTTTGATTAAAAGCATTCGAAACAAATATTAATTTATTTGTATTTGAGCTGTTTTGATAACGGGCTAGAGCCCATTATCTAGTCTTAATCATACTTTAAATGTTATTCCTACCTGATGGACATTCCTTTAATTTAAGAGAAACAATGGTTAATTTTTTTTCTTCTTTAAAATGGGACATTTCCCTTCAAATGTCCCATTACCAATACTTTTCCCTTCAAAAGTATTGGTATTGTTCAATCCTGACAGACTGATGGCATGCTTTGGAGAGATTCTTCTTCGGCAGGGTCAGTGTGTCTAGCTCGATGGCAAGGTGGATGGAGGTGAATGAAGAACAACATTGGAAGGCAAACTGTTATAACCATCTAAAGAGACAGAGACATAAATTCACCTTCCAGTAAAACAATGCACTACATAACAGCCAGGCTTCCAGTGAGATGTTTTAGATTCATGCCTCTATGTGTTAGAATCACCCCTTGACCTTACAGACTTAGATCCAATTGAGGAGTTTTGGCGACACTGTAGAATTGCTTTTTGCATATGCTCCCCGTCCAGTCTAACTGAGCTTGAGCTGTTTTGCTAAACAGCTCCAAGAAACATTTGCAAATATGTCAATCTGTGATGTGCAAAGCTATTTTGAGACATATCCAAAAAGACTTGAATACACGCACGCACACGCACACACACACACACACACACACTATGCTAAGTTTACCAAGACCAACATTGCATTCTTTGCTTTGGTCTTTAGATGATTTCAAAAAGTCAAGTAAATATTATTTTAAAAATATAATGATAGTCCAGATTACAAGTCTGTCTGTTATTTTGCTTGCATGAAACTGAAAAGTTTGGGTACCGTGCATAGCGTGGTGTTTATGCAAATGGTCCGGGTTGTCAGGAGACATTGCTGAATTTAACATACTGAAAGAGATTTGGTTTACTCTGTTCTTGGGAATGTGACCTATCAAATCTTCTGATGGAAATGAGCAATCCAATCCTTATTCCTTGTTAGAAATCCTTGGTGAGATTAGATATATAATTTGAATATGAATAAGACTATCTGGGCTAATTATAACCCCTCATTCAGCTACTCCGTTTGCACAGAGCAGTAGCAGTTGAAAAAAAAGACTGAAAAAGAAGAAAAAGACAGATGATTGGAAGATGAGCGCAAGGAGGAGGATGAAAAGAAGGAGGAGGGGGTAGCAGGAAAGAAATGATGAGGAAGAAGTCAAAAGATCAATCCCTAGTTTGGGATTATCTGTTCCCCGATAACGTCCTCCACCCCACCCACTGCCATGAAGATATGCTCTCTTTCAGGGTAAATAATTCATTCACCTCAACATGCACACTTACACACATATATGCAAAAAGCACCTTCACTCATACCGCATCCCCCATGCAGATAATGCTGCTGGCCAAATTTATACCTAGCTTCATAGTTACAGTCTTCAAATGCGATTAGCGCTTATCTGAAGAGAGACCAAACTACCGTCATCATCGAGTTCATCGTCATATCCATATTCATGTCTTTTAAATCCCCTCTGGAGTAAAACTAAAGGGATTGTAGCACCTGAAAACACTTAGCTCTTAGTAGCAGTGGAATGACTGCAGATTCCTCTATTGAGGTCAGAGCTCAGCATAAAACATGTTCTAGATTTTTATTCTTGCCAAGAAGCATTGTTTGGGGAAAAAGATTGTGCAAACCAAACATTGTAAAACCATGCCTTTTCTTTTAGCTAAGCAGCATACTTGATTCAAACTAGTTCACACTTGTCCACATCAAGATAATAGTATATGCAACAATGTGTCTTCTTTAGAATCACAAATTCTGGTCTTCCAAATGCATGGTGTCAAAAACATTTTTTTTTCTTTTCATTTTAATAAGTTTAAAGGACACATCCATTACATGAAATGAAAACAAATATATTTATTTTTTTTATTTGTGAACCTGTTCAATCACCACATACGAGTGTGATATTGGAGGGCATTGCCTCTGCATCTTGTTTATACATAAGCAATAATGTTTTAGAAAGTGGTATGTCTATTGTTGATCTGTTTGCTTTTTTGTGTACTAAAGTTTGTATGATCACCTCCTGTGGTTCTTATCCAAGCATTTTGCCCCAAATCAGTCAGGGCTAATTTGAATCTCCAAGAGTGCCTGACCACAAAGCCGAAGCAATATAAGTTTTGTCATGTGTAGTGTAATGATGAAACGTACCTCCCATTAGGGCAGAGATCCATGTCCTGCCTAGATTTTTGTGACTGTGTTTGTTCTTGGCAGGAGTGATGCTGAGACTCCCAGTCAAAGGGTGGCACCAAAATGAAGGGTCAGACCATGAGCAGCAGAAGGAAGAAGGAAAACCCCTTAGAGGCTGTTAATGTGTAGTGACCCTAAAGTAGTGTAGTGGAAAGTGTAGATCTCAGAGGTTGTTATTTTAGCTACAAATTGTGTAAACAAAAAAGGATCACTTTTTTTAATTTCAAGGACCAAGAAGCTCATGTATATGGACACAGAAAGGCATGTCAAGCCCTTAGGGTGACTTATATGTCCAAAATAAATCAAGGACAAGAACTTTGAAAACAACTTTATACTGCATTTCAGTTTATTAAAGGTAGTAGTACCCTTCAGGAAATCATCCGATTATGGTAAGTAGAAAGCCAAATTTATTCAAAACACAACTGGAAACATGCAAATGTTATAAGATGGAAAGCACTCTGTGAGTGAAATGCTAGATTCAAATATTGTCTAAAAGACGAATTGCAATGCTGTACTACAGGGATGATTAGGCTATGAAAATAGTTATTGTACATGGGAGGACAAAGAAACGAAAGAAAGACGTTACAGCAAAATAGGTCAAATATCTGCATTCAAACTGGCAGACGTTAAACTGTGTACCTCTCTTTGTTTTGTCTTTTATGTACCCTGGCATCGTACATCCACAGCTATATTAAAGAAGTAAGAGGGGTGGTTTAATTGGCTATTATTTATTGGTCAAATAAGTAATTATTATTTAGATTTTTGTTGTTTCTGTCTGCCTTATTTCTTACTCCTATTGATACTTCATCATGCTTAACCTGCTGGTTCTTGTCCAGAATGCAGCCAAACTCCACTGCTGCTGTCTCCACACCTGTTAATAGACTGTACATATTTTGTTGCTGTATTAACCCTTTCAGTTTCCCCGTTCTCCTAGTATTTTTTGAAAGAATTATTATTGTCCCACTGTGCTATAGAAATTTTGTGTCTACCTCAAGTTGGCTGTTGATCCCTTCTTTGACACATTTCCTTTATGATCTCACAGATAAATCCTCTAGTGACCTGCCAACAACTGAAATACGCTGTCTTGACAGTAACTATTGGCCTCCTGAAGGTAACGCTTCAGCCATTACTTCCCTGTTTTCTGTTTTTGTCAGCACCCACCTGCCCGATTCCCTCTGATGATCAGCAAGCCGGAGGTCTCAACAGTAAACCTCTGAGAAAAAAAAAAAAAAAGTATTAAAACTCCAGTAAATAATAATGCTCCTTTAAATTAAAATTATTTACCAATTTAACCTTCCTCTTTTTTTTCTTTATCCTTTGTGCACTTTCCAATTCCATTTATCAGCACTTTGCTTTGCTCATAACGGTCGTTTGTCAACCTGAACAAAGTCAAATGATGATTTTAGACAACTTCCATTTATCACACCATTGTGTTTTCAATTATTTGAATTACTTAGATGATTAAATTTGAAGGAAAAGAATATGGTGCTTTGTTTCTGATCCAAAACCACAAAATGAAATATGTGGTGAACTTGCAGCTTTGCCTTTTTTACATTTTTACTCATCCTCCTTCATCTGTCATTGTAACTCTAATGCATTTTGAGATATAAAATAGAAGACCTGAAGCCTGTGTCATGGCTTCAGGTCTTCTATACTACTGTAACGAATGTTTCCCATCATCAACCACATAGACCTACCCTCAAAACCACGGCCTCAACGGTTTTTTACCGCTTCCACCTCCTCCTTTGCTGTGTGTGTGTGCGCGCGCGCAAGAACTGCATGCAGCATGCAGCTGCTGAAAAAGCATCTGAAACCCTGATAGCATCATCACACAGGAAAGAAGCTAGAGAGCTAGACACTAGCTTGCGTTGCTAAATTTGGAGGAAAGGGGAGAAGTGGAGTTGAGTGCTGCATAAAATCTGTCTTATTGTGGAAAAGACAGATGTTCCGTGAGCATGGGAACCCATCAAACCTCTTCACTGTGGCTTTTTTTGTTGAGGGCAGGATCGCAACATGTCCTTATCCAAAGTTTATCACTACTAATTAGCAACGACGGGTGTGTAATGTGTGTAACTGAATATACACACAAAGGCTTTATGAACGTATGAAAGGGCGGGTGGAAGACTCAGCTATGTAGACATGCATTCACTCCCAACGTTTAGACACTAAAAATAACATCTGATGATACGTCTACCCCCTTTACATGATTTCTGATTTATTTGTATTCGAAGCAGGTGTCTGAGGCAATGGCATATTTTTGTTTCTTGATTATTGGTATTTCAGTAAAAAAGAAGAAGCAAGCATTCTTTTTTTGTTTCAGTATACATTTTAGTTATAAATGACATAACATTCAGGAAGACCACACTGCACAAGAAATGATGCACCCTGAAGCAAGTGGTGTTTTCTGTCTCCAAGAGCCAATGCAGAGCCGACTCCAATCGAATGAGAGCATTTATACTTTCATATATGTCAATGCGGCAACCCGCTCTTTTACGTTTCAGTTTAAAGATATTGTATAATTAGAATTTGTTGTTTGACACTGTACACATGAACTAGGACAAGATAATATATATGATAATAAATTATTCTTGTTATTATGGTTGTTTTAGGTAGATTTGTTTGCAGTGTTTTGTTCTCTTGTTTTTGAGCTCAATAAAAATCCAAAGTTTGATAAAATTATTACACAAAAGTTAAAGAATGCCTGCTTTCATAACAGAACAAATACACAGAATTAGGCAGGTATAAGGCTGTCAAAAAACATTAAATGCAAAAGGATTTATTATCATAAATCACCTTCTTATTTGCCAAGTTAAGCTAAAATATGAGGCTGTAGATGACAAAATATTATGAACCGTTTAGTAGCCAAACGGTCCCTTTACTAACCTGCATACACCACAAATACAGGTTTTTTGTGGAGCTATGAATTACATCACAATCTTTGCATTTAACACTTTTTACAGTTCCTTGCAAGGAATGTTACGGGGGGTGTATTATGCAGAACAACTTTTTTTTTATAGCTTTATATAATGTTATGTTTTTCTCTCATCAAAAGAAAATACCTAGCGTGTTGCTCTGATTCTGTTATTGAGGAAAGCTTGAATCTCCTGTGGCAGCCATTCGGAGCTGCCTAAATGCTTGCTCCCACAAAGTGGTGCATATATCCTCAAAGTTCCTCCTTGTAGCTGCAGTTTCAGCTGAGCTTCCGCCTCACAGAGCTCCCATTCCTTCCCTACACAGCTCCACTAGACTAGCGGCAGCAGATCAACGCATCTGCATGAACTACCTCCCAGTTCAACGTTTTGTGTTCATTTACAAATTAGTTACATTCTGGGGTATTAAAGGGTGAATATTCATACAATGCACAGTTATGCATTAAACTTTGTGATTTCCATTAGACAAAGAAAGTACACATATTGAAGAGCCTTTAAATGCCACACACTACATTTTCATATTTATTTAGTGGGCCCCAAACAAATGTACCTTCTCCTCCTTCAGAGAGTCCTGATCACCTAAACTAAAAATACCACAATTGTTAAAGATTCAATTGAAAATACATTCAATATGAAACGTGGCTAAATGTATGTGATCCATAAAATAAATACAAGGAAGGGAAATATGTATATGGATAAACAATAGAGTACAGAACTATGCCAGTGTATTCCACCACATTTCCTTATAGCTAAGTAAAACTTTCAGTCTAGTTTTAAGGAGTCCTTGAAAGCATGAGAAAGGAAAGTTTCTGAAATTTTAAGTTTTGCCTCTATAAAGAGAGAGTCCCTTCATCCTAACTTTTCAGTAATAATTCCCAAGGCAAGAGATGCATATCTTCTCATAATCTGATTTACCAATCATCTAATCTAATGTGCTGTGAGTGAACTTTGTTCACACCCCAAATCTTCTATCCCTGTCCCCTCTCCCATGCTCCCCCTTCCCCTTCTCTCTGACTCCACTCCTTTCATCACTCCACATCCGCAGGGGAGATGTAAAGCTTTTGGAGTAAATCAAGGCTCTCTCCTTCATAAACGCCTGTGCAATTAACTTAGCTCTTTCTCCCTCTGATTTACGGCGACCATGTTGGGGACTGGAGTCGGTCACAGGCCCTCTGGGTTTCAAAAGAAAAGACTCATTGGCTAACTTCCCTCACACTCTTTCGGAAACACACACTTGTGCACACGCATTCACATATGGAACCGCAAAACTTGCTCGCACATACGCAGACTCATTCACATCTGCTGCTCTGAAAAGAAAATGATGAGTGAAAGGAATAAAAGGGCAATGAGCGAAACAATGTGGCCTAATGACAGAGAAGTTGTTGACTGGAAGCCGCTGCTTCAATTCATCTGACATTGCGTCTTGCAAAAAAAAAAAAAAAACGTAATTCACAAAACACTCATGTAAGCTATAAATTGAATCCATCTACAGCACTTATGTAAAATAATAATAATAATAAAAAAAAACATGTTTTTATACCCCAATATAAAACTCAGCATGATGTAATTATATATTTTTATGAATTGACAACAAATGTTCACATTTTAGGATCAATACTTTCAAAACACTCTGTGTCTAAATGTTATGAAAATGACAACCAATACATAAAGTTTTTTTTATTCTCATTGTGGTGCATGGAAATGTTATGTGACTTCAACTGGTATCCCTTTCTTATTCCCTTGTGATTAATTTCACAAGACACGAAGACTAACTTAATGCACTTGCTTTCATTCAAAATATCACAGTAGTTAAGAAAAGTAGGCATAAATGTGACGATGTCAGCCGAAGTGAAAGAGATACTCAAATGTCTTACACGTGTTGCACAACTCTGCATGCTGAGTGGAGAACACCTGTAGTTTTGGTGGTTTTATTTCTTGAACTGGAACCAACTATATGGGTGTTTTGGACTTTGAAGTTTTCCACGGTATTATAACCCTTCTCTAAGCAAGTTCAGTAAGACTATTTGTAGGTATACGGGGGCGGGAGTTTTGCAGAAATGATTGCTTTTCTTTTTTTTACTGTAAGGTATAACCTCAGATGTTTCATCCACCAACAGTAGTACACTTTTCCTCTGATTGTTCAGAACTTTAAGTTACCTTTTATTATAAAAAGAAAAAAAAAATGTAGCAAATGTTCATCCATTTTTATGTTATATAAAACTATCAATATGTTCAATGAAAACAAAAATGAGCAAAACATGACTCTATACTTGGTAATAAGGGGAAAAATATAGCCGAATGAGGCTGTGGGCAGTAGGATTAAGGTAAGCTTGTTGAGAAGACGGTGTTTCTGAAACAGCTTGTCTCACTTCTGAGAGAAGTACAGCAGAGTGTTGTGCTGAAGTGTACTTGAGCAAAATATTAACATATACCACACATTATGTCACTTAAAGTGTTGCAATAGATCTTTGACCGATTAAAGAGCTGCTTCAAAATGTGACTGAAAGTACCAAAGTTCATTATACACTCAGGTACTATTTACCACATCATAGAATATAGAATCACTCATACTTTCCATGTGACAGTAGTTTGGTTTTCTAAAATTAATTAGTTATTTGAGCCCACATCTCCTATCTTAATATATTCTTTGCATTTTTTCATGTAACTAGTATAACTGCTTGTACTTACTAGTTTAGTAAAAAATAGAGGGGAGTGCAGACAGTGACAGATTTCTGATTTTGTATGCTGCATTTCTATTTTTTTTTTCTTCAGATCCTTTGTGTTCTGTTTTTAGAGAAGCTTCTAAATTTAGCTCAGAAACGTCCGTGATTTTAATCATTTGTTCCCGAACTAGCCTGTAAAGATCAACTTTCACATCCTTCAAAGGCTTTGTACTTCAAATGCACCCACAAATCTCCCAGTTTGTCACGTTGCGACTCCCAGAACGTCTCTGATTCTATTTGTGTCTCTATCTATTTACTTAAATGCATTTCAAATGTATTGGCTAAGGCCCCTCCCAAAACCAACCCACATTTCCAAAGCCTGCTGCGCCCCCGACACACACTCTTTCACACACTCTTGCATACACACACACACACAGATGCCCCTGAAAAATGCTGTGCCCTGCCCTTGTCTGGTATAGCAGCCTCACACACACTGGCTTCATTCTTCCATGCTATGGACTGCGAAGGCTGATGTGTCTGTGTATTACTGTGTGTTAGAGTGCATCGGTGCATACAGTGTAATGAGCATTGTGGGACGTCTGTTTGCGTGTGTGCGCATGTGGAGTGCAGTGGATTAAAGGAAGCAGTTGTGTGTTTCATGTTTTTCTAGTGATTACGCTGTTATAGCATTTGTGGTCAAGGCATAGGCTGCAGATGGACTTCATCCAAGCAGAAGGCTAATGTGCACATAACTATTTGCATGTGACAGACGCAGACAGAGCATGTCGGGATGTGTGCAGGAGTATTCAGGCAGATGACCTTCTTCAACCACCTCTCATCTCCCGACCAATCCAGAACACCTCGATGTGCCCCTCCTCAAACTCTTCCACTCCATCTCACTGTGATCAGGCTTTTACACAGTATTCGTAGTCAACCTGAAAGTAAAACACCCACCATTCCTGGATGTTAGGATCACTACTTTGAAGCTCATGACAGGGTATTTCATTTATTTTCAGCCATGCTTTGAGCTATTTCCAGCTGAGTGTTTGGGGTCATAGTGGTGCATTAGGATTCAAGACATACTTCAAGACTTACACAAACCTGCTCTTCTGACACAGCGTAACCAATTGTGTCCTAAAAAGCTTTTTTTTTTTGTTTTTTCATTCTTCTGTCTTTTGTGCGGTGCCTGCAGTGAAACAACCAAGTAGCCATTTAACAATATAGCCTTCTGTTGCATTTTGTTTACAGTTTTGTACTCTTAATAACAATTATTTCTGCTACATGTAACCAGACTGACATCATTCAGTATGAAAATAATTGATCCCTTTGGGTTTCTTTGTCTGTAAAAAGGTGTTCCAGTAATCTTGAAATAATCTTTAAAATCTATTTTTAGAAGTATAGCCATTCTTGTTAATTTGCCCGTAGATCTCCAAAAGATTATTTGTTGGAATGTGTATGGCAGATAGATAGCTGTCTTTTTTACATAGCATTTAAAGAGTAAGCTTTTAAAACCACTGTCCTTGACTATAACGATCTTCAGTAGAAATGCATGTTTTTTTTTTTGTTTTTTTGTTTTGTTTTTTTTGCTAAGGTGCACTAAATGTAGCAATGCCTCACAATAAAAGGAAAGAAAGGGAAAATCCAAAGCAGGATGCTTCTGCTACAGCAACAAGAGAAGTAGAAGAAAATATGCAATTTTCCAGCACTTTTTAAAAGATGTTTAAAAATCTTTAAAATAGTTTTTTGCAGTACCCTAATTTAAGTGTTCCTCTATAAAAACACTTAATTTAAGTATATTCATGCTCTGGTGAAAAAAATCTATTACATTTTAATTGTAAATATACACAAATATGACATATGACCTTTTATCCAAAATGATAGTCAAGTGAGATATGCTGAGTGTGTTGATCTTCATTAATTGAAACAAAATATGAATACAAGATAATTTTTTCTCACCTTAGGTCCTACATTTATACACTCTGAGCTATAATTTAATAATAATAATTTTAAAAAATTAATTCAAAACAAAAAAAAAAAAGAACAAGAACTAACAAACATGGCTGGATGCAGGCACAAGTTCACATTTCCACCACACACATTGAGGAGGATGGTATGGAAACTATAATCTCAAAATATAGTGATATAACTACTGCATTTTTTTCAATGTGTGGGGACTGATTTTACTTGTTTTTTTGCATATCGTGATCAAGAATGGCAAAAATATGCAGAATGTTGTAGCATAAAGGTTATAAAATATAAAACAAGATTTAAAAAAAATTTACATACAGATTAAGAAGCAGAAAGTGTTTTGTTTTCTTTACTTTTTCACGTGTTTGTTTTTGCACTTTATGTGTACTGTCATTCAAACTGTATTATTTCCATGCCCTGTTTGTTTTGCTTTCTTTAAAATGTAACAAAATGACTTTGCTCTGTGGATGGCAGGACTAGTGAAGGCATTTACATAACAAACTAAAATGTACCATGATGTGCCCTGACATGCTTAAACCCCAAACCTAAAGCTACCCTTGGCTTTCTCTTTTCTTCCACCACTTGGGCACTAAATCAGAGAGACAGAAACATAACAGCAGCTTACCTTGGTGTCAGCCCAAGGCACCAAGCGCTTTCTCCCCTCCCTACATCTTCACTTTGTAGCCCCTGCCAAACACTGTCACCCCAAATCTCCCACTAACCCGCCTCCTTATGGCAGCAGCGCTCACAAGGCGACCACAGTGGCATGGCGGAGCCACACGGCACCATCTGCTTCAGCAGGACACGTGGTGGAGGGAAAGGATGGGCTTCCTGCATGTGCACTATCCCCTCAACCTTCTTTATCCAAATCCTTCTCCCTCTTTGCCGCAGCCCCAAACCCCACAACCCCCTCCACTTTCTGCCCTCCCTCTCAAAAAAAAAAAAAATCCTGCTGATAATTTTTAAGGAATGAAGAGTCCCTCTGTGGTTGGATTTATGAACTCTTGTTGTAGTCATAGCAACCAGCTGCAACTTGTATTTTAGGAGGGGAACAGGGCGGAGTGAAAGGGATTTTGGGTGGGGAGAGTGGTAGTGAAATCAATGTGTGTGTGTGCGTGTGTGTGTTTTCATGGTGTTGGTAATGTTGTTGGGGGAGTCCTGAGGAGAAAGAAGAGGCATTGTTGTGTTGGCATTCAGTGTGTCAGCAAACCAGAGTAATTGCTTGGTCTTTATAAAAGGAGATGAGCTAAAAGCTTGAATGTGTGAGATGCATTTTTTTTTTAAATAAAAGCTCCCATAATAGAGGATAAAGGGAATAAACACTGAATATTAATTTAGTCTCTTTTAGAGGGAAATAATGAAGGGGTCAATTCAATATGGAAGCATGGGAGGCAAATGTTATTTCTAGCTGTCCCTTCACAATACATTTTAGGGGCAAAGAACTTTTTATGTTTACCTCACGCTAGCACCTCCATATCATTTGCCACGTGCAAATTCAAGAAACATTCTGCGTGTGATCTGTTTACTGTCTCACTGGCTGTGTTTCTGCAGCTCACTCTGGGATGTATATATCTAGCTTTTAGCTTCTTATCAAGCTCTTGCAGCGTTCCCCGTGAAGCTCAAACTCAACCACTATGCAGACATACTTGCTGTGAAAAAAGAGAGAAAGAGTAGAGAAATAGGAAGGGAGGGAAAAAGGAAAAAAAAAAAAAAAACTCCTGACACCTCAGACTCCACTTCACAGCCAGTGAAGGAAGAAAGTGAGCAAGCCGCTAAGCCTTTCCTCCCCACAGCCGCCTGCAAGGTGAAGATATTGCTGCTCACATTTTGGACAGATGCGGAGATCCTTTTGCATTGTGTGTGTGCATATGTGTGTTTACTTTGGATCTTCAGCTGTGTAGCTGAGAATTTTATATCTTCATTGTCTACGATTGTTTAATTCCGATAGTGTGGTCTTTTTTTGTTGGAAGCAAAATATTCAAAACAAAATTTTGAATGTTTTGTTCCTCTTGAGTGAGATTTCAATTTGCACACCGTTGCAGGCAACTAAAAATTATGTCGACATTAAGGGAGAATTGGACACTTGCTGAGAACAATAGATGCTTGCTGAGGTCTATGTATCCCAAATGGCCAATTTTGAGAGCCTATAAATGGTTTTGTTATGCTCAAATTTCTAATTGCACAGCAGGACTGTTTGAGTGCATGCTATGAAAGGGTCTGTGATTGAGCTGCAAGGGGAATCAAAACAAACATACTGTTAAAAACGGCGGCCCTATTGGGTGTAAAGCTGTGCACTGTGTCAGACAGTAGCAGTATAATCAAACATGACATGATCCTATTGCCCTCCCGATGTCAATCGCTATTGGCAAACACTCAGGATCAGAGTGAGGCCAGGCAAAAGAGAGCATAGTCATTACTGTTTGCAGACTGCAAAAAAAAAAAAAAAAAAAGGATTTAAAAAACTAAAAGTAAAAACAGCAGATGAAATTACACAAAACGGATAACTTGGAGGAAGTCTTACTGCCTTGTCCAAACCCTAAACTCATGACTTATGCACTTTCATGTTGCATTATATTTAATTATAGATCATGCTGGGGCAGCCCTTAACAGAGTCTGCATGCCTCACAGGTACAAACAGTTGAATAATTCAGCAGTTGGCATGTGGGGTAGGATGTGGTGTGAGTGCAGTGGGAGAAAAAAGCCCGCTGTTATTCAACTCTCAGCTTCATCTTGCTGCGGGACAAAATGGAGATTGAGCGAGGTTAAATATCTGATTTTTACCAGCTTGTCCCAGGCCTGAGCCACCGGAGGTACATGTATCCGGCAGAGGGAAAGCGAGAGAAGAAAAATACATCAATGTTTTGGTTTACACCAGACTGACAGCAGCTGGGTGGTGTTTTATTTTTAATGCCAGTTCATGTCATCGGCAAACCACTTATGTGAGAATCAATTCAAACACAGACCAAGCTATAAAGCACACAGTTATGCCCAGAGTTTTAGACTTTTGCATGTCACAAATGGAGATTTGACTGCTTTCCTTCCTGACCAAATCCATTACCATTATCTGTGGATACCATATCATCTTAGACTCCCTCCATTAGGTGGGGGAAATTGCAAATGGAGCTTCGTGTAAAAAGGGAACCACAGATAAAAGAGAGAGGGAACAGTAAATGTTGGTATTGGTGTTTTATTTTCTTTTATACCTTCTTATTTTAAGGAATTGTCTAGATTTGTGTAAGCCAAATAGAATTAAATCCAGCTGCTGCAATCTAAGTTACAATAGGTGTTGTATGTATGTTTGATGCTTCTTTTTCTGCCTCCTTTAAAAACCAAAAAAAAAAAGACATAAAGCATAGACTGCCCAAAATTAGTCTGAAAACTTGATCATTTTACAAAATAACAGTGGGAAAAGGCAAACCTAGAAAAACCTATTGCAGCCCTGTTTGCTATGGCTTTCGCAACATTAAATGCCGAACTGAGGCATAAATTCAGCTGGCGTTCTTTTACAGAGAGACAAAATTGGGGCAGAATGAAAGCTGTCTTTTCCATTCGTCACAGATATAACCAACGTGATTTGGCAGAGGATCGTCAGTGCGGCTTACAGAGCTTCTCTTCATTGAATTCTGAACTGAGGGAAAGTATCAGTTTTAGTGTGTACATTTGTTCACAACAGCCATTAGATTAAATCACACCCACAGATGTTATGGTCAGAGGTAAAATCTGACTTTTTTAATAGTTTTATATTCTGAGGCTTACGGTTTGGTAAAGCAATCATTCAGCTTGAACCTTTCAAGGTTTGTCATACTACACCCACAAACTTCAATGTGTTTTTTACTGAAATTTTATTTGACAGACCAACACAAAGTAGCACATAACTGTAAAATCAAGGGGAAATGAACGTTTTATGTGTAAAAATTGAAAATACAGATTTTCAATGCGCTCTTAAAAGTCTGGAATTGAGTTTCAGTGACCAGATCTGGACGAGTATAGAAAATATTTACATTTTTAGATGCATTTTCTTTCTCTCCTCGTGCCTTTGTTTCCTCATTTGCACTATTCACTTATTGGGTTCTTTTTCATTTGTTCGTTCATTCCTTCCTTCCCTCCTTCCTTCCGTTCTTTCTTTCTTCTTTCTTTCCTTTTGTTCCTTCCTTCTTTTAGACTTTTAGGCTAGGATAGATGTCTTTTAGAGGACTGAGGATGTTTGAGAATACAGGCCCCTGATTATTTGACACCGACTCTTGAGGACTGGAGTTACAGACCGCTGTTCATTTTACCAATCCGATAGATATACATAAAAACTGGGTTTGATTAATCCTGTTCTTGAAATTAAAGATTTTCCTTAGCTATTCAGATTTGTGCTCACTGTTTTGATTCAAAAATTGAAACATAAATAAATGCACATATAAAGTTTCTACTTGTGCTCATCTAGCACACTAAACTGTAATCAACGCTGCAAAAAAAAAGGTATTGTACTTCTACAGTGCTGGCACACTTTGGGAAAAGACAGGCTATAGACACGATATGAAAAAAAGATGCTTGTAGTTAGATTTTAGTGTTTCCAGCTGCCGTCTCTGCTGACTGTGCTGGGAGGAAGCATTGGATGCACAGCGGGAGACAAAACTGGGTGGAATGTGTTCTGCTCCTCAGTGGTTCCTGCTGAAATTCAACAATGAAAGGGGAACTTTGGGTATCTGTGCCATCATCTTCTCTAGTGTAGTAAGTGCAAGAAGAAAGGATGACTTTGCCTGTGGCTTGTTGGATATAGCACTACTCTATTAGTTTAAATCTTTTGGAATTCATTGCGATGTACTAAAAGTAAATTCAGAAAGCATGTGTTTTATTTGAATCAGATCCCCGGGGAGAGATAATAGTCACTTCTGTTTTGGATTATTCCCCCACAAATCTTACTCTTTTACTTTATCACTGAGAATGTATGAGAATGATAGAAAAGTGTAAGAGATTGACCTGTATGCGATAAAACAGAGATTGGTTATGGGACAGATAAAAGGAAAGCACGGGATGGAGGGAGGGAGTGACTGGGAAAGAACTGTGCATGAGAGAGGAGTGGATGTAAGGAACTGAAAGCATCCGGAATAAATTCCCAGAGATGGCCACGCATGGCTGAGCTGAACTGGCCTGAATCTGGGAGGTGGAGGGTGGAGGGGGGCTGGAGGAGTTGAGAGGCTCTGCATGTCCAGCTGGACAGAAAAAGAGAGGGAGAGGCCCCCAAGCACTGACAGGTGTAGCCTTCCACTCCAGCTGAGGCCACACAGCTGACCTGGATCTCTGGATATTTGTCTTTATGTATATTTTTCTCTTGCTCCCTCTGTCGAAACATGTGCTGACTTAAACTCCAGAAGCTCCACTCATAACAATGTACAATACTTGCTCTCTGTTCTTCAAGTAGTCATCCAAGTTTCCCAATCAAAGAACCAATGATTTTTACTACCAAATAGGCATCCTCAGTATTAGACCCTCTTTTGTATTCAAAGCTGCCTGCGTTAACTCTGTCATAACTTCAACACTCTAGTGATAAAGGCATCGTGATATTCATCAGCAATACTTAGGTAGGCTTTAAGATTTGAACAACGCTCAGTTGATGGTTATGGGTCCAGTGTAGAATATTTGGGTTCATTTCTGACCATTCCCTGTCGATGGCCGAACTGAATTTACCAGGACATCAGCAGTTTCTGAAGTACTCGGACTAGCCCACTTGACACCATCAATGATCCCATATTTAAAGCTTCTTCTGTTCCCTTTCTCTTTGTACCTTTGAAGCCATTCTTACTGGACGACTTTTTACTGTTTTGCTTTTTATAGAATGTAGTTCATCCATCCATCCATCCATGGAACATACCTACTTATCCATGAAGAGATCACTGGGGTCTATCTCCAGCAGTTTTTGGGCTAAAGCAAACTAATATCTGCTGGTCAAGTAGCCTGGCTATCAGCACAGACAACAGAAAGACATGCTACATAAATTTAGCATGTTATTTGCACAACAAGTATATATTTTTTTCTAGAGGTACGACCTTAAAAAGAGTGATTGGTGGTGCTAGTTTGGGTTTCATGCTCTGACAGTCTGTTTTTCTTTACTTCATTCTGATTAGCCACTCCTCTTTTTGTGTTGTCTGTGGCATTGTTTTCAAAAATGTTGGAATAACATTGTGAAAACAAAATGTTATTTGACAACCAAGCCTAGCTAAACAATCACTAGGAACAAAACTGGGAAACCAAAGCTATAAGGCACAATCAAAAAAGGCATTTGCTTTAAGAAAAAAACAAAGTATACAAATGTGTATATAGTTTGAAATTGTTGTAATTGTCATTATGCAAACTTAGTCACTTATCAGGCAAACATACTATATTGTGTGCAGTTCTGTTTGGTCCATTTCAAAGAAGATACGATGCATATCCCATGGCAGGTGTCACCTTTGGCTGAGACATCATGACTTATGGGATGAGAGCAAATGTCTCATAATAAAATCACAATCAGGCTATAACAATTAGACATCTTAGATCTCTAGACCCAACGGACACCACAGAATAGCTGCCAATAACGTAATGAATGCAATTGCCATAGGGATAAAAACCAAGTGGATAATAAGACAGTAATGATGCAATAAGACTCCCAAGGCTTATCTTTGCATGTCATAATTCTTGGCATTGTCAGTGCTTCTGAAATTTAAACCACTTTTCCCATAACTTTCACTGCTTCCCACCATAAAGAGAACAAAGCTCTTTTAATCAAAGCCCCCCCCAGTCCCCCCACCACCACCTCCCCCCGCTTTTGTCTTTGTAAGATGAAAAACAAGCTGAAGTGATCTTGTTCATTCACTCCAATCCAAAGCTTCAGTCCTGTTTACAACAACAATGTAGCTGACTATCTGCTGTCCGTTGATTTACAAGAATTTAAACATTTCCAAGTAAATTTCATTGATGACTCTGGATGTTTGATGTAAAACAGTTGCTTCTTATTCCCCTGAGAGCAATTTCTGCTCTAGCTACCCAATTAATTATTAGATTCCCTTCCTAAAATCAACATGGTAATGATTAACTGTGGTTAAAACGATACCAACATCACATTCAATAGATGGCTTATGGTTATTGCAGCTTTTCTTTTTAATATCATGCTGCGCAGAAGATCACTCCCAATCCTCTTCGTGTGAAATGTCATAATATTACCATATTTCAATAAATTTACGTTTTTATATTTTAAAAATTATCCTTCTTTTTTATATTTCATCGCCCAGACTACTTTACCATGCACAAATGTCAACAAAATTAAAACAAGCCTCGAATTAATTCAGTTTGCTATCCCCGCCTAATTAGGGAATGTGACTCTAACCATAATGAAAAAATGAGTATTCCAAATATGACAAGTAAAAATGATAAGGTCAGTGCTGTTGAACAAAGAGAGTTCATTTTCCACAAATTGACAAAGGAGGAGGTTGCACTCATGTTCAATTAGCAATGAACTGGAGCAAGTGGATGAGAACAGATTGATTTGCAGTTAGCAACAAAATTAATCTCACCTTGTAAAGCAGGCAAGAGGAAAAACACAAAGGCTGTCAAAATTCAATGAGAAGCTTTTTGGAAGTCATGTTTATTCCTTGTCAGATGTTTTTAGTGTAATGTACTGATCTTAAAAGCTCTGTGTTTCAATGCCTAACATATGTTTTATACACAGATGTGTATAAATGTAATGTCCCTAAATGCATCACGTTTATGTCTGTGTCTTGGGAAAATTGCGACATTAATTAGTTTCTACATTTCTAGACATTTTTGCAAAGAAGAAGTTTGTCTGTTTTGCATTTTTTTGTCGATTCCAGAATACAAAAGCCTCCCTCAAAAGGAAACATTTCTGTAAGCACTTCTATTAACACTTACCACTAAACTGCACAACTTTTATTACTTTGGGGACCGGCGTTTTTGGCTTTGTTGTCATATTTGTCCATTCCCACAAATGTGCAGAAGTGTGAGCAACTGTGGATACACGCATACACACTTCAATGCACACAACCAAGCCTCCTCTTGCACGTACAACCCATACTCATCCAACTGCACACGCACGTACACTCCGGTGGATACTATCAGTTGTGCTCAGCTGAGGCTCCGGGCCTGTCCGGTCCCCACGGCGTAGCGCTGACCAGGGGAGGAAGAGCTTATCTCACCCCCAGGTCCTTCCCTCGGCCCCAAGCCTTGGCTTCAGCAGCAAGTCGGCAGATGCCATGCAGGCCCCTGGCGTGGCGCATTTGTGTGGCTAAAGCATATAGCGTATAACGCTTAAGGGACAGGCATTTCAACCAGACAGACGATCTTGCCTGTCTGTGCATCTGTGTGTAAATGCGTGTGGTTGTGCCGACCACACAGCAGATGGAGGTAAAGGCTCCTAAAATGACCGACTCGCAGCTGTCCCACCTGAATAGGTTGGATTGGACGTTAACCATGCCTGATGTTCTGAACACAGTCGGTGATATGTTAGATTATGAAAAGAAAGAGATGAGAATAACCATGATGTGTCATGCCTTTCAAAAATATTTATACCTCCAACTCAATATTTCAAAAATCCACGTATTTTATTAGGGTTTTATATGGTATAAACCAATGAAAAGCAGCACAAAAATGTTCAGTGGGAGAAAAGTGAAAACATTTTTTAACAAATAAAATCAGAAAACAATGGTGTTTATTGACGTGAAACCTGTCAGAATCAACTATGTTCAACCACCTATTGTTTTAATTCCAGCTGCTCTCTGCAAGCTCAGCAAATTTAGAGGATAAATTTGCTTCCTGTTCTTATTTGCAAAATAGCTCATGCTCAGTCATATTTGACGTAGATCATGTCTGGACTTTGAGTGGGCTTTTAATGCATGAATATGCTGTGTTTTAAACCATTCCGTTGTAGCTCTGATCCTATGTTTTGGATCCTCGTCTTGCTGAAAGGTGAATTAACGGGCTGTGTTCCCTGACCATGCAGAAATAGTGTTGTGAGGTGTGAGTATTCAGCCTCACATAGTGTTTTTTTGTTTGTTTTTTTTTTATGTCGGCCAAAATATTTAATTTTGTCCAACATGTAAAAACACCAAAGCAGCTGTTTTTACACGTTTACATGTTTTGTTGTATCGCCTACATGGCTTGTTGCAAATGAGTGTGAGTTTTCTAATGTCTGTCTTTCATCAGTGGCTTTCTCCTCGCCGCTCTTCCATGTATTTGTGGGGTTCACAACTAACAGTTGCTCTTTTGATAGATTATCTAAGCCAAGCAGTGGATCTCTGTGGCTTCTCCAGAGTTACCACTGGCCTCTTGGCTGCTTCGCTGGCCACGTTCCTCGACATGTCAGTTCAGGAAGACTGCCACATTTTAGTAGGTTTGAACCACGATGTATCTAACAATCATAGGAATTGTGAAATACTCCTTTCGCTTTTAGATAAGAGCTTGCATAATGCTCCGTGAGAATCTTATAGCCTGGATGTTTCAACTTTTTTCCTGGCTTGGTATGTCTCATGGTCTTGATGATTAGTTCAATTATGTTCTCTAACAAAAGAGGACTTCACAGAAGGTTTTATACATGTATTAAATTTTGCAACTTCTACATGCCATGCACCGTTTTATTTATAAAAGTGTAATAAACCATGTTGTATTTTTCTTCCATTTCACAATTATGCATCATCGTGATGCTGATAAAAAAAAAAAAAGAACATTTGTGGTTGCTCCAAAACAAAATGTGAAAAGCACTAAATGTAAATATTTTTTTTCTGATATGCAGACTAAGCAGTGCAGTTTTACAGAAATAGAGCTCACGTAATGTTTGGAGATACGTTCACACAATGCTGAAGCTCAGCATTGTGCAACTGTCTCATATTCTGGAATTAACAGCCATAAAATCTTTGTGAAACATTGCACCATTATCACCAATCATAATCAACATCCTTCTCACAAAACTGGTTTGTTTTTATAAGGCAGTGAATGTGAGAACAGGTGTTTTGGAATCCATGTCTGAAAGCTCATATGCAAGAATTACAGATATGAGGTTAACATCTTTGAAAAGCTTCTTTCATCTCGGCGCATTATGCTAAGTATTCACAAAACATTGCTCTAAATATAGGGCTACAGCACATTGCAGATTAGCCTGTGTCGTGATGGGTGTTGTTTAATACGGCAGCACAGTGCTGTCTTCTCCTTTTGATTGCTAGCGCTTGGAACGCCACAACTAAAATAAGATAAATGTTTTTTTGTCTTTGGGAAAAAAAAAAAATCTCATGTGCTGAAAACGTTTGGACAAACCTGAGGTAGAATTAGCCTTTCCAAGGGACTGCAGCGGAATAAAAGTGATGCCACTGGAGTTAATTTTTTGAGTGTGGGCATCTTCCCCTTGGCTGTTTGAAGGCATTAAATAGAGAATGACATCTTAGCTCTCTGGGCAAACTCTAATCACAGAAGCTCACAGCCAATGAAAACATTGACTTGCTCGATTTTGCTCAAGTCCTGTTTCAGCAAAGACATCCATCCTCTAATACCGCAGTTTTTTTTTTTTTTTGCCTTTGATGTGCAATCACACATTCACATGTGTCCTGCTCACTGACTCACCCAAGCACAATACATTTGCTGAAATAAAGTCACTGCAGTGTATGTGACCCATTTTGCAGAGGCAGGGCTTTGCTTTCATAACAGCGGAGTGTGAGGGAACGAGCAAGTGTACAAATGCATAAATGGTGTATTCTTGCGCCGGGATGCTGCTGCACAACAAGCCTTTAAATCTTGAAAAGAAAATCATAGGTTGGTTTCTGGTGAGAAATGCTACTGTCATGCGTCCAGTAATAACGCCGTTAGTCATACTTTACTGAGGGTTATAGACTAGACAGAATCAAAAGCGGTAGCAAAAGGTGAGAAAAAGGGGAAGCATTATAATCAGTCAAAAAAAAAATTTAAAAATATATTGCACGGCGTGTAATGTGCGATATATTTCATGTTTCTTAAGTGTGGCGACAAGCCTCAAAACCCTTAAACATGCTCCTCGAGCAGTTAATAATCACTGTTTCACGGTGTTGGAGGACCAAAGCGTAGATAATGTTTTGTATTGAGATAACGCCTTGCCTTATTCCTGCCGCCTCGCGTTAGCACAGGAGACAAACGGAACAGGAGCATCGCCTTGAAGCCATCCAAATGAGGGTGTCTGCAATGGAGTGAAGTGAACTGAAGTGAAGAAGGAGGTGGAGAAGGCAGAAGAGGGAAGTGGAGAGCAGTGGGGGTGAGGGGTGGGAGGCAAGTGCCACAAAAATCAGGGAGAGGCTGCTCGACCCTCGCGGCGCATTACGGCAGCAGTCAAGTGAATGTGAAAACAAGGGAAAGCTTTGCGGAATATCGATTTAATGCTGCAGCCTGAGCAGGGGGAAGATGCGTGCTCCAGATTACATGCGCTCTATTTCCCACCCATACAGGATCCTTGAGCTCCTCTGTCTCCACACTCTGGAGGACCACAGAGAGACGGGGAAAGGATGCTCTTTTATGTGCCGTTTCCCTCTGTGAAGTCCAACTGTGTAAAGAATTAATGCGGAAATAAAGAAAACTGCGGGAGAACACAAATAGTAGGAACATTTTATGCTAATTTGAGGTATTTCAAAGAGAATACAAAAGAGGCCACTTTCTGGTGGTTACCTCCATATCTATGGATTGCCTCCTTCTCTTTTAATTATCTCCACATCTCCTAAATAATAAATCAGCTTGGGACCTTATCAGGATGAAAGAAATCTATAGCAAAACCGGTGTAGATCTTGCTACAACAGCAAAGCAGGAGGAAAATCTTTCAAACTGGCCTTTAGTTCTCTTGAAAGTGAAAATGTAAACGTGTGTCATTAACTGTGTGAGATATGTGTGATCAGAAAATTCCTCTTTTTTTCTTAGTATCCATCATGTTTGTGAACATAAGTTGCCTTTGTGCTATACAGAAGATGACTGCGCATAATAATGATCCATGAAAACTATTCTGCTGGATGTGTCACAAATAGTGTCATGTAGAAATATTCTAAATGCTAATGAAACTTTTACTTTTCACGCTACATCAAAGTCAAGGCAGACCCCCCTCCCACCTGCCCCTCCCCCCAAAAAAAGTGTTCAAAGTTCACAGGGCTACATGTCAGACTCTAAATCACTGGGGGCGGGGCTGATACAATGTTGCCATTTCACCAAGGTGTTCCATGAGCAGATTTTCTGTGACATATTTGCATGATCAATCAATGGGAAGTGGCCCACTCCATTTTTTTGATTTGCAAATGTGAAGTTGGTCTCTGATTCAGATATATGTGCTAAACTCAATGACTATTTTATTAAATATTGAGGAATCTGAACTGTACTTAATAATTTCAAGTTCAAACTCTGCAATGGTTCGACTGGCTAAACCTGAACTAGGATAGTTGCTAGTGATATATATATATACTGCTCAAAAAAATAAAGGGAACATTTCACTTTAATTTTGTGTGTGGCTCCAAATCCAGGCATCCATTGGTTAATAAATTTGATTTCCATTGATGATTTTTGTGTGATTTTGTCAGCTCATTCAACTTTGTACAGAACAAAGTATTCAATGAGAATATTTCATTCATTCAGATCTAGGATGTGTTATTTGAGTGTTCCCTTTATTTTTTTGAGCAGTGTATTTAAGTGCTATGCATTCAGCACCAGCATATTGGTAATGTGTTTAGCCAGTTACATAGACTAACTGCCACACCTGATGTGTATCTTTTTAGATCAGATGTGAGGACATCATTCAATGGTAAAGAAAGAAACTGATAGGATAATATTGTTTACTTACAATCAATACTGTCATCCCAATTTTCAGCAACACTACAGCAATTAAATACTAGCTGTGCTTGAATCTGATTGGCTACCCTGCCTGGACACCCCCACCAGAGCAGACTGTGGAGTAAAACGAATAAATGTTCGGAAAAAGCATGCAGCTAAAGGTAATCTGAGCCAATGATGTTTACCAAATGTAGGTCAGGATTTTCCCAATATATAGTCATATACGCTTGTCCGACAAGTTAAAATGAAAATATTCTTGTCTGTCTGTCTATATTATGATGTATAGGTATAGATATTTATTTATTTTAACTTGTCAGACATGCTTACATGTATCCTGACTTCTTACCAAATCTGTCTTGGTGTGATTTGATCAGTGGGATTAGCATATTGTGCATGTCTTCTACTTTTATTCCTGTTTTAAGAGGAGCTTTGACTGTGATGACTTAAGCTCCTGTCACAGTTGACATCCAACATCACAAAGTCACTGGTGTAAACATCTAACTTCATTCATTTCACATGTACTCTTGGCATTTGTGTTATTCCTGAAGTCAGTAACAGTTTTCTTTCTCACCTCACCCTGCTTATTGAGAAAGCATCACCTCAACCCAAAGATGTAAAAGCCTGGTGGAAAGTCAAAACATTAGTCTTTTTGTTTGTTTCTTTAAAATTACAACAAACTTCCTTGAGCTATTTGAGGTCTGGAATTACAGGGTTTTTGTTTGTTTATTATTATTCTTATTTTTTTTTTTACAAAACTTTTATCATTTTCTGTAAAGAAAGTCTCAAGATGAATGATTATGAAAGGCTGCTAGCATTTTATGAAATAAAACTTTTGATTTAAATGCATCAGCAAAATTACAGGGACTGAAGATTTTGATGTGGCTGTTTAATCTTTTCAAGAGTTGCACAAATAGGGTGGAAACACAGGAATTCACTGCGGATGATATCCATCCAAGAAATCTAATTGCTATAAATTATTTTGAGGCAAAATTTAAAGCCATAGCCATTTATTGAAAGAGTTGCAAACTGATTTTTCTTCTCTTTTCTTTTTTTTTTTATTATAATACTAAAAATATTTTAAATGTGTCCTGTAAATTTATCCAGGAAACCAGCCAGGAAATTGAGGGTGTAAATGTTCCTCTTTCACCCTTGACCAAAGAGGCAAACCAGAGGATAAAAAAGCATAACATCTCAATACCAATTTGTTACTTATGCTCTCCTACCGCCCACCCCCTACCCGCTCTTGCCATGTTGAAAATTATGAACACTCAGACTCGCACATTCTTGCGCACAGCCAAGTGAGGTGGCGCCTCCGCGTCCGTCCTGGGCCAATGGCGCGCAGGGTAGCCTTATCATACTTCTACCCGACTGGCCAATGGCGCAGCGCTCCCCGCTCACATGACGCCTTTCTGTGCGCTCTCCAGTCCTTTCAGGCGCTCAATCCCGGCGAGTGCAGGCATCACTGAAGACCTGACATCGGAGGAAATCGGACGTCCGCTCTTCTCTCCCTGCAACTGACTGACCAGGTGTTCATCTTAAACAAACTTTACCTCCTTACGACGAGGCTGACCAAGCACTCCGGCCGGCGGAGGATGGGCGCCGCTTTTGCCGCTGGAAGAGACTTTTTGTGTCCAAACGGGGGAAAGGCAGACAGCGAGACAATAACAACCCGAAGTTATTGTAATAAATTGTAAGTGGCGAGATATAATATTTTCCGTTTTTTTTCTGGATGCTCTTGTTCGCAAAAGTGATGACTTTGAAATCAACTTCATTTTCAAATGCATAACTTGTTTCACTTTTGCATGGCATGAGTTCTGTTCTTTTTAGTGTTAATTTAAATAGATATTTAGACATAAAAAAAAAATCACCCTCATATGCTGGTGTATCATAACACACTTGATTTAAGTTAATGTTTGAGTAATCTGAGTTTGTTTTGTATTTTTTCCTGTCTCTGCTGTCGGGCATTCTTTGTGTGTGTCTCTGTGAATGTCCTCATTGTGAATGTGTGGCTGTCTCCGCGCAGCGCCATAGAATGAAATATAGATAAAAAGCACACAGTAAACCCGCTGACCCCAGTCAGGCAGACAGGCAGACAGGCTGTGCAACCGGTCCACACGGCTCAATGAGGACAATTAGGGGGGGCCGACAGGAGAAATAAATGGAGTACTTGAGGCGCACTGAAACAGGTCTGCGCTTCACTTCAAACCGCCTGACGGAGATGAAGGTGAATTTTAAGTCTTATATCGAGATAAAAAATTAAATACATTTTCCTCCCCCCCACCCCCTCTTACTTGTTAAGTAAAGTACCTTAAATGTCAAATTTCAGTAAATTGGATTTCACCTTATGCACCTTATGGGGTCATGTCATTCAGTGAACCTTTTTATTGATTGGAAATTAGAGGGTGCTGGGGGTCATAGGTGGGAGGAGGGAGTACAACATTTATGTACACTCCAGAGTCGATCCAAAAAATTGGTGCCCTCAGATTTCTTTTATTTTTTTTTTTTGGTACCTACTACACAATCAGAGGGAAAGAGCAGGGGACCGGGGCCATTTGATGTTTTGAAAGGCTTCAGATGGCTTTAATTAGGACCTATAAAATCTGTCTGCCCTGTTCTCTCAGGCAGCGGTCTGGAAAAGCAAGAAAGGGAGGGGAACGGGCAAGAGGAGAGAAGGAGGGAAAAAAGAAAAGCAAACCCGACACAGAAAGTCACTTCAGTGGAGGATCGTCTAATCAAAATTTTATAACCCTCCTCTTTTTCTTCTTGTCGCTCCCTCCCTAGACTCCCACCCTCTGTTTCTTGATGCTGGTGGTATGTAGGCAGCGCTTCTTATTCCCCTCTTTGTCTGGCTGCTGTCTTATCTACTCTCACCCACCCCATCCTCCCACCAACCCTCAAACCTAACTATCGCCTACAGTACACCGACCCCAGACACCTGAAGCCTAGACATAATGATCAAGAGAAGTTTCAGTCTGTCTGAAGTGCAGCCAGTTGTTTTTAGGTTTTCGTCTTCTCCTCCCACTTTTTCCCCGCTCCTGTTCTCTTGCTGGCCTGGCTTGCCCTGCCTGTCCCTTGCTCCTCAACCCCAAATCAAGACGCACTATGTTGTTTGTGAGTTCCTGTGTTTGCATGCAAAAAAAGGGTTGCAGTTTCAGTGCTACTGTGCTGCTGTCGCCGTGCAGCCTGTATGGATATTGGATGAATGTGGGTGAGTCACAGAGCTGCAATAGACACACACGCAAACGCACTCTCATGAGGAAACATCAAAGACTTCTTCTGCCTTCTATTGTGTGAGTGTGTCTGATGCAGATTCTACTTGTGTTCTCCAGGCAAGCATATGTATAAGTGTACAGTTTTCGGTGGTATGCTCTGTGATTCGCTTTACATTTTTTGTCTAGTTTTACTATTGCTACAATTTGTTTCCAAATGAACCACAGGAAACTTTGATCCATGATTTTTTTTAATTTTTTTTATTTTTTTAAATCTTTTTTAAGTTCTTCCTTTGTTGGCCAAATTAAATGTCGATGTGGAATATGGTCCATAAAACATCAGGACATAATTTTTTCACACAGTAAAGTTAACTCTGTTTTAAGTCTTGGTTGAGCACTCCATCTCTTGAACAAAGACTGATTGATGGCGCAGAGAAGTCCTTACAATGGCCTGCCGCAAGCATAATTCTGTTGATTAGTCATAGAAAAACAGCATTGCTCTCCATCTGAAAAACACATATAAATATGAAAAAAGAAAAAAAAGAAATATATATATATATATATATATATGAAGGTATATTTCATATTTATATATGTATTAGAGAGAGGATTGTTAAATCTGAACATCTGAGCTGACCAGTTGGCAAAATTTGGATAGCACCTATGAGCTAAATTAAGTCATATTTCCAACATATTTTGAAACCACTAAGAAAGACATGGCATGACAACATTTCTATAGACATCCGGTGTCAAGGTAATGATTAAGGTCTTTTAGAATCTGATTTCTAAATATATAATATGACAAGCTAAAACATATTTAAGTTCCAAATTGGCAGAGATCTATTTCTTTAACAGATTTGTCTTTCATTTGAGCCTCTCTTTGTTTCTCAATGCATGTTGGATGTTGATTACGTCATTTTGTGTCTTACTGTAGAGCTATCAAAAATATTAAGACGGGTTGCTTTGCAGAATATTGGTAGTTGGGTTAATTATTGATCTTGTCCTTAGAAAATATGCTCCATTTACCACTAGCGTCTTATTATTATTAAACCACAGTTAGGTCTTTTTTAAGTATCAACCGAGTGATCATCTCTCGAACAAAGACTGATTTGACTCACTGTGAGGCTTATACAATGACGCACTATTTCTAATATTGAATTCAAGTAATATAGAAAATACCTTTTTTCCTTTTAATCTAAATGTGTATGTGTGATTGAAGAAGCAATGACAAGATTTCCACCTAAATGCATTATTGATTTACAAATGTAGTTAGAGGGCGATGGGGCTTGATCAAATGAGCTAGCTGGATGGATGGATTTTATTTTTCCTTATAAATTAAGAATAAGGACTGGTCAAACTTAAAGACTCATAATATGATGTCCATGAATATGAAGTGTTTGATGGGGACTGTCTCTAGTTTGTCATGAAGGTCTTTTAACACCTGAAATGGAAAACGTATTAAGAGGAAAAACTATATCAAAATTTCAATTAGTGATTACGCTTGTCTTTGAAAGAGTTACCTTCAACCGTCCTTCCCTCTTGCACATCTCTTTGTTTCTTGATGTTTGTCGGGTGAGATTATGACATTTTGTATCTCACAAGTTTGGTATGCATTAAACTAGTTTGCCTTGCAGAAAATAGCTTTTTGGTTTTGCTTTTATTTAGAAGAAATGTGGTATGTATTCAAGACTCTCAAATAAGATTTTATAGGTCCCAACGTTTTCGATGATATTCCTTCGCTTCAGCAAATTCTTGAAGCTTCTGAAGTGGCTTGTCTGGAACAAAATTTTAATGACTAGGTATAGAAAATATTAAATTATCTTCCGTTTAAAAATGTAAATCTATTTGAAGGGTAAAAGACATCCATATGAAGACCCCGTTTGATATTTCAACGTGGTTACTTTGAAGCTCGAATGTCAGTGCTTTTGTTCAGGGCAAATTTGGATAAGTTGGATGTACTAAAAATACAATTTTCAATGTTAAATTTAACATCAAATAAAGAAAAGGACAGCTCGACCTGAAATGGCCGTAAAAAAAGATGTCATCATCTTTAAGTGGATGATTAATGTCTTGTGGAATTTGAAATCTAAATATATATGTTAGGCCTACAAGATTAAGGATTATGGACATTTGACAGATCTTCAAAGCTTTTCCCATTAGACACCTCTTTGTTTTTGCCTTTTTGTTGGTTGTGCGTTACATCATTTTATTTCAGATGGGTTAGCTAGACACTAAGCTAGCTTGCCTCATGGAAAACGGTTGATCAGTCTTTGTTAGACGCTCGTCGAAAAAGGAGATATTTTTAGCATGCCACCAGTTGTTTTTCTCGAATGTGTCCATTTTTGATAAACTTGTTTATCTGAGGATTATCCCCCGAACAACTGGAGTGGGGTGAGCGGGAGGGGGAGGGAGGGTGCTCTCGCTGTGCATCAACAACTTAATCTGCTCAGATGGGATGTTTTTGAAGAACAAGTGTCTGTAAAATCTGTCACCGTGCTCCAGTTGTAGTTCTTCCTCTTGTTTTGTGTTTGTTTTCTGAAACTCTTTGCATCATCGCATCAGGGAGGTATGGGGCCTGTGTCTTCTTCTACCACCACCCTTTGAAGGGGGAAGTAATAAAAAGCTCAATGGGTGCAACAAGCTGTTCCTCCCTCCTAGACTTTGAGTCTCTCTACCTGGAGATGAATAGGAGGCCCCTCTGTATCGAAGGAGAAAAAGAGAGCAGTTTATTGAAGGCTGAAGATGAGGAGGAGGTGCATTATAGCTTATAGACACTTGGTGTGAAATTGTCTAGCAGTGCCATTTTCGGAAAGTGCTTTCAGTTGAACTTATTCCAATGTTTTGATCACACAATGGCTTGTACATAGCCCCTTCTCTACCCTGGGCCCAACACACAGACACACGCAAAATCTAGACAGGTCATTGGCTGTTTAGGTAATGTTAACAAATTGTGTAGTTAAATTCTGCCTAAGGTAAAGACGGTTTCCACACCTTGATAACACAACATTCATTGTAATAATGTTGAACAATCACAAAGCCGCAGATTAAGATTTTGGCAACCAGATTTATGCATGAAGAAGTGAAGTCATGGTCAGGAATGTAAATGGTGGAGTCATTCAATTACAATCATACCCTTTCCTGGGAAAAGTCCCCAGCCGTGAAGAGGTTAATTGTTTTTGAATCTCCATCCGAGGGGAGAAAATAGAGGAACAGGAGGGATAATTGAGCTGCTGATAGTTGAGCGGGTTATGGATTACTGTGCCTTCTCCAAAGGAGAAAAGAAAAAGGAGGTGACCAGGAGAGGAAGGAGAGAAGGGGGAAAAGGAAGGAAGGGGGCGTGAAAGACTCGCTTGTGCGATGCAGCCGCGGGGGCCGTCTGGCCTCCTTAGGAAGAGGGAGAACTCCGATCCTGTTTAGCCCACGAGGTGACCCTTGGCCCCTTCACTTGCTCCTCCCTGCTCCAGGTGCAAGCCCTCACTGCTGGCAGCTCACACACAGACACTCTGCGTGCCAATTCCTCATACACACTGCACGGAGGGGGGAAACGGCACATGAAAATGCAGCTCAGCTCCCTTTCACATTTTTCACCCCCACCACCCCCGTCACTTCTTTTTCTACATGCTACTCTATTGTCTGGGGTTAAAGATCCAAACCTGCTTGTGCAGATGGGGTAAGTGCTGCCATAATATTTTTCCTCCAACCAAGAAGATGGATAACTCTTTTTAAGAGGGGAGTAAATTAGATTTTTACATGGTGTAATAATCACAGAAGTGCTAATCAGAGGGATGTCATGTATAATTACTACAGTGTTTGATATCGCCACAGAAAACTACCTCAGGCCATTAGCAAAAGTTTCCTGATGCTATTAATGGGCGTTAATAAAATTCACGAAAGCCCAGATTGAATGAGCCCTTTGCATGGCCCACTGGTTAAAGCACTGTAAGGTTAATGAACCAATTTACATACTTTCTGCTGCCATCTGGGTGGAGTGACGAGGCAGATGCTTCCCTGCGCTGCACTTCGTTGTTCAACATGGAGGAATGTGTCAAGTCCTCAGAGGTCAATGAGCACATTTAATGTTTGGGTTCTGGTCAGAAACATCCAGGGGTGAAACTGGAAATCAATGCTTCTGAATTGAAGAAGCCTTTTTTGTTTGTTTGTTTGTTTGTTGTTTTTTTTTTGCTGTATATGCTTGTTTCCATTTACCCATTTTGCAAGAGGACTAAAAAGGAACAATTGCTCTAAGCATAAATTAACTCCCAAACATAGATTGTAGCCTGACCTCAGGAGCCTCAGATAATACTGATCTTGACAGGGATGATCCACAAAATATCACAAAGCCCCAGACAGGGGAAAAAAACAAACAAAAAAAGAGGATTAGGATCCATCCATCTTCTTGCCATTCTTGTCTGAATGATCATGTTACAAATAGGGCGTCTTGGAAGCAGAGGAACAAAATGAGGTCTGTCGGTGATCAATAAAGCAGTTTGAAAGCAGAGGGATACATTTTAAAAAGCGGGAAGGCTATGGTTGGCATGGCCATGGTCTTGCCCCATTTGGTGGAATCAGATAAGGGGCTTTGGAGTAAAGGATGTTTAGCCCTGGGGCAGCTTGAATTTGTGGATATCCCTTTCACTGGCACCCACTGCAGAATGATTTCATCAGCAAATGGGCAAAATCAAACTAGAATGAAATTCGGGATCTATTTGGTGTCTTTTTAATACTGTACACATGACAAAACAACTGAACGATTGGATGAGTAAAATAAAACATGGTATATAATCCCACCATTGTGTAACGTGGAGCAATTTTTCTCTAAGCCCTGTATTGCGCTCCAAGGATGGTGGCTTTCACCTCAGCTGTCACTTTACGTGATTTAAAGAAAATAAAATCACCCAGGTTTTGCACCGACAATGCGTTCAAGCCAGCGAGTGTTTGTCTCAGATTAGCTCTTTGTGCCACGAGAGAGGGGAAAGCGAAGTGAAGCAGTGGGAGCGGAGGGTGGGGACAATGCAGCCCCAATCCCAGTTGAAAGAAATAATTTGCACAATTTTCTGAAAGCAGTATTTGTCCGGTTGGATGGTTCTATCAAAGCCCAGCAGCCACAGTGGAACGTGATTTTGAAATGACATGGTGAGCTACAAAGCCGCCGATATGTCGGGTTAGTCATTTCTCAGCTGAACGCTCTTCAGGTGACTGCAAGTAATACGTTCTCCAGTTTCTTTTTTCTTAAAGAAGACCCATTTTTACTGATGGCCTTGACACCAACGGTGCCACAGCTTCTGCTCACAGGCTTAGCCTTTATAGTACTTGCTGGGAGGAGATGAAAAGACATCAGAGGAACACTTTACACCTTTAAATTCATCTCTGGAAAACGCAAATTAGAAGCTTTGAGTTTCTTGTACTTCTTAAAGGATTATCCATCGCTTACGTTACAAATTTTTATCCACTCTCTGCTCCTCAAAGTTCTCTCACTTTTAAAATTGTCAATATAAAATGCGGGCTTGCATGAGAAGAGTGGGATTTTATAGATTGCAATCTGTTGTTCTCTGCAGTTCAGATAAAAGAAGGCAATTTGCCTCAGTACATATCTGCTGTTATCTTAAGTTTCAAAACCCCCTACAGTTTTCATGGTGACTCACTTCTTTCCGAGCCATTTATGCTTGAAAACTTCCTAAGGATGAACAGCATATTTTCTGAGTTTTATCGTCAATGAGGGACCATTGGGCATAATGAAGTTCTGTTTCCCAGCGTGAGTTTGGAAGGCTCATGATTACAAATGCTCCTCTCATTGTCTCCCATCATCTCCTCCCTAATTGAAGACAATATAACGAGACAATAGGGTCTCGCTCATCATTCTGCATCAGCAGCGTCCTCCGCGGAACGTGCCAGTCTGTTAAAAGCAGGATGGTGATGGTGGGCGGGACGTGTGAGTATATGGATACAAGCTTGTTTAATTTGGACCAAGAATATGGACAATTAGACTACATCTCCCAGGGGGGCTGTTTTATTTCTGGTCAGCTTCTCCACTTCATGGCCGTCTGCCCTTGTAAACACTCCTGGATGTGTCTGGGATATGCCTTTGGGGGGAGAGGGGCGAGGTCTTGTTTGGCGGGAATATCTGCCTCTGGAGGGCTTGTCTCAGAAGATTAGGACAGCTGAGAGAAGAGGGTCCCTCTGTGCCTTGCCCCCTTCACCTCCCTAATATGCTCTGAATAAGTTCACCTCCTCCCTGCGTTTGTTGTGGGGTTTTAGTGGGAGGTGGGGGGATTATGTCTGGCTATGGTTTAGGAGTGTTTGTCATCTGCCCTCTTGAGGCCTACATTGGCCCCCTTTGTCTGAATGTCAGGCCAACAATGTCAAAACGCACAATGTGCCCATCCAATCAGGGGACCTTGGGTTAAGAAGTGACCACAAAATGTCTCGGTAAATTCACATGAATTTTCTGTCAATTTTTTTTTCTTCTTTAAATTTTAAACTTTTAAACATTGTATTATTGCATGTTATTCATTGTTTTAAATAACTTTCTTTTTTTTTCTTCTTTTTTTTTACGGGTGACATTCTTTTGGCGCCATTACTTTTAGCTCTGCAGTAAAGTACATTTGAATTACATAGAAATTTTGTAACCGTATAATTTTTCCAATGAGTAAACAATGGGCTTTTGATATGAGTCACTAAATCAACAAACTCTTTGCAGTGCTGCTGTGATGCTTAGCTTTTATGAAAAGGAAAATCAATCATACAGGCAGATGAGGTACTCATCAATAAACCGAAATGATTTGCTGTCACATATTTACAGCTAATGTATTATTGCCAGTAGGAGATCCATCAAACCTCTTAATAGTTTCTTGAATAAATCAAACAAATGTGCTTCTGAGCCTATGTTTTCAACCTGAAAAAAATTATATATATATATATATATATATAAAAGAAGTCAAAGTTCTTTAACTTACTCTAATCTATTTTTACTTGGATAAAGAAAATAATATACTAGAAAATGCAATACTAAATGAAACCTTTAATAGCTAATTACAGTTTGTTGAGTATCATAGAGAAATAATGCTCTAATTTTATTGCATATACTTTAAATGAGTCGCTATTTGCAACTTGATACTAGCTAATATTCCTGTTAAAGGTGTCTACATATATCATCTGCACATCAGTTTACTGGTCTCAAAGGAGTCTCTATGGCTCCACACAGAGCAACTCTGTATGAAATTTGGAAGAAGGATTCATTCATCACTGCACAATGGCTAACAAAGAGGGCACTGAGTTCTGGCCAAGTATCACAAGTTATATTGAACGCACACAAAACGGTGTAGCAGTACAGTCAGGAGGCAAAAAAAATTCTCAATGACTGATAACCGTTCTGCAAGATTTAGCTTCTAAGGAAGAAAATGGCCTAAGTGGCTTTGCATTCAAGTCATTTAGAGCCCAGGAAATTACACACATTCCTCTTTTCCTGTTACCAGAATATACTTGAGAACGAGTCACAAACATTTTGTGTTCAAAATGTTATAGTCAATGCACTTTTTGTCACAGCATGATTTAATAATGGCAGAGCTGCATTTCCACAATAAATTACAATGTAACAAAGGGTATTTTCTATGTGTAATACTAATGTTTGGTTTTCAGAAGAAATATATGAAAAATAGATGCATTGTAGTCATGGGTTGGTAAGAAGGTTCTCAGTGTGTTAACCTTAAATAAATATGGTATTATGGTATTTAATTAAAACATGGAAAACAAATATATAGAACATAATATAGTTTTTCTTACTTAAAATAGAAAAGTAACAACTATTACTGCTGATGTTGAATATATGTTTATCACCATTCAAATTATTAATATGTTTTGATTTTGATACATAGACCTTGAAAAACTATAAACACATGATAAATTTAGTAGGTCTCTAGTGCTTCTTTTGCCAACACTAGCTGTGTAATTAGTCAGTCTGCCTGCCCTTATCTTGACAACTGCAGTACTAAAAACTGTTGTTTTAATAAGGGTGATTGTATTAACTTCAGTTTTTAAAACATGAGTCTCGGTTGTTTAATATTGCATGTGCTTCCAAAGAGCCAACCCTGTCCTTGTAAGTTTATGAGCCTTTATCGAGCCAGCTGACAGGCAGTGAGCGGCATGCGATTTAAGAAGGGTAGCATTAAATCACACCAATGTTGCCCTCTAACCTTTTTCCATCCCTCTGATCCTATCTAGCATGCTTTATAACAATATTCTTTAATTTATCTCTCTCTTAAAAGTTGACTTTCACGACTGCTTTGCTCAGTTAAAAGTGGCCATTTGATTAGACTCACAAAAAAACACTCAGCTATGATTTATAGCATTCTTCTATCAGGTTGCATTAGGTACAAATATTTCCAACTTGTTGTTTAACAGGAGTCAAGATGGATGACTGCTGTTAAATCAGCTACATTTAAATGTATAGTGTTGCACAAGTTTTACATATAGACACTCTTAATACATCTTTGCAAATTACTTGATTCTTTTTCGTATGGCCACAGTATGTTAGTCACATTTTGCACAAGTATGACTGAGACTGTGTTGTAACAGCTCCAGTTTTTTTTTTTTTTGTTAAGCAACCAAAATACTTCAAAACATGAAATTATGAGGCGTTTATTTCTTTGGTGTCACATGAAAGGGGAAGTTTATTTTAGGTTTTGATTTAATTTTCTCATGGTCTGACTGTACCAAGAGGTATAATAAACTTATGAACACAAAGAGTTTCTCAGTAAGCCCTTAAGGCACGTTCTCTTTTTAGCTCAGGTTTTGAAAAAGAATTTAAATAAACACACAAAGAGTTTTTTCAGTGTGTGTGTGTGTGTGTGTGTGTGTGTGTGTGTGTTTCCAAGAACAGGTAATTACAGCTGTGTGCATGTCTGTGTGTGTCTGCGCTTAAAATCAAGGATATAACTAAAATAAAAAAATGTTGATTCTTGTTCTCAAGGCTTCTACCACATTGAAAAAAGAGGAACAATAATTGGAGCCTCGTAATCATTGTCATTGTGGTGTTTACTTTTATTTTTTATTGGAAATTTTTCTACCAGACATGAAAGTGAGACAATGTCCTAATTCTGTAAAAAGAACCTAAACACAGAAGTAAAATCCCAGTACATAATTTTTTATCTTTTTATTTGAAGACTTCAAGGCTTCAGGCCATTCTGGTTAATACAGTAGCAAACACAAGTCTGTTGAAATCATCAAATAGACAAGGACATTTTCTTTGCCTTTTTTTTTTTTTCTTCTTCTGGAGGTACAAGAAAGCAAATACAATGCAGATGATCTGTGTGGGCAGGAAGCCTTGAAGGTTCGCATCATGTCTGCCACGTTCTACCCGGGGGCATTGGAGTCTACGTGCATACAGAAACACACACAGTGGGGAATGCAAGCCGCCGTTCTCCGTCATAGCGCAGCAGGAGTCTGTCTTCATCTGTCCTATTGATTAATGAAGCAGGCGCAGCGGGTGTCACAAGCAGGCAGGAGTCTAGATCAAGACGCGGAGCTGCATCACTGTAGTCATGCCACACATACATACACACACACACACTTTCACACTCGTTTTCACCGTCTATGACATGTTCTCTCTGTCTATCACAGCACATGCTCCACACACAGACAGCCATGACAGATGCGTGTGCATGGAAACTGAGAGACGTGGTTCTCGCGTTGTCACGGCTCACTTTATACATCACATCCTCAAACTCAGAGTGAATTAACATGGGTTTCCCCCCTTACCCCCCCCCCCCCCACGCACCCCACACACAAAGCTGGGAATGTGTTTACAATAAACACAATGTTTGTAGATTACGTGGGGTTAATGATCCGATTTATTTCCTCCAAGTTGTCACGGAGTTTGTGTGTTTTAGCTAAAAAGATGCTACTCTGCCTCTCGGTCTCGCTCGATACCAAATGAGACATTCCCCAGACACCACTACAAGAGCAGTATTTATGCTATTAGGAATCTGGGTTTGCAGCACCCGCCGTGGAACCAGAATGAATTGGCTAAAATTATGTCCTGACTAACCCCGGTGGGCTCGGACCTGGTATTTTTCTTTGCATAAATGATAAATTACACGTTGTGTACTTTTGACTATTTTTGCAAACTCCCAGTCGCGCACACATTATTTTTTTCAATCATAAAATCCAATGAACAGAGCTCGTTTTCAAAGAGAAGAAATAAGACTGAATGTTTTTTTTTTTTCTTCCCCCACGTCTTTTCCATCTTTACTTTAGAGTTTAAAATTAGCTTCTCTGTCCAAACCAGCTGTATTCCCTTGGAAATTACTTTCTGTGATGGTAAGCCTGGAGTCACAGGGTTCACTGAGGGTGTGGTCACTTGAAACCCACCTTCGTTTTTCCCCACAAATACTTTCTGAGCTTGCACTCCTCTCGGTCTGAATAAATACCAGAAAAGTACAGAAAGGAGAGAAAAAAATGACAGCAATTGACTATTAGAACCATACTTTTTTTTTCTTCCCCCCACTGACCTTCTTCCACCTATATTTTTCCTTCTGCATTCCCTCCCTTCCTCTCCTCTGGCGTTCCTGTCGAGGCATGCCTCCGTCCCCGCCAACCAGCATCGACCAGGATGAGGGGGCAAGGAGAGAGAGGAGGGGAGGAGGACAGACAAAGGAGCACTGTTGCTGGCTTGTTCAAGGGTTGACACCAGACTGGAGGGGTGCGGTTAGAGGGGTTGCAGGCAACCAGAGAGTGTGACCAAGGAGGGGTTTATCATTAAGAAAAAGAGATTCAAATGAATGGAGGGATAGCAGGGGTGTCTGCGCTGCCCCCGGTAATAAAGAGGACAAGCAGTGCCAGTCATTTTTCCACACTTGCAGCTGGCATGCTCCTTTTTAGCAGCGCTAACACTTGGAGCGAGTGTGTGCGAGTGAGTGATAGAGGAGGGACATTGTTTTCTGGCTATTGTGCATTATTTGCTTAACCCTCGTGCTTTATCTGTGCAGCTGTACGCTACAAATGAGATGGCGAAAGGGAGGGTCTGTGTGCTCAATGGCGGCTGTCACAGCTGTTAGCAATTTCATCAGTGCACTGTAAGACGCCCCCTGCACGCACTCTCGCAAAACAAACCGTGTCAATTATTTCGAAGCAGTTACAGCCATGAGAAAATTGCCCAAACTGCGCATGTCAACACAGTTTAGGAAAAGAAAAGGGAGACGAAACGGACAGAGTAGCAAGTCCAAACAGTTACGCAAACTATAAAAGACACTTGTATAGTCATACGATGCCTAAATATTAATTATTCATTATGGGACTGTTCTTTACCATAAGCGCATAAAACCCTGGAATTTGCAATGATTTGCAATTGTTTTTAGCTGTCTTGCCTTCCTTTTATGCAGGACAAATAAGAGATTTTAATTACGCCCATCTCTTTTAATAGGAAAATTTATATGTTGTTTTTTTTTCTCTCTCAGTGCAAGGTGCTTGTTGACCTCAACGCATTTCACTTAAAGAGTTTCTTAATGATTTGTTTCCCCCTTTTGGTCTTTTTCTGTGACAGGCCATGAAATGAGCTGACACAAGAGGAAGAAGCTGAAGAGAATTGACAGTGCTGGCCTTCACCCAAGAGGCGAGAGGAGGAAGCAGAAGACCCCTTAACTCAAGCGGTGAGCTACGGGGAGACATTGACGAGGTGAGAGCTTAGTTTACACCTGGCCTCAAAGCATTTCTCTGTCCTTTCCACCTGGTTGCCTGAGTCAGGTGATCGGCTGGGGCAGGATTCATGTTTGCATTCCTGCATGTTTCTGTTTTTAAGAATTTAAGTGAGCATGGTGTGTGTGAGTCCCTCCCTCGTGTTAAGTCACAACCAACAGGTGAATAGCATTTCCTGTCCCAGTCACCATCTCTTTCTCTTTTTTGAATCTCAGTTTCCCTTTTTACCTTCAAGAAAAAAAAAAAAAATCACGGTTGGTTGTCTTTCACTTTTTAACCAGTTTGCATTTCTTTCCTCATTTATTTCCACAGTGAATTCACTGTTTTAAACAAACTGAAAATGTAAATATCAAAAATATAATAAAATGGTAATTTGGAACATATAATTAGCTATTCCACAACACTGTAAAGCCTGAATAAGAAGATGTTATTTTTTTATATTAACCGGCAAAAACATGCTGCCTAAAGTGTATTAATTATTTAATCTGAACAGTTTGATATGATTTGGATTTCACACACATTGCCATCATGATGATGATTGCTATTTTGAATATTGTGCAGTTATATTATTGTAAAATTAAAATATTACAGAAGCCTCTGAATAAGTGGCAATCGTAATGTCTACATCACACTGAGCTCCCAGAGAGCACAGATTGAGATTTCTGTATTGATTGTTAGCAATCGTTCACATGAACATGAATATAAAAAAAAAAAAATCATATCCAGATACAGATGTTTTGGAAGAGACTTCCCAAAGTGGACATTTGTGGCCAACCCCGCTGAATTGCATCTCTGCAACTTTAGGAAGTAGAAGTTAACAAGCCCTAAGCTAGAATCCAGGACAAATGTAGTTTTTCTTTTTAAGTTATCTGTGTCACTTTGGTCTGACTCGATTTCCATTAGAGTTCAAACAAAAGCTCAATAACAAAAAAGGGAAATCATCGTCAAACAAATCACAAACCACAGTACTAATTAGCACTAATTTAGCAAGGCTCAGGATTATCTTTCATTTTTTGTTAATATTTACATTTCTGCCTTCTGCTGACACAAGATTGGCATTGCAGCACCTTTCGATCACAATCACAGATTGCAGTATCCAGAAATACAAATTTTTACAAATTTCGAAAACCTAAGGTTGTGTATTTTAGTCTCACGTTCTCACCAACTACAGTTCATATTTGTCTGAATACAAAATTGGGTTCATGTTTAAAATTACATCCAGAGTTCAATGTAGCTTTCAGAACCCAAGAAAACCCAGTTAATCTGAACAGTTTGCTGGATTTCAAGACATATTTTCAACACTAACTTTCTAGCTGGAGATAGACAAAATATGGTTCTGTTTTGATAAACTGACTTAAAGGCATCCACGAACACTTCACCCTCCTTCACTTATATAACTGAAGTGTCGAGCAGAGTGTAAGTCAAGCAGGTAAACGCAACCCTTAGGAAAGATGTGGAGGTGGAGACTAAATTTACATATTCATACATCCACGCATTATAAATGAGGCTAAGGTGTTGAAGTACATCTAAGCTGTTTTAAGTCACGAGGGGATTATTTTCGTCGGCAAAAACTGTAGATAAGGAATTTTGAGGAATAGAAATAATATTTCCGGTGGTTTAATCAATGTGAAGAGATTAACTTTAAATCCACACTGACAGAAAATTCCATGGAAATTACAAAATCCTTACATATGAAGTGGCCCATGGTCATGGATACTTAATTAAGAAAGTAAGCAAAAAAAAAGTTTTTTGGAAGCAAATATCTCAGTCGGGGATCATTTGAAGAGACAGTATGCTTAACGATCTAAAGGGTTGTATGGGGACTCGCCTGTGCGATCAGAGAATCTGTTTCATAGTTAGGATTTTTCCTCCAACCCCTATTAAAGTATGGAAAGCCTAACAATACTGGGATGTAGAGAGGGAGAAATAAATCATTACCTGGGAGAATAGCATACCCACAAGGCAAAACACAGGAATGAACCTGGCAGAGGAGCCACCTTATTGTTTTAACTGTGTTTCAGCAGTTCCCAAAGTGTGTGTCGTCTCCGTGAGTAATCTTCTCACTCTCTGTGTGAAGCTGAGAGCAGCAGTAAATCATTTTCCTCCGTGCAGGCATGAACAGAACGGCCACCAGCACACGCAGATAGGGGGGATGGTTAAAGAGGAGATCCAGCAAGAGGCAAAAGACAATGTTGTTTTTCTCTGTATATGTCATCCTCCCTTCTGATGAAACACTCTTCCACCTCAACCTTCCACCCAGAGGTTACAACAGCAATGATGGGATTCTTCTTCAAAGCTTTCCAGGGGTTTTAGTTTTTAAGCACAAACGATCTGTCTATTTTTCTCCCTTTCCTCGAGTGTTTTTAAAAGTTTAGAAACTAGTTAGACTTCTGTTTTTATAGCATTAATTTATCTTTCAATGAATACAAAACTTCTTTTTCAGACTCCCCCCCCCAACATGATTCAGACATTTTATGTTATACTCATCCACTAAATATGTCAGCTCTTCAGCTGCAGGTATTACATCATCAACTTTCAATCCGAACTGCTGCTCACACTCATGTTCTGCAGTAGACAGAGCGAATTCAATTCCACGTTTGCTCCATTTCATTTTAGGTTAACTCATTTTATATCAAACCAGCATAGATGCTCTCACCTCTTTCTTCTTGCACTTTATCTCTTGCACTTAATTGTTTGCAGCAGTTTTGTTGTGTCTAAACTGATTTTATGTTCTCTTGAGTTCTTTCTTTTTATTTTTTGTAGTTTCATGTTTTTGTGTGTGTTTGATCCATATGGAAGCAACCTTCATCTCTATGTTCTTCTTTTACGTGATTGTTTCTATGTCAGTGTATTCACAAAGTGGCACTTTTTTTATGATCCAAAACCGTAAAAAACAAAAAAAAAACAGGAAATGATAAAATGGTTTGCCAGGATTTATGGGTTGTTGAGCGATGGTTGTATCTATCTAGCAAGACTAGGAAAAATATTTTTAAATAGAAGTGGTTTAGGATGTCTTTGAGGTTGGAATGCCTTCTTTCATCACCCTTTTGATGGATGAACCATGTAGCAACCACCTGGGATTAGTGGAGACATACATTGTACCGTGATACACAATCCCATTGTTTTAGGGACTTGTCAAAGGATGCATGAGTTGTCCTGGGAAGAAAGGAAGGATAACGGTGGAGGATGTAAGAAAAATATTCAGACATGCTGCTGCCTTTTCCTCTTCGCCCTTTTTTCCCCTCTACAGACGTGACATGTTTCAGCAGCAGACGAGTCCGTCTAAGATAGCTTTGGCCCAAAAAGCAGCTTGGATCTCTAATGGCGTCCATTTAGATAGAGAGAGGCGAGGTTAAAAATGCTCAAGTCACAGTATGTCAGAAGGTTTTATTTTACGGATGTACACATACAGGAAGATGACAGGCAGATGAGCTCTCCGTCATGTTGTATCGATTCAGTGAAAGATTTTGAACGGACACAGCGGGTAATTCTCGGTTTCATGCTTGTGCCAAAAGAAAGATAAGAAAAACAGCGAATGATGCACAGTGGTCATGGTCAGGACAGTTGGTGAACAAGCATGAAAACTTAAAAGATAAGTGAAAGATTAGATGGCATTTGTGTTTGCACGAAGGGCTTTTATGGCGTGAAATGCCACTGCAGTTTGAAACTAAAGGTATCAGTGTGAGATTCTCAAAAGGAGAGCATACGTGGTTTTGCAGACGAGAATTTGCAGCATGTGGAATCAACGGAGAGAAAGAGAGTGAGCGGAGTCCACAAAGTTTCCAAGTTAACTTTAAAGATAATTGAAAGACAGAAAGGATAATGTGGAACTAGTAAATCTAGAAGTGTTGAGGGTCTGTGCAGTGGAGTCTCTAAGGTCTTTATAAGATCATAAAAGCAATGCACTTCCTGGCCTCTCTCTAATTGCTGTGAGGAATGGGATGGGGGAGTCTCAACACTATGTGGCTACTAGATGAAGCCTCCAAGTCCTTACTGCACGGCTTATTGGGGTGATTCATTATTTGCCACCATGTCGGTAAAACCGACAGAGAAAGAGAGCGGTGACGCAAAGAAAGCTTACATTGAAAATTTAGATAAAAAAAAAAACATAATAATAATAATAAGATGGGAAAAAATGATTATGTCAGAAATACAGTTGAATAAAAGGTGGCGGGGGGTTAACCACAAGCTACAATCCAAACCCTGTCAGTGCAGTTTCTAACAAAAGCAAAGTTAGAACGTAGATAAAGCGAGATTATTTTGCTGACTCAGCAGGAAATTGACTGGGCTTCCCCAAAGGGGCTGTACACAAAAATATGTGAGAATGGTTGACATAATGGAAAAATGCAACATTTTTCTTCTAACAAACACTGCTTGTCCAAAGAATCGAGCCCCAACATTCAACTCCACAAGCAAGCAATGTGATGAGCAAGGCCTTTAAAAAAAGAACGTGTATTTCTTCTACTTTGTACAAACGCATACACTTTCAGCTTTTCTTTAATAGATTAACTATACAGGATGAGTGCCAGCATACTTAGAAAAAACATTATTACTATTAATAAATGTTTTATAAGTAGTAACACTAGCGGTTCATCGGGTAGAAAATGCTGTGGATCTCGGTGAAGACAATCAAGATCTGTTAAAAACAAAACTAAAAGTAAAACTTCTGAAAATGTTAAATTTCATTTCAATTAATGTGAATTTTAGAATTAGCAAACAAAAAGAATTATAGATTCTGGTAAAGTGTGTTGGTATACAGAGAGAAATCACATTGTGCCAACCCAGAAGAATTTCTATATCCATTATGGTCCCAGATCATTTTTTTTTTCATACTGTCAGAGCAGGTATTACTGAAAATAATTTTAAACTATGCTTCAAGCTCTCATTCATGTTGTTTTCCTCTCTCCAATCTGTTCACTCCTCGTTGACTTGGAGCTTTGTGTTTTTGTTTAGCAAAATGTAAATTTCGGTCTTAATCTCCATCTTTTGTCTGCGACTTATGAGTTTTTGAGCTGCGGCTCTAACTTTGCTTTGCTTATTTTGTTGATGAGCACACAAGGCTTGGGGTTTTATTGTAACCAACCTCGCTGCACTATAGGAGCCATATAAGAGTTGCTTTTTTTTGTACCCAGTTTTATCAGTGGGTGAACAAATGAAAGAGGAGTCAAAGGCAGCCCCCTAAGCTTTTCATAATGCGTCCCGAGAGGAGACAAAGGCCTGCATTCACTGCTGGGTGTCGATAAGACCTATCATTAGCCTGCCATAGGAGGTATTACTGACACACACACACAAAAACATTTATGCTCACGCAGACATACACAGAGTGCAGTAGGTACTTATTCTGGTGCCCTATTCTCTTTTCCACACATACATACACGCGGGCGCGCGCACGCACACACACACACACACACACACACACACACATAAAATATCCATGTGCATGCCAGAAGTAAAAGAGGCAGCCATGCTCGACTTGAATCGAATAAAAGCTGAGGAGTGGACCCCCCGCTGTTTTCCCATCACAGCCGAATTCTCTCTGCCTCATAATGTGAGAACATCCATGCCTGGCTATACAGTGTCTATGCATACGTTTCGGCCTCTTCGCGTATGGCAGTAACTTTGAACTGTCGTTAAGCCGTTATTGGTAAGACGTGGCGTTCTCAAAAAAGGGAATGAAAACGAAGTGTAAATGTTGTTTTTATGAGTCTTTTCATGATGAATTTATATGCAACCAACTTCTGGTCTGTTAGTGTCATCGTGTATTTGTAGCATCACTTTCAAATGTATTCAAATGCTGCCGAATCGTCCCGACATATTTTCATTTTGTACCTAAAAACAAACGTTTTCCTTCACATGAATCTGCGATGAAATAAACAAACTAAAATAACAATTACTTTTGGTCCTGCTGCTTTAAGGCAATTCAAAGCACTTTGAATTGCGTTTGAATTTGCTGAAAATGTGCGATATAAATAAAATTACCTTACCTTAAGTTACTTATTGGAGTAACACAATCACATTATTTTAGAGTAAACTGTGGGTAATGGGCAATTACTTGAATTGATTGTCAAAGTGAGCAGAAAAAGTATGCAGTATTGAAACATCTTTATAAAATGAGTGAAAAAAATTAGAACCTTAATTTTAAATAAAAGAAAAAATAGAACAGAAGTCATTAGCCACTTACAATAAGAAGATGTAGGATGGAACATCAAAGTAGAACATTCAATTTTACAATCTATGGATCTATGGGCCGCTTGTAGCCATTTAGAAACAGTATATTTAACCATACCACACACACACATTGTGTTAATTCTACAGCCAAATCTCAATTAACTTCTTTTGAAAAAAACAAATAGTTTTACATCTTTCTTTTCTTGATTTTGGTAGCTATGTAAGCCCTCTCATGCAGTTCTCATACAGAATATAGACTTTTTAAAAAAAAAATCTAAACATGAACTCTAGCATTTGTTTATAAAAATGAATGTGCTTGGTTTGTGAAAAACTGACTCAGACTTGTTCTCGGAATACAAGCCTAATGGACATTTAGGCTTTATTGCTGTCAAAATACCATAATCTATTTACCAAAATTTCTTAGAAACCAGTTTACTCATAAAACCCACTTTGCATGTATGTATTTGTGTTAAAATTCCAGTCCATCAATTATCATGCGACATGTAAAATAGGTCTAGAAAGCAAAGTGACCCTGCAGACCGGGCGATGCCAACCAAGCGGTTAAACTAAAGAAAAGGCAAATGGAAACAGCCTGCTATCCTAATGATGGAACTCCTTGTTTACAGTAATAATACCAATGTCTCAGAGTTAATAGACTATTGACTTATTGATGATTGCATGCAACATACATTACATTTACTTAACAAGACGGGAGCAAAATTGGATGGGGAAGAAGAGTTGTGTTTGTGCGTCTTGTCGAGTTTTGGTTGGGGGTGGGAAAGAGTGGTAAGACGGCGCTGCTGTCTGGATTCTAAGTAGATGATGGACCGTAGCTCGTATTCCCATTCCCTCTCATTATCTTGGCCCCCTGAGAACATATGAGGTTACTTACCTTCTTTTGCTCCCTGCCTAATGCCAAGAGTCAGATCAGGGTCATTAGCCTCACTACTTGAAACAAATGGCTTTAGATAGCATCTCAGCCAAACTACAACAAGAAGAGATTAACCCTTTTCTCCCCTTACTGCATATATATATATATATATATATATATATATATATATATATATATATATATATATATATATATATATATATATATATATATATATATATATATTTAGTAGCTGTAAATCTTGATTATTTTTATTTTCAGCATTGCAGGGTGTTAAATTGGCACGTATTTTCATTGAATTTTCACTTCCCTGAGCCTTGAAATCTTGCTGCATTTCAGCTAAACATCACAGCTGTGTGCTTGAAGACAAAACCCACAGAGGGAGAAGTGGGCAGCGGATCAAAGCGCGAGGAGGATTTGTCTGGCAGATAGTCACTGAGGTCCTGTCTGCTTACACTCTCTCTCCTCTTGTGTCTTCTTGTGCCTTTTTAAGTCTCTACATGCTCAACCAAAACAGTTGCCCCCTCATATTCCCAACATAAAAATTAGAGATCACAGACGGGAACGGGTTAGTCACAACAGCCTCCTCTTTCAACAGTTGTTTTCATATTGCAGCTCATGTGTGTGTGTCCACATCTACAAGCTGTCATGTTTTTCCTCCTGTTAATGAAGTGCTACACTCTGTGCAGGTGTTTATTTTAGTTAGCTGTCCTTCCTTTCCTTTAAATATCTTGATTAATTTTGCTGCAGTCCCTTTACAAGATGTAATGAATATAAGATCAGAATACCAAAAAAACAAAATGATAAGAATATTGATAATTCAACACTGCACTTATCTTGTTTGATTCCATCCAAAGTCAGTGTGTTGACCAAAAAGTTCTTTCCGTAAAGCTTTGTCATGAGGTTTGTGGCCTATCGGTCGAGGGGTGGCTTAGATGTCTGTTTTGAGCTGAAAGTCACGCCCAGAAGATGGATATAATTAAGACTAGCGCATTTCTTTGGGGAGGGTGTTTTGGTAACTTTTCTGGGTGGTCTAGCTCTACATGCCTGTGCTAGTTTTATTACAAACAGGCACAACATGGTAAAAGCACATACACACCAGCAAAGCAGATTAGTGACGTGGTGCGACGTAAACGTAATCCGGGGGGGGAAAAAATAGGCATGCTGGACGTTTCCTGCTTCACTACCTGCTTCAGTTGTTTTCGCCAGGGTGCAACGGAACTGATCAAAACATTCGTAGATGCGCACTTGAACGCGACTGCTTCACTTTACTAAGAATTGTAAATGTGCACCCTCCTGCATTTCCTCACATAGCTAACTTTAGCCTCCATCCAAACCTGTATTTAGCCTCTGAATAGAAGCCAGATGATCCAAAACTGAAGGGTTACATTTATCTGTGTAAACTTACCATAAAAACCATAAATGCTTCTCTGGTCTTTGAAATGTATTTATGTTCTTAAAGCGATCTCATAGCCCAGGGAGCCTGTGACAAAATGGCTGGATTTTTCTGTCGTCAGCATTTCACATTCTCACATATTGTACATTGCAAACCTGGGTGGCCCATTAGAAGAGGAACTCTTAAATCTTTCTGTGTTCTCCACTCATTGAACCACTTTGGACCACATTTGCTTCAAAGTGAAACGGCACAAAAGTGTAACATGGGTCAATTTATGCATCTCGTGCATGACTATTATTTTTGTTCGTGACAGCATAAAGCCAACAAAGCCACTGAATATAAACATACATTTTAGAAGGAAAACATGCATAGTAAAGCTTTTTAATAGAGTAGTTGCAAAGTTGCAATATATTGATTGCTTTCTTATAATTAAATTTTGACACTTTGATAAAAACAATGGAATAGTGGTAAGTCCCACAAGGAAAGAGCTTCACCAGAAATTCTGACTGATACTGTTTTAACCTTAACCCAAAAAAAAAATGAAAGAAAACTTCCCGTGTTCCATCTAATGTTCAAGTATCCTAATTTGTGGTTATTTTCACCATTATCTCTATTCGTCTCTTTGGGCAGCAGGGTAAACACGGATCTTTACAAACATTTGGGTGGTCCCATTCTTTTAGGGGGTTTATATTGGTGAGTATACTGGGGCTTTAATGATGGCAGTACTCTTCCCTGTTCACAGCAGGCATTGAGACAGAAAGATTGAAAAATAGGATACCGAAGAAAAAAAGAGAGTTTTTTCTAGCAATAAACTGTTGCTAAAAAAAACAGAAAAAAATGAGTTGTTGCTATAAAAAGGTATAGAAAAGAGGATGTACCACTTTCCCCTTCCAGAAATAAGAAATAAAAAATACATCTCCATTTTGAACTGACCAATGCCAACACTAAAGCAGTATGAGACGCTCATGGTGTTATAATATTAAGTTCAAAACCCCACATCTCATTGTATCATGTTTACACACACAAAATACTAAAGCAAAATTGTAAAACATGGTCTAGCTGGGTTGATCTTATTGCTGCTAAAATAACCTCACTCACAGATAACAATCAATAACATAGTAATAATGTTATTTGTAGCACTTATTTTATTATTTTGAAGGGTGAAAGTGTCTAGTCCAAGGGCACAACAACTGAGACAGGGTTTTGAACCGTCAACCCACTGCTTACAGTATGAACTCTTACAGCCTTTGCCCTTGTAAGCAGAAAAAAATTCTTTCAGCCAGCTGATTAGCAATGTGCAGCAACAGCTGAGAAAGGAGCAGCTTAAAACTGTAACTTTTCAAACTTTGATATACCTTGATGTAGGCTGCTACATTGTGCCTAAACAGAGATGAAGTTTTTTTTTTTTTTTTTTTTTAATCATCATTGTGAACTGGGGACGGAAGTTCTTAGTTGGCATAAAAGATTTAATTTCTCCTTTGTCTGCAGAGAGCAGCTTTCCTGTGCTGCCCTCTTTCCCTGTATTTAACATCAAAGGAAAGTATGAACAATTGAGGCAATTTTTCGCACGGTAAAGGTCAATCATTGTTCTCCCTCTGAAAATGTAGATCCGGCTGAGAAGCCATGCTTCCATGGCATGTCTGTTTCTGCAAGCCACCCTTTAAACACGTTTTAGGCAGATATTTATAGAATATTTCATTTCTGCATGTTTTTCTTTCTAAATGTGATATTTTTTTTCGTAATGTAGATGTAATTATCTGAAATTTTCTGGCCCATTTGTTACAGCAGTGGTGTTATTTTGTAAATTATGTTTGTAAAACGTACTCCTATGCAACTCAGCGAACAAGATTAAAACTTAGATTAACATGAGGATAAGAATGGCTAATGTAAGTGTATTAATTTTGCAACACACTTTGATGAAGAATAAAAAGAAGTGGTTGAGATATATGTGCTGTGCTTAAATACATGATATTCTGACTTCTAGATATATTTAATAAGGAGTGCATGCACTTGCCATATCTAATTATGACCACTTGCTTTGCTTTTCGCCAAAGGGCAGAAATGATCCCAAGCCAGAAAAGATGGAAGTTTAAAGGGACTCTGAGGGACTACTTAAAACTACAAGCAGTGGAAAAAAAAAATCATTAATGCAGCTTAAGTACCTTAAAAAAACACTAATGAATATGATTTCCATGGGAACTTAGATGTGCTTTACTGGCCACAACTCCACAGTACCATGTCTGTTATCTGTAACAACAGAAAGCCAAATGACCCTTGAATTAAATAAAGCAGCATGAAATAATACAACTACAAAAAATGAAGTCTAAATCAAAATGTTTTTTTTTTTTTTTTTTTTTTTTTTCTGACGTTCAAAAGAAAAGCAAAACATAGCTTTGGATAATTGCAAAAAGCAAACCTGTTTCAGGTAGCATAACAAGAAATTTAACTTTTTAAAACATTTTTTTTTTAAAATAGTTCAACACACCCAGAAATATATATTACATAGTGTTGCTGCATCAATCACCTCCTGCTACACCCCAATACGGTTTTATTCCTCCTTCTCAGTCTGGCCAGCTGTAGACGTTAGACTCAGAAATTCTTTTTGATTATTCATTCTGTCTCTCCGCACATTCACTCTCGGCCTCATCCTGCTGCTTCAGCGTCAGACGCAGCGCTGCAGCCGATAACGCATTACAGCCAGTGCCCTCATAATCCTGAAATTCTTCAGTTTATGTCGAGCACCACATGAGAAGAACACAGTATTTACAGCAGCTCTGTTAAAGGAGATAAAAACAGCCACTTCAATGCGCAATTTGTCGGGTGTTTTTTTTTTATCAAGGCCTTGTATTATACAGACTCCAAAGATGCTGAATTCATATGTTTCTGAAAAGTGGGGCCCTTTTGTTGCTCAATCAGAGGTTAATGTACACACCCAGCAGCAACTCCTTTTCTGTGCTTCCTAAGACCACCCAAGCTGTTGATAGGATCCGGTCCACTTCAGAGTGGGCTTTCTGCACAAATAAATTCATGCAAGTTATTTAACAGAGTTGAAGCAAACATTAGTTTGCACATCATCTGTTGTTGAATAATTTAAAGTCGAATTTTAAAACTGTTTTTAACCACTAGCTTCGGCGCACGCATCAAATGCAGCGTGCTAATTGAAATCAGTCGCCTGTTTGCATCTTGTCTTTTCTTTTTGAGTGCATGTGCCTCTTCCGACTCCCGTGTGTACGCAGTGTGATGAATGTGCGTGTGTAAACATTTCAATGACATGCTTTAACCAGACGACACCCTGAATTTACTCTGTACTCCTGTTTGTTTTCTGCCCAGGTCCAGACATGAAGGAGGCACGCAAGGATACACACAAACCCAGTGCAATGGCACCTAGAGGCTGTCTGCGGTCTACCACCACCCTTCTGCACACGCACACACACGCACACACACACACCCACGTACACGCACTTGCACACAAAGACTGTTACAGTAAGGAACAACAGACCACAGAGTCACGATGATAATCGCAGTTGGAATTCACGAAAACACATTCATTATCTTTTGCTGCTTTCGTCTTTTACTTCAAAGCCAAATTCCAACACTGAAATGTAAAACTTATTACAAAAAATGTATAGAAAATTATTGTGAAAACAGACTAGAACAGCATCGACTTAAAACCAATTTTCTCCTTTAAAGTCTAGATGTTTTAAGCTATTAAAAATACATCTTATACAATGTCTTACTGTTTTTAAGTGTACTTGCGTCAGGGAAATCTAAATCTGTTTTTAGCTCCCTTTTTTTTTTTTTTTTCCGTCCATTGAACCTATCCATACAAGTTTAACCTCCCCACCGCACATCCCACAACACCTCCGTAACCAACCCGCATAACCCACCCAGCGCCCCTCCCAGGCTTCCCAGCATCCTGCCGAGCACACCCTCCAAAATAAATCCTTCAAGACGAAATTACAGTGCGGCGGCTCTCTGGGAAACCCCTCCCTCTTTTGTATCTCTGCTCCCCCACCCCGACGTCCCTTCCCTAGTCTCCTTGTTAGGCTTCACTTGATCCACAGTGCAGATAATTTTATTGTAAATCAGTCTGTACTATGGCGACCCACACTAATTTCAATCTGTAGTTACAGTTAACTTTAGAAGGTATGAATGTAGCCCTCTATAGAATCTACATTTTTTGTGTCTGATTTTATGTGAATGGAAAGAGAGGTTGATAATTAGTTTTAATTTCTAAAAAGGGTTATTTTTTTTCTTACATTTTTGATGAACTACTAATTAGCATACTAATTAAGTTTCTTTGATTGTCCTCTTTAAATGTATCTTCCTGTTATCACTTTGAGCCACTCAGAACGCACTGAAGAGGCTACAACTGCTCAGGCTTTTTGTGGGACAAAGAAGAATGTGCATATTTTAGTACTGCATTAGGATTTTTAAATGTTATCCAGTGGCTGCAGTTATCAAGAAATGAATGTGGCTGTCAAGAGTTAAGCTCACCAAAGCTGTCAAATTTGAGCTAATTATACAGATTTGGAACTTAAACTGAATTTAAAAAAAAATTTAAAAAAAAAACTAGTAAAATGTGAGCTATTCAGTTTGAGAAAGCAGCCCTGGTCATTTCCAGCGTTTTTGGGTTAACTGACGAAGCCAACCTCACAGCAGCCGTGTCACAGTTAAGCTTTAATGATACACTCCATCAGTTCAGCTTTTTTTCCTGCGCGAGGCCAGCTTGGTTAACAGTCGGTCGAGGGTGTGTATGTGTGTGTGTCTGTGTGTCGGCGTGTGTGTTTGTGTGTGCGCCAACTATTAAAGCACTTGAGAATCAGAGAGGAAAGAACTCACGCTGCTAATGGATGTGTCTATTGATGTTCCCATTTGGCGGCACACTGTAAACGATAGGGCAATGATTGTGCTGAAGATGGAAGGTGGTGGTGGTGGAGGAGTGGAGTGGAGAGGAGAGGAGAGCGGTTTGGCTTGGCGATGATAATGACAAGGAAGGTTATTATTCAGCGCCCCATGGAGTCTCTCTCTTTTTTGCCTTTGTGTGTGTGTATGTATTTGAGAGAGAGAGAGAGAGGAAGAGGAGTGGTACTCATCCTCCATGTCTCCCAATGATGTTGCCTTCCCAGTCCATTGGCTATTATTAACTTCTCGCTTTTTCTCTCCCGCCCTACACCTCTCCCGACATTACTTACTGTTGCTGCTCTTCATCCAATCATGGCTGTCTCTTTACCATAAACACCTCGTTTTCCTTTTCTAAACAGTCCATATTTTTTAATCTACAGTGCATATCATTCATAACAATGAGTAAAATAGTCTAAAACGCAGAAGTAAAAGATGATACCGTGAGCAAAGAAGACAGCTGCGTTCTCAACACAGCCAGGGCTAGCATGCGGTTAGGTCATGGTAAGCTTGTTCATTGTAAAACCAAACCATATAGCATCATACGACTGCTTTAATTTGAGTAAAGTAACAGCTTCCCCCACTGAAATAAATAAACGTATTTGTCATTATGGATGTAACTGTAATATTTTATATTCCATTTTGATATTCATAAATATACACATTAAGTACACCTATTTAAAAAGAGGGAAAAAAATGGACTAAAAAGACTAAAAAGCTGACTCGGTAGCCAGGCTATGGTTGTTTGCTTCTCAGTCATGTTGCTTGTAGCTTGACAGCTACAGTGTTAAAATAGTGCTTACCTTTATAAGATGGCGAGCTGGTGCTGCGAAATATTTTCAGCCAAATCCGTCTCTCTTGTAAAATACAGTAGCTTTCTTTCAGCCAGCTGACAAACAGTAGACAAAGAGTGAGGGGCAGCGGTATTACACTATCCTTAAAAAAATACATTAAAACTGTAAACTTGTTTTTTAACCTTTGTACCTCGTATAAACAAACCTTGCCTAGTCTAACCACTGAATCACGCGCCAGTAGATTTCTTTTTGTTTTGTTTTTTACCCAACTGCGTGCGTGTAAGAACGCGGGTGTGTGTGTGTGTGTTTGTCCTGTCAGTTCCAATCAGTGTGCTCGTGTGATGAATATGAATAGTCAGCCTCCCTGCAGGTTTGGCAGGAGACCACCTCCAGCTGGACTCAGACCCCTGCTCAAGTGTCTTGGTGTGTGTTTTGTGAGTGCGCTTGTACAAGTCAGTTTGTATCTGTCAGAGCGGTGACAACCTCAGGGGGAAATGACAAACTATGCATGCAAGTCACAGAAAATTGAATGCTTCAAGCTCATTTTAAAATGTTTAGTTTTTTTTTAGATTTTTGTCATAAAGTGCATAGATACATTCTGAGATTGGTTAGAATTGTTACATTTTTGCAAGTTTCACGTCCATCTTTCACTCAGTCGTCCCATGTTTCTTATTTTTCTAGGCACTTTAATCAGTTCACTTCTTCCATATGAGTTTTTAGTCCTTCTTTATTTATAAGAGATTTAAATAATTTCCAAAAATATCCTGTCCTTGCAGTAAGAATCCATCTATCATTCTGTGTGCGTGTGTGTCTATAATTGCAGTGCAGCAGATAAAGAAGGAGACGCCATTCCAGCTGTGAGGAGACAGAAGGCGTCGTGTACACACGGTCACAATAAACACTGCACACACTGACGCACTTGCGCACACACACACTCACACGGTAGGTGGGGGTTGAGCGCAAGCAGGTGAGCATTAAGTCAGGGTGCTAAACAGATCACGTCGCGGTGTGATATCTGCAGACAGGCAGACAGACAGAGGAGGCCGGTCTGTACCTGCAGGCTGAGCGCGGCGACTCGCAGCACCCTCGCCAGGAATTTCCTCCAACTCCTGGGTGGAGGGCGGGTTGACGGTGAAAGACGGGTGCAAACTGCAGGTTCCGCTGTTTTTCTTCAAAGCTGCGTCTTGTTAACCTTATTAAATCTGAAATTGCTGTAGTTAACATTTTTGAACAGTTTCCATTCATCTCGATGTGTAGGTTTTGTAGAAAAATTACATTTTTTAAAGATTGAAAACAGCCTACAGTATGTCTTAAGGCTAATTGCACTTTTAAAAATAGCTTTACATTTTCACATTAATTAAGTTATTTGTGAAAATATTTGTTTTTCACCTTCAATTTTCCTATTTTTCACCATAGAAACCTCGCCTGTTTCATGTTATTTTTAAATTTTACGCATATTTTCCCTCCAGGCAAAAAACTCACACTTGCAAGCCTAAAATTAGCTTCCGTGATGAAACGAAGCGGAGAAATCAGATTGACAGCGGTGGAGAAAAATAGGTGCAAAATCTCTGCAGACGCTCCATGTTTGAGTAGAACACATATCTGTCCCTACATTCTGTAAAACTCAAATATTGAAAGGACGAAAAATAAATAAAACAGTGTGTACACAAGCTTGTCAAGTGGAGCAGAATTCTCAGTGTTTAATCACCTCCTGTATGATTCGTCTGTCTGGAATTACTAGTCTGTTCTGACAGAGTCCACGGTGCTAATTGTGAAACGCTGACAGTGCTCATTACACAAACCTGGCTTACGAATATCCTGGAGCATTGTCGGGGCTCTCTTTTGTTATTTTCTTTCCCCCTTTTTGTCCTTGCACCCAGTCTGCTGAGGAAACACGGCCATTATCACTTACTTCGCTACTCGACGTTAAGAAAAATCCCCTGTAGTTTTGTTCTGTTTTCTGCTCGTCGCCGCTCAGATGCGCTGAATCGACTGTGCGGAGTATTGTTGACAAAGAAATTTGCAATTTGAGGTTTGATAGAAAAGGGGGGATTCCAGTTCATGTCTTACACAAATTTGTTCTGTTCACTGGCTCTTTGGTCACAGCCTCATCTGGTCACCTCGTTTTAAAATGATGCTGTTTAATTAAGTCATTCCCATTATTGCCCAAACTCTCTGTGCTGCCTTATTCTTCAGGGGTAAAATTCATAATTTTTGAAGTGAGGTTCTATTAAGTGGCTGCTGGGAATAACTCACATGGTGTCTTCATTCTGTATAATTTCAGATTGCTTGGCCCCGGCTGCTTAAACTAACTGCTATCCAAGAAGGTTCTAAGACTAAAGTGGACGTCTAGGTCCGTATAGAAACTCTGAAATCTCATAGTGTTTAGTGCAAACCCTATTTTATATACCTTTAAGCTCTTTGGACTTTGTGGCTATTTTTACAGCAGCTGACAATGATTTCCACAGGAAATGAAAGTGCAACACCAATGAACTTTCTGTGTGAAACGCTTATTGAGAATGGAAGCATGTCCATTCAGTGTAACTCTGATATAAAGGGAAGGTGTGTAAAACACACAAATATTAAAGCAGTTTATGATTGAAGGACCTTGTTTTATATTTATTTTTATTGATCTTACCACTGGTTCACTTCTCTGTTAGGTATGTATGGAAACACTTACATCCTCCATTTTCGCGTTACACAGAGGAAGCCTGTGTTAACCGTTATAAATACGCATTAGCCTCACTGTCCAATATATATGTAATTATAGGTTAGAGGTTCATAAAATTGTAAATGAATAGTCAATGAAGACGTAAAGGGCGTAATATACTTCTGATATATTTACCTGCTTTTAAGCATTTACAGAACTTTGCTTCAGCGGTCCTAAACTTTTTCGGTAAGATCGTTTTTATTGTCTGTTTCAAAGCTCCCTATATTTAGCCAAAGTCTCAGCTCCCCCCAGCCCGTCCACTTATCTAAAAATGATTCAGTGGTTAAATGTCAGAGCTGTCCGTACCATTAAGGCCAGCGTGTTTGAAGGAAGGACACCCTCCCCTCCTTCTTCCTCTGTCTCTTTATATCCCCTTCCTCCCCCCCACCCCCCCGCCGTTAGCTCCCACATCATCCAGCACCCCCTCACCATCGCTCCAACCCAGGCTGGTTCGAAGGCTGATGTGCAGGCCTTGTCATTCAGATTAAGGCCACATTGTCAGCTCAGGGCTCTTCTCTCTTTAGTTTCGTGTCCCGTTTCTTTCTTCCCACTGTCAGCCACCCCGTCCCGCGGCCAGAAAAGACCTTATAAAGCTACACTCTCTCTCATCCACTTCTGTCAATTCAAACACTGTCACTCACATCACCATTGGGGGGTTTGTCGCAGCAAGGACTATTTGTTTATATATAATGTTGGACATGTTTTTATATATAGATATATATTTCATCAGCTAACAGAGTTGTAGACTTGATTTTTTTATTTTTATTTTTTATTTTTTGGGTGGGGGTTTACTTTGAAGTGAAGAGATCTTCATCAGATACAGATAAAACGACAGCAGTGGCATGAGATGTGAGGGTAAAAAGAGGCGGCATACTCCTCTCCACAAGTCTTAGTACTCTTTGTAGTAAAGACAGCAAAAGCTGTTATTTTAAAATCAAAGTTGTACGAGTGCAGGGGTATTTAGAGAGGGATTGGCAGGTGGTGACACATTCAGCCAGAATGCCTTAGTCACTCCTTATCCTGCCCTGTTAAAGCATCCCAGGATGATGTTTATCGCCCAAACGAATCTTGACTCACCAGCGTAGTTGCCGTCACGTCCTGTCTAATTACTACAGCAGCTCTGCGGCATTCGAGTTTCAAATGCTTCTTACTGTCTGCGCATTTGTCTTTCCTTCCCAAGATGAGCAATGATTCAGCACTGCCTAAGATGGTGGACAGTTTCTCTCTTGGTATTAGTGCAAAGAGAGAGGAAACAAATATAAAGCACATTTGAGTCTTTCAGTCCTCAGACTCAGGGGACCACATCATAACGAAACATCAAGCGTTACTGATCAGGGTGAGTCGGCAGTTTCATACCCGTTCTCTCCCTCATCCTCAACTTGCGCTGAAGCCTTTGAGGCATGTCGATGCTCCTCTAGAGGCCGAGCAGCTGTGCTTCAAAACGGCAAAGAAAAGAAAAAAAAGACAGCCAACTGCAGCTCCTGCCCAGGTGCTGTGTTAACTAAGAACTACTATGAGTCAGGAGTTTCAAGATGACTTTCTTTGTGTATCTGCTACTTTCAGCAAAATAAGACGTGTTCCCATGCACTCACCGTCTGTGTAATTTTGACTGTATTTCATGGAAGTTAAATTACGCTCGCATCACTGCTCGGTTTCTAAGATTTAAAGAAAAGGTGAGTCAAAATTGTTTCTTTTTTCATGAGCTGCGGTGGAAGAAACTACTGGGGGAGGATAAGTCTTTGCAAAGACACACACTCGTTTTTGTGTCACATTTGGAATTTTTTTTTAATTATTATTATTATTATTTAAAGAAATATTTTGGATATTTAAATCAAAATGACCAACATGTTATTGTCATGTAACTTGGAACATGACAATAACATAACTAACACAGAGTTATGTTATTGATACCCTTGGCAGATTTAGGGTTGAAGTAATTTTATCAACATGTTTCTTTTGTCTGTTATTATTTTTGAAGTGACCCAGACAGAGTTCCAACTTGAAACTGATGGGAATCTGTTGAAGGAATTAAAGATTAGGGTGATGGCAAGGAGGCCTTCATGTCAAAGACTTGGAGCTCATCTTGGACAATAAATCATCAAGATGATGATTTATTATTCATAAATCACCAGAAGCTCTTATCAGAAATCATAAAAGGGTGTGATTGCTTTAATCTGATAAAGATCTAAAATTGATTATTGGGAAGAATTTTTAACATACTATTTATTTTATTAAAATGATTTAAAAAAAAAACTTTATACACGAAATTAACACTTCTTTTGTATTTTCTTATCTATCAAGAGCAGACTTTTCCATTTTCTCTTGGCCGAATGAAGCAAGTTTTACGTCTAAATCTGCCAGAGGGATGAATAATGTTGAGTTTTACTGTAACCAGTTCAAGCATTGGTAGCACATAATCATTAAATGTCCAACGATGTTGCTGTCTTTGGTAAAGTTCCCATGACCTTTTCTGTTTACTTCCGAAGAATGAAAGAAAGATTTAGTTAATGAATATGCAAGTCAGAGCATCCACGCTTCGCCCTCATTTCTACGCAGACTGTCATCTCTGGTCGCCGTCCGGTTCACGCTTGCCACAGTGAACATTCAACGCTGTCGGTGAGTTTGAGCGTAATTTAACAAAAACCATCGACCGTTGACTGTACCCTGCGGACAGCTTTTGTCGCTAGATGTATTTTAAAAAGATGAAGATAAAGCCCCACCACACGAACCAGAGGAAGAACGGCTGATGATTCCTTGGGAAGGAAAACAATCCGGACATACTTCCAGCTTCCTAAATCACAGCAAAGGTCACAATCAACATTCATTGCTGTCGGTGGGTTTGACTTTGTGGAAGAGCTCACTGAACGATGAATGCAACTGTGTCCCAGATTTCATCCGACCGTCACAAGGAATGTTGTCACGACGCGCTGATGATGGCATTATTTATTTCGCCTGTCTCCCTCCCTCAGCTACCGCGATGCTGGCGGTGTGAACTGCCTTCTTGACAGTTTGGCTTTAAGAGTCACAGAAGAAAAGACAGTGAAACTACACTTAGGACATGAAATGCTAGACATGATTTTGTTGTGAACTTTGAACTAACTGGAAATTTCTTTTCTTTTTTTTTTTTTGTGCACATTGTAATTGGAGTAGTTAGTATGTAAAGGTATAAAACGGCATAAATCAGGTGGTCTTTATTTCTGTGATGTTTCCAGGAATTAAGTTACTACAATACATAAGAATTTAAATTCACTGTGCGTTTCTAATTCTTAACATGGGGCATGCACTGTCTTTGATAAATTTCAATAAATCATCACACTCTCAGTTCTCAGTGAAGTTGTTGATACTCATTGATTTTCCAGGGGAACATGTGAAATTGATGATTTTGGATCCAACGTAGTCAAAGCTCCTCTTCTGAAACATGAATGAAAATGAAAGCTATCTGCAATATGCAAATCCCACTGATCAAAGCACCTCAAGCCAAGATGTAAAAAAAAAAAAAAGTGAATGCAGCTGTCAAGATTTAGTCTTAAGATTTTAGAAATATTATAGCAAATTTTGACACATTGTGTTTGATGAAAATGTAAAATATGGAGCCCTCTTAGAATACCAGAAGTAAATTTGTGAAGTAAAAACATGACCAGTTAAGTCATTCTAAAGCTTTTTTTCCACATATAATTTGGCATTTATCTTTTACAGCCCAAATTAAAACCAATTTCTTCTAGAATTTTAGTTTTTACAATATTATTTTTTTAGTCAGATTTACTACAATTAATATTATTTGAGTGCTTAAACTGAATGGTAAAACTAAAATCAAAATGTATTTCAGGTTGACTGAAGGATGTGCTTCCCCAATGTGTCCATGAATTTTAAGCCACATTTTTTTTATTTCCAGTGTTGTACAAATTAGGCTTCATCAATATGCGTTTCAACAGGATAAATGTAACAATTAAAGGTGGAAAAAGTTTTTGAATTATTTATCACGGCCTTGCTTAGTTTTTCACATTACAAAATTTAATATCTTAATTGTGTTGGACCATTTTAACTAAGAAAAATAAGCAAAACTGCTCTTATATTTTTCACGTTTCCCTGCCAAGCTGTATTCTTGGAGGTGGGATAGGATACATACATAGTTCCTACATCAATGTACAAGCAACTGTGCATTTAATGTTGTTAAAACACACAAAAGTGCAACACCACCCGTTCAGTCCCCTATAACTACACCTAGAACTTTAAAAAAAGCTGAAATGACGTTTTATTCTACATGTTTATTTTAATTGGAGCAGAATACAAAGTCTAAAGTCTTAATATTTCTAAATGTCTAAAATTACATTTCAAAATGTTGTGCTGGTGATGTAGCAAGCTTATGTTTCCCTCCACAGAGCACTGCACAGCTCAGCCAGGAAGGAACCTTCTTAAAAACATAACTGAAAGGTGCTAATTCTGAAATAAAACCACATCTTGGCCACAAACTCTAACAGACCCCATTTCTTTTTGACAACTCAGAGGTCATGACTGTTCAAAATGGCTTTATGCTTTCATATTTTTATACTTACCTCTGCCTACGCTGCACCATTATAGATGACTTTTCACATCCCTTTATTATATCAGAATTCTCATGAAAAGTAAAAAGTAAATTGATCCTGAGCAAATAAGCAGTGACTGACGAGATCTGCAGCCCTCTCTCCACCAGATTAGATAATGCGTCATTTGGGTCACTGCTTTAGGATTAGCAGCAGCCTTAAAGAAAGGGCCTGTGGTGATACGGAGAAAATGATGATGATGATGCTGGTAAGAAAGTGCTGCCTCACCATTACCAAGAAACTGCAGCTGAAACTGAATGAGTCACACTAACAGTAAAGAAAGCCAATTCTTGAAAAACAGATTCACCTTTGATTAAACAAAACCCTTCTCGCATAACCAAGTGGATGTACACAGTTAATTTCTCAGTTCACTTGTGTTTTTTTTTTTTTGTTTTTTTTTGGGAGACCGATGCAAGTAAAGCTCAGGGTTTCTGCGAGATTTAATCAAGATGTGCAATTTAACTTTAAGATCACCATAGTGAAAAAAAAAAATAGGTTAATCGCATAAGTTAAACATATAAAATCTAACTTAGGAAAACAGTTTGATGGTTTTCTTCTCCGTTTTCTTTTCATGCCGGTATGAATGAGACTTCATCTCATTTCAGCTCCTGATGAGAGGTTTTAAAATTCCTGTTTTCAGGTCAAACCACTTTAAAGATACTCTTTTCCATGACGTAGGAGTCAGTTTGAAGAGTAGCAAGCAAATTTTGATTTTGATTGCTTAAACCTTGCAATTTTTTATGAGGAATCGCCATGCTTATTACACAAAAAATAGTTTGAAGCATGTAATGTTAAATAATTGAGCCAATTTAATATACAACATTGTACAATCTAAAATTTTCATTGTTTAAATTAAGATTTTAAATACTTTTTAAAACTAAATTTTAGCTATAAAATGTTAAAGGAGCCAAACTGGATCAAATTATCTTTGGATTTCTCAAATTCTTACAATGATCAGTCGATCGAGGGCGAGTACTAAATAAAGTGAGCGAATGAAATCAATAGCATCCTTAGTCCACTAGAGGGACACCAAACAACAGGAAGCAGACACTGAAAACTCAGCAGGATACAGTTTAATGTGAGCTTCCCACATTATCCCTCCCTCTTTATAAAAACAATGAAAGAAACGTGCAAGGAATGGAGAAAAGCAGTGATATAGACAGTCTAGTCAGAATGAAAACACAATTTCATTGATTATATAAAGACATTATTTCATGATAAATGAAATCAAACAGATGCATCAAAACAGATCCGAGACGGGGAGCTTTATTTTCAAACTACAAAAGAAATCAGAAGTAATGCACACATATGTTTTTTTCATGTTATTACGACCTTAAAAGTGAGCTTTTAGATTAATCAATTAAAGTGAAACCTTCAGAAACCTGAGTTGTAGTGCTTCCTTTGATATGTTTTACTAAAGTGGCGATTGGTTAATTTTGCTTTAAATGGAATGTAAAGCAAATATTCTAAAACACAAAGTCTGCATTTGTCAGAGCTAATGCTTTTTTTTTTTTTTTTTCTGTCGTGCAAGTCTCTCAGAGAGCTCATCAATCGTAATTCCCTGTGGAGATAATGAGTGATTCGGAAGCTCACTGCTTGGGTCACTGATGTGTAGTAAATGAGATGGTAAAATTATGGAGATCGTGACACCAAGTAACAGCTGTGATAACCCCTGAGATCCAGCATGCAATCTAAAGATATTTCACGTAGGAACAAAGTTTAAACTAGTTATGCCAATAAACAGAAACAACTCATCATCTACTTTCAAGCTAAGATTTTTTCCTTTTACGATTGAAAAAAATAGAATTCCTCACTAATACATCACTTCTTTTTAATCAAAACTAAATTAATACAAGCTATGATCACTAAGCTATGTAAAAAAATAAGTCTCACATTTCATGAAATATAAAGTTAATTTGAAATTCTTTATCTGTGACCCTTTAAAAAAAAAAAAAAAAAAAAAAAAAAAAGCACTGGCCCATAAGTAAAAATACCATTTTTCAAAATGAGTTGTGGCATAAATCCAGAAAGGTGAAATGCAACAGAATTCATTGTTTTGTTCACGTCATAAAAAGCTAAGACAAAGTTATTGTGAGTTTCTCAAATTCCACAAAGAATATCCACTGAAAATGTATAAATAGCATACTTATTAAAACAGACAGTGAACTCTAAAAATCCATTGTACAGTTGTCTGCATAAGGATCAACTGTATGGTCAGGCTGCATTAAAAAAAAGAAAACTGTACTGGTGTTGGGAGAAAGACCCATCCCTGATAAAGAGCTTAAAGCGGCTCATGTGGCTGATGTCTGTCAGTATAGCGGTATTTCACTCGACGAGTGTTGGTGTTTTGCAGCTAATAGTGCCTCCCACAATTCCTACTACTGTAGGCCTCTTTACTGCCTGATGTCTGCTGGTCTGAGCTGTCTCTCACCCTCAGCCAGGAAGATCTGCATGGCTCGGTATAGCAGGTGGATCCCGAGCTCCCGTTTCCTCTTTAGCTCCCAGTTTGACACCACACCATAGAAATCTCCTCGCTTCTGATTGGTCAGCATCTTTAGCCCTGGAATAAGGACAGTTTGGTCCAAAAATGTTGCACTCAATGCAATTAAACAGGTCTGTGAAAACCACTTCCGTAAGATACTGGTAATGTCTACAATAGACACAACTAAATAAGTTTAAGAGTGGTCAGTAGATACATTAATGGTATTTTTCTTAAACTCATGCCATTTATTTGATCTATTCTGTCTTTTATACTAAATAGGGAAAAACATTTTCAGCTAAAATATTTTTTCATTGTACAACTACAAGATGTGTGAGCTCCAGCACCAATCCTTCCTCATAGTTTATCCTCTCATTTCTAAATATACATGTAGTGAAATGTTTTCTCCATCTAATCTCTTTTACTCTCCGATAAAAAAAAACTGAGGAAGAGAGACAGAGAGAAAGGAGGAGTAGAAGTCAAGGCACTGCTGTTTTTTTAATTTTTTTTTTTTGTCATTTTTGGACTGTCATTATAAAGAAAGTGTTTGTGTAGAAAGCTATCTCAACACCAACACAGAAAAAGAAAAACAAGATATTTAAGATTTTAAAAAGGACTAAGCTTGCTTTTTTTTTTAAACTTGAAATTTTCCAAAAAAAAATTTTTATAATAATTTGCTTTCATCACAATGAGATCTATTAAAAAATGCCACATTACGGTAAACTCTTGCTATACACCAGGGACATTTTACAGTACATTTCACTTATCTGTTGTTCAATTTTTTAAGATAATATCTTTAGATTGAAGAATGATGTGTAGCTTTTTGATTGTCTGATACGTTATATTTAAATGATTTTTAGAGGCTAAAAGTCAAGCACAGTTCAGATCTGGGTGTCGCTAGGAAAGCTTTCCCAAAATGAGGTTAATCACAGTTAATTTAAGATTTAACAAGGAGTGTAGTAGCTGCTCAACATAGACATCACTATAGTTTTGGATAACTTTTATACTTTAATAAATGAATCTGTAATATGAGTATTTACTTTTGTTACTTTTGTGTGATTTCAAATTTGCAGTGAGGGGAAAAAATTAAAGCATTCAACTTTAGAAAAAGCAGAAAAAGTCAGGAAGGGAGGAAATATAGTTTCGCTCAACACTATCAACCAATTTTCAACTCAAAGGCTCCTAAAAATCTACGATGTAATTATTTTTAATCAAACCTTCAAGGATATGACCATATATTCAGATTTATATTTTCATATTCAGATTTGCGCATCCGGGTGGGTAAAGGACGTCACATCAAACACCCGGTCTGGGTCTGACATCGCACATAGGTGATTATCAACGACAAGTTACGACTGCTCCTCACTCACCGATGGCCTCCACCATGCAGGCCTCTCTTGTGTACGCTTCCACAGGAATGACGTTCTGAAAGCAGTGCAGAGAGATGACTCCCTGTCCGGCGGTCCACACCTGGAGAATGTGCTGCACTTTTGGACAGAGTTTCTGTTAAAGGGATGAAAAGCAGCCCTGTTACCTATTGATACCGCCGTGGTTAAACTTCCTCATAATTTTACATGACAGAGGTGTCCGGGCAGAGTTACCTTGGCGGTCTTCTCCCCTCGGTAGTACTCTAAAGCTTCATACAGGTGACTGTAGGGGCGGGAGCGTTTTCCTTTGCCCACGTAAAATATGGCATGGATGAAAGTCTGGAAACATTCCTGAGGAGTCATGGTGTGACTGCGGAACGGGAGGTTCTTTGTCACTCTGATGAAAGAAAAAGAAAAAGATGTAATACTACATATTGTTTGTTTTTTTCAATAAAACCCAAATCAGGGATTAAAACCATGTTAGAGGCTCATTTTTAATTAAGATGATGACTGATGAAAAGTAATCTGATCTATTGTGGTTTTCCAGTGGAATTAAAAATAAAATGATATATTTATTATGTATTTAGTATTTTGCATCCCTAAACGTAACTGGAATTTACAACATAGTGTAACAGCAGGGGAGATAAATGTTCCCTGTTTCTTAAAAAAAAGAAAAAGAAAAAAGAATGACATGTTACACATTTTTGTTTAGAATATTTTTGTAAATACCGTGAACCCTCTACATTTTTACTCTGTTATCCAATTGTCATCTTATACTGTCATATTGTCTCTTTTTTATATATTTGCTTTGTTATTGATTTTTTTGATAATAATAAGAAACTCAAAAACATCAAAAATAAAACTTCCAAAAGAGCTATAGGAGTCTATATCACGTACGTTCAAAACAATGAAAACAAGTTAACACTTATCAAACTGTGAAACTTCAAAAACTTTTTGCGAGGCAAAAGGACTGCACCAGAAATCAAAAAGCAAAAAATATACTGCACCTCGGGTCAAGAAGAAGATAGTTAAAGCTGGACTTGATGATGCCCTCCCTCCACTTCCTGTTTTGATCCGGTTGGTCAAACTGCTGGCACAGAGACTGCTCGTCACCATGGGAGTTGGGCAGCTGGAAAGTCTTCAGGACCCGACAGAGATCTGGACTATACCCTAAAGCTAGTAAAGTTAAAGAAGAAAACATCTGTGAATGACGAGGTGCAAAATTACGCGCTTAAATTCTCCTGAATGTTTCTTCACTTAATGTAATGTAATATCTGAAAATAAACATAACCTTTCTGCCGTTGGTCGGACTGCTTGTTGTCACTCTGTGTGTTGCAGTTTTCCTCTTGCAACAGTCGGCAGAGCTTCCTCAGGTAAGTTGGCCTGGTGCGGCTGCTGATAGGACCGGGACTCTCTCCCAGTTCCACCAGCCTCAGTCTCAGCTCCCTGTCAGTCATTCCTCTGGTTTCTGGCAACAGTCTGCACTCAGATTTATCATCTTCCTTTTCCCGAGCCCGCATCTCAGGCTGTAGGTTCTCTTTCCCTTTGCTGCTCTCTGTTTCAGTTTGCAAAGCTCGCCAGTCGTACAAAACGGTCTCGTCGCTGATGCTGGTACTTGTGCCGGAGCTGAGTGAGGTGTCTGACGTAGGTGGGACGTGTGTCTCAATGAGCTTGTGGCCCTGCTCTGTGTCAGTGTAGAGATACTCCACTGGTTCATCCAGGTTCTGGATTACTGGACGCCCCCCAGGAGTGAAAGACAGGTCTGCCAAGCGCTGTGGCCGACGGCTCGACAGCCGGCTCATGCTGTATCTCGGGGTGCATCCGGTACCTGGAGTATGTGGAGGGTCAGTGTCCTCCGTGGATGTCCTTGGAGAAAAACAGCTGGAGGTGGACGAAGAGGACGCAGAGTTGGACTCTGACCCGTAGTCTTCAGTAATCCAACAGTCGTCGTTTTTAAAACCATCTACCTGATCTTCATCTGCCAGATGAGCTACTTTTGCCTCATCCGAACCGGTAAGATCCTCCGTTAGAAATTCCTCATCCTCAGGAAGATGCCTGTTCTGTCCTCTTATGGCGAGAATAATCTCCGCAAAATTTTTTTCATAAGCAGCGACCGAGTCGTCCTGGTTCTTGTCTAATATGACCGTGTCATCCAAAGACTGTGATCCCTCAACAGAATCAGTTTCGCTGTTGTGTAGAATAAGAGTATCAGCTTGGCTATTGCTGACACTTGGACTTGTAAGAGTGCTGGACTGGGGGTCTTGGCTGTCCTTGGGTAGCGAGTCTCTTTCAGTGCACCTCTCCAAGTGGCGTGACGTATGACTAGGTGTGTAAGGCGAGTTGAATCCATGCCCGCTGCTCTGACACCTTGGCGTCTGCCGAAACATTCGAACTGGCGTTGGCAGCGTATCGTCAAATAAAGAAGATGTGCTTAACACGCTCTCAGGGTTTCTGCTTGTTCTCATTGAGCAGCGGCTCAATCTAGACCGCGTCCTGCCGGTCACAAAAGGGCTGGGTGTAAATTGAAGTCCACCATTTTCTTCTGATGCCTCAGCATCTTGCCTGACCCCATCAAGTTTTCTTGCAGTGCTTAAAAAAGAACCAAAAGAAGCTTTCAATATAGCCGTCTCTTCATGTTGTTTTTCCGATAAGGTCAGTTTATCAAGCAAACCTGATAAAGGCTGTACAGTTTCAGATTCTCTGTTGGGTTCTGCTTGAACTCTTAACATATTTTTATCTCCCTTTTTGAGTTCACTTTCAGAGTCTGTAGAATCCTGTTTGGTCCTTGTATCAGACTCAGCCTCCTCTTCAAGAGGGAACACAGGATGTCTTCGGGGTACAGGAGCATCCAGACAGCTGGTGTAATGGTCACTTTCACAGCTACTGTAATGACTGCTGCAAGTCCCACTGCTGCTGCTGCTGCCCACATGGGCCTGCTCTTGTTGTTCAGAAGGATTCACTGGTGGATCTTTGTCGCTCTGCCCCTCTGGTTCGTCATCACTGAGTTCAAGAGCACACTGACTGATAACTGTTTTCTCTAGCTCCTCTTCTGTGCTCTCACTGCTTTCCCTAGAGAAGACAAATACATGGTCCGGTGATGTGACGTCGATCCCCTGCTGTGGTAAAACCGTAGCCAAGCGTTCAGAATCTAGAAAGTCTGAGTATTCAGACATGTCAAAGGGTAAAGTGTCCGTGGGCTGGCTGATGTCAGCAGCAGTGCTCGGTTTGGGGGTTTCCGGGCTGAAAACTGGGAAATAGTCATCCACATTTCTAAAGCTAACACTCTTCCGACTGGCTCGCCTGGATAAAAACTCTGAAGGAGCGTTAGCTGAAGCCGCCTGTTCATTATCTTCTGTGACTGATCCATCGTCACAACTTAAGGCATCATTTTCCGGAGCTGCCGTTGCAGCTACAGGTCCTGCAGCAGAAATGCGAGTGCTCGACAGTACAGAAGGCCCATTAAATGATACTCCCCTGCAACTTGGTCTTCCGTTCATGTTAGACAAGTTGAGAAAGGATGAACGCCTCGTGCTGCTCAGTGGGACTTCACCAAAACCACTGATCATGGACGAGCGGGAACTGAAACTGTAGTCTGATTCAGGATAGCTGGACGTGTCAGTCTGGTCTGCGTACACAGCTGTGACAAGAGAACACACATTTTTATCACAACAGTTTCAAGTCCCTGTATATTACCACACTGTGTACATTTTCACGTTATTCATTTTGCAGCATTTTGCCAATGGCAACCAACATGGTGGAAAGGTCAGCTAATCATTGGTTTATTTATTACATTTAACAATTAATTTCTAGCCTGACTTTGAATCTGCTGGCACATCCTCTTCAAAAGAATGTGAAAACTGACTTTACCATTTCACTCTAAATTAATTATTTATCATAGTCTATAACAACTGATTACAGATGTTTTCTTTTACTTACTTTATAGATTTGTTTGGATACTTAAACTGCAATGAGATGCTACCTCTGATGTTCTTATTAATGGTAGACTTTTGTTTCAGCAGTTTGGCTTTCTTGAGTTCAAATAAATAATGATGAGAATAGTAATGTGAACGTGCTGATCTTCACCTGTTAAAAGTAACTATTTTTTAGATGATAATAATAATGAGAATGATTTTTTTTCTTTGTACGCGAAGAATTGCAAATGTATGAGAATGTACTTTTTCACATGGAAGCATTTTAAAACAAAACGACCCCACAAAGTCCACAATTTTTGCAGCAGTCTGCAACAAGGTGACATATATTACAGTATTGAAACTGAGGGAAGTCCTCTTCTTCAGTATCAGCTGAGGACTGGTACTCATGAAGAAGAGAGGCACATTTCCGATTGTCCTGATGTTCTGCTAGTTCTGCTGCTGTGTTCCCTTCCTGCACAAATAAACAGACAATAATGGTCAGATTACATAAATTAAATATTACAGCAAAATGAAATATTTATTCTTTAAAAATTTCTAATTCCTGGCAGTCACATTCATCATTTGGAGTAAGCAGACACCTCAGGAGTGAGGCATTGTTGTACAATGTAATCTGGATACTCTGACCATATGAAGTAGTCCAGGATGCATAAGGACATTTTTACAGAAAAGCTCTCAGATCAATATCTGAGCAAAGCAAATCAATATTTTTTAAGGATGTGTGTTGAGTGAATTTAAATGGTATTAATATTCTAAAACTGTGTAATTTGAGGTCATAATGCATACTCTGTGTTTGTCCGTTTCCATAAAAAGCACAACTGGGTCTTTGTGTTCATCTAGGGAATGACCTCTCCCTGAACCTGGTTCTGCTAGGACTCTCTCCCTGATTAAAGGAAGCCATTTCTTTACACAGTCCCCAAATACTTGCTCTAGATGAAGAACTGCTGGTAAGTCAACAATTTAATACTGTTGGCTAGGCTTTGTAGGAGCTTATTGTAAGAACAACTGTATGATCTTAACTGACTACACAATAGGATCATTTTTATAATTAATTTGAGTTTGATATATTTCTGGAAAGATCTGAATTTTATCAAAATGAATATGATTTGCACATTAAAAGATGCCTCAACAATACAATAGATGTTGTATAACTAAACTCTAATCATATAAATAAATATGGAAGCTAATATCATAATTAGAGGAACCAAAATGCTCATTTATCCCCAGTTTGATTGCATTATATTTGCTTACTGTAAGTGCAGCGGCCTACGTGTTCATCTTCATACAAACTTGGTAAAGCGAGTTTCCATCACAAGTGGTCCCTGGCATCAACTATTATACAATGCAATTTAAAATATAAACTTGCCCAACATCTCTGTATTAAAATAGCTGTAATTAATCTGTCTAACTGTAAAGACTTACATTATCTTTTAAATTTGGGTTCCCTCCATTCATTAAGAGCAGCTTGAGATTTTGATAGCATCCCCAAAGAGCAGCAACATGAAGAGGAGTCAGGCCATCAGAAGATCTAAGACAAATGCAGGTAATCAACGTATGCTTTTCTAAAATATATTTGTTTACAAGATTATAGGTGTAATTCAACTGTTATCTGTAAACTGGTAAAACGGTACATGTTTTAATTTCAATGAATGAAACTATACCTGACATTGGGGTCAGATCCATGCTGCAGCAACATTTTCAAGCAGCGTATATTCTTCTCTGTTTCCTTGCCGACAGCCAGGTGTATTGCAGCCACACCTTTACTACCCACCAGATTTGGGTTTGCACCCTTAGAAAGGAATAGCTGCACAGATCTGTACACATTGCTTTCTGGAATTAATGTATTGATTTAATAATATATCACAAACAAAACATGATCATAAACATTCTATTTATCCAAAAGTTGTGCATCTTCCTACAAAGCAGAACAAATAAAAAAATATTAAAAGTTACTCGTTTAAACATACAATAGGTACATGTCGGTGTTTGGCTTATTATGGGTGGCTTCTCTCTGGCAAATTATCAAAGAAAACTAAAAAGATTCCTAATATTGATAACCGTTTTGCTTTAATACCTACTTGCATCACCAAATTTGAAAAAATAAAATAAAATAAATGCTATTGCAAATATTAACTCCAGAACTAATTGACAACGAGTAAAAGTTAAAGATATGATGCATTTCCCTAAGCATTGTTTATTATATGGAAGCATGCCCTTGATGACTAACGTTTATTCAGCTGCACAATCATCACATATTACGATACAATTACTTCAGCCACCGCATATGCACACCCGCTGTTATTATTATACGTCAAAGTACTCCAATCAAACTTTACATATGAAAAAGTGCCGATCACTTAACAAAAATTGCTGAAGAGGTGTTCAGCATTAAACAACTCGAAAACACAATCCAGCATCCAAAATACTTCGAGTTTCCGCCGTCTGCTGCGTCTCTTTCAACTCAGGACATGCCCGAACAAAACAAAGAAAAGCCTGGATATATTTGTTAACTACCTGGTATCTCCATCGTTCACCGCGACGCACAACTGACTTGCCAGCCTCCTCTTGCTGCAATCCATGACCACCGATGTTTGCTTGCACAACACTACACTGTTATTTGCAACGTCTCTCTACTTAGATCATGATGAAAATGATCAAAAAAACGGAGGAAAACTTTTCAACAAACGTTAGCTAATAGGGCTAATTCTGCAGAAACGACTCCGTAATGCATACACATGTTTAGCTAAGTTTGTTATGCATTTAGTTAACAAATAACAGGCGATTCGTTTAATCGTCTATTATTTAGCTAAAATATTTACGAAGCTTTATAGCTCTCAATAATGTTGAATTTAAATCCGAAACCCAGATTCAGAAAACCTGCGTTTATTGTTTTGATGGTTAAAGTTCCCTCCAAGCAAGAAGGCGGAAGTCCCGCCCACGGGCTCTTCTGATTGGACAATTTGTCAACAGCGTCTTCCGCGCTTCAAAAAAGAAGCTGTTTCTCCATCACCATAGTCACAGTTTAATGTGCTGCAATAAAAACTAGGATTTATTGGAATGTATGACTGAAGTGACTTTTTCTGTAAGTGCCTCAAAATTACATTTGTTGCCTATTGGTGCCATACAAATAAAGATAACTGAATTGAACTAATAAAAAAATTTGCAGCAAAATATCAAAACAAATAGAAAAACTAACTGTGGGATGCTATTCTATAGGTGAGTTATATTTAGTGAGTTTGGTTGATGTCACGGAAGAGAGCAGTTTTTAAAAAGGTTGCCATGATGCTGTTATTCTTACTAAACATTGGAATTTCAGCCAAAATTGTTGCAACATCATTCATTTGTGTAACTTGTTAAGCTTCCTTTAAGCTGAGAAGGAAGCTTATAATACACCAACTTTCATGGAAAAGTTGAGCATAATTTCCATAACTGTGTCAGAATATAAGTTTTTTTAATATACTGTACATATAAAAGTCTACAATATAAGACATGCAGTTAGCAATAAAACCTGCCAAATAACAGTAGAAAATATCAGCAATTTTAAAACCACATACATAGTGGTTAACTTGAACAGTTTTTGTTTTATTTTCATTTTATGTTTATTCATGGAGGTAAGACATATTTTAAACAAGCTGACAGACCAACAGGAAAACAAAGTAAGTTATTTTAAGTAGAATTTTAAAAGAATCGCGGCCATATTTTAGACACAAATGAAAGTGTTCAGATTCACAGCTTCCCTATTCAGCATTATTAGAAATACTTTTTCACCTCAAATGCAGAACAAAAATGCCTTACTCTGAATGGCAGCAAAGGTCTTAGCACAACACTGAAATGCAATACAACAATAATAATTTATACTTCAACCAAATAAAAGATTGTGGACTAATTCCAACGTCTTAGCAAATCCTGTTGGGACTGTGGTCTCAGGCAGAGTACAGGCTAAGCAGCAGGCCCATCAGAATAAGAAGCAGGCTAGAGTGAATTCTTCCACTGTGGCCTTCGAGTAGCTGGCAGTCTTCATAGGGCTCTATGCAGGCGGCGTAAGCCATGACATGTGGAATGTAGCTCTGTTCCTGAACTCCGTGGAAAAGGTGAGACATTGGTCCTTTGGCAAAGATGGCCACATCGTCTATACCATGGGTCTCTGAATCGAGAGGGACTGGAGTCTGCTGTGTGTAGTCATTTGTTGCTGTGAGAGAAATGGAAAGGTCTGCATTAAGTTTACATTTTCTCATACAGAATTGGCAAACCTTCCATTGTGTGTGTGGATATTTGAAGCCTCAGAAAACATACTTGGAAGTAAAACATTATCTAGCAGTGATAAAAATGGCCATAAATCATCATTATGTGTATCTTATGTCTTGACCTGACTGAAATGTTTATTTGAGTTTACGAGTAATGATGATATAATTAACAACTGAACTGAGTCAAAAGCTGAACATACAGGTGACAAGGCTGGCTTTACTGGAAATAAGTAAACTTCAATTTTTGCACTTTAAATTTTTCTTCTAGTACAAATAGTCTTTAACATGTTGCCTAGACAACTGGTAAATGGCTTGTTTTTGTAAAGTAGCTCATCAAGCCCAGAGGATTCTAAAACACTTACACTAAATTATTATCACTAAATTCACCCTTTCACACACACATTCACTTTACTGGTTAAATTGACTCTTGTTTTCATGTTGTTTATGTGTATTATGTAAAATGTAACATGTCAGTCTCTTAGGCAAATCTGTTGGCTTTTCTTTTTTTTTTTTTACAAAAATCAGCATGTACTTACATGAAATTGATTCATTCATATCAGGGCGAGTTCCATTGACTATCTGATAACCTGGTCCATTGCCATAAACAGCAGTGGTAAAATGCTTTTTGTCCGTGGCCAGTCCACGAGAAACTCCTGTGGATTGCAGAACACATCGGTATTTTGTTTAAAAATACAAATTTTGGACATTATGTTACTTTAACTTTGATATAATATGTTATTTTCTCATCATATATCTTACCCAAAACGGAGTTTCCTCTTGCAGAATATCCTCCAAAAGCAAAGACATGGGAGTGGTCAGCAGTGACTACAGTCAGTGTGTCCATCTCATTGGTGAGTTCTGCTGCTCGCCCGATTGCACGGTCAAACTCTACAGCTTCGTGGAGAGCTTTTTTAGCCCAAGTGGCATGGTGACCATGATCAATTCTCCCCCTTAAAGTTCAAGAGAAGCACACTGACACATAAGCATGACAATCCCATTTGTCTGTTTTTCTATTTTTATTTATTTATTATTTTTTTTTAAAGATTTTTTTGGCCTTTATTGACAGTTATAAAACAGAGAGTGAAGTGGGAAAGCATATCGCAAATGTCTTAAGGTTGGGAATCGAACCCAGGACGGTCTGCGGTCTTTGTATGGGGTGTATGTGGTCTTTGAATTGGGACATTTTCACAAGTTTTTGGGATGGACACTAATTGTTGCAGAGAGTGGTATCTACTGCAGGTACAATATTAACTCATTATGTTTTAACGGAACTTGACATCAAAATTTCTAAGCTATCTCTTTAGGTAAATGGTAGCTCATTTAAAACTAGCTAACGCCACTCATAGAATAATTTGTGTCTACAGGTTTAAATGCAGATTACTTAATATTGGGTTTATTAAAAACAAAATGAGGTAATACATTGATAAGAAGGGGCATTGACACATAAATCTATGCAACAAAACTATGCAATTATACAAACTTCAAAAGCAATACAAAGAGAAAAGTTTTTTTGAATTTTGGGTGTGTATCATTATACTTATCTTCCACAAACAGGAAATATCCTTTGGGATTCTTTTGGAGAATCTTGATTGCCTTTTCTGTCATCTCTGTTAGCGAAGGGTCCATAGAGGTATCCCGCTCCAGCTCGTAGCGACAGTCTTTGGGTTCAAACAAACCTGAGAGAGAGGACATTTCTTAAAATATAATTTAAAGCTAAATATCCCAATAACACCCCTACATTGAAGTATGGTGATGGCAGCATAATGCTATGGGGATGTTTTGCAGCAGCGCGAACTAGCAGTCCTAGAATGGTCAAACCAGACTCCAGACTTGAATCAAATTTATGGAGAGATGTGAAAATGACTGTTTAGCTATCCTCCATCTACACAAAACTGGCCAGAGAAAACATTTAACCAAGCCATGGCGTTATTTTATTTTGGTTTAGAGTGCTTAATAAGAACTTACCTAGGAGGAAGTCTGTTTTTCGAGGATCGACAGCATCAAAATCACTCTTATTCCAAACATATTTAGCATTCTACAAGTTGAAATAACAAACAGATGAGTAAAATTTGAAATAAGATAAGCTGATGTACAAAATCCAAATATGTTTACGCTACATTAGAACACCATACTTCAAATCAAGTAATGTAGATGTAAAATATTAAATTTACCTTTTTGTTTTTAGCCCATTCAACAATAAGATTTGTTCCATCTTTCCGGTTTCCAGTCTCAGATGGGTACTCTGGGTCCAGTGTGTCTTTTGGTAACATATACTTACGACCTCCACCCAGAATGACCTGCATTGAAGAAGATGACAAAGGTTATAGTCATTTTTAAAACTATTAAAATTGTGTTTTCGCTGTTCTCAGTCTGATGTGATAGTCTAATCTTTAATGTCGTGTTTTTGCTGCTATCAGCAGAAAATCCTTATAAAAACAGAAACAAAGGCTTGAAAACATTGTGACTATAGAATACGTCTAAATAATCAATTTTTCTTGATGGACTGAATTAGTGACATAAATGAACTTAAAAAAAAGATTAATAAATAAACTGAATTAAATTGATCTGAATTAAATAATATGAACATGAGTGAGGAAGGAGTCAAATAATACATGAAGTATTTAAAAAGCATATAAGTCAAATTGCTTAAAGCTATGTTGACATTTGGTTTTGTAAACATTTCCATTACTATCCAACGAGGTTTATTGCATTTATTGACTCGATGGACATCGCCATAAGGAACTGATTCATAAATTAAGACTCACATCTATCTCTGTGTTGTGAATCAGTTGATAAGCAATGTCATGACAGCCATTTTGGACAGCTTCTTTAGGGAGGTCAGAGTCAGAATACCAATCTCTGTCTGCAGAGTGAGCGTAGCTTGCAGCAGGTGAAGCATGTTGCACTCTCGTTGTTGTGACAATTCCAACAGATTTTCCTAAAACAAACATGGTAGTTGTCAGACTGTTGTAACAACAATGTTCTTAACATTTTGTCAACATTTCTACAAAATTAATTTACAGGGTCATTAATTTGCTTACCTGCCTTTTATACTGCCTCACGCACACTAAAACTAATCTTCTTGACAAATTGATATGGTGGCCAAACTTTGTAGATAATGGTGCTTACCTGCATTCTTGGCACGGTGGAGAATTGATGTGACTTCATTGCCAAAAGTAGCATTACAGTTACCCAGTGGAGTGGCAGCAGAGACTCCAAGGGTCCCATAGTTGGCTTTTACCCCACATAAGTATGCCGTCGCCGTGCCGGCACTATCTGGCATCTGCTGGTCTACGTTATAGGTCTGCAGGAATCAAATATTGGAGAAAAACACTGTGGAATTAATATATTTTATAAGTATAATGAAATGTACAAAGAATCAGATTCAAATAATTCTGGATTATCTAAAATGCTTTCAAATGTGAAGACATTCAATAGAAAAACAGTCAAAAATAGAAATTGTCTATCAAAGGCTTGAGAGGGCCCATGACAAGCTCAAAGTATGTTTTCCAACTGTTAGTTACGTAGTTTGATGCACAAAATATTTGGAAGGGGGGACTGCAATCACCATCACCAGATCAGACTCTTATGTGATCATATGCTGTGTTTGTTTGGCAATATTTTTTATTTATTTTTTTTTACAAGTTGTCTGCTATGCACTTGATTAAGACTACAGAAGGTCAATGAATTCTCTTCAGATCATAATGTCAAATTTGGAGTGTGTAGTATACAGAACACACCAAGTAAAACCATAAAAGATGGGATGTATAGTAACACTGGCCCCAGCAAAATACCATCAAAATATCAACATAGTAACTTTATGAATTTCTGACAGTGTAAAAGGCTAGATTTCCTTTGTTCATGGAAAAATATTATTTTCAAATTTTAAAAGACATTAAGATAAATTTGCTTCACCATTAAATAATGTGTTTCTTTTTATTTTAGATATATGTCCTGAGCAGTCAAAATGTGCTGTCAGAGAGTGCTGACCTTAGACAGTGCCAGGTGGGGGAATGTATCCATAACCAAACTTCCCTCCTCTCCTGAATTTCCTTCCAGCTGGCCTTTGAGGATCCGGGCAGCTGTCACTGTTGGTATTCCCATTCCTGAAAGCAGAATCAAATGCCGCCAGGTTTGTGAATCTCATAAGACTTGGCTGATGTGGAAATTTAAATGACAGTGAAAGAGACACACAATCACAGACAGTGGGACGTGTGTGAAGTATGAAATCCACCATTATTAATTATTCTTTCAGAACTGAAAACTTTATTATATCAACATAAACTAATGACTTGTTGTCCAACAGTTGAACTCCAGAAATTGATTGACAATGGGCTAAATATTCACAATTCTTTTTCTCTGCATTTTAAACGTACAATAAAATACTGGAACCTTCTTCTGATTCCTCTTTATACAGAGTTGTCATCTGGTAATTTACAAGAGCTTATTTACAACGTGATTTGTTGTCATAAACATACCAGATTGCAGAGTAATGAAGCGTTACTGATCAATCGCATGCCCTGATAAAGCCCTGAACATGCCACAATCAGCATGTTTTCCAGGAAGGAGTGGCTTATGTTGTGATCAGAACTCTATAATGCCGCTGCAAATTTGCAATTTGTGCACAATCAGAATTATGACCATGATATGATGATATGATATGATGTTGGCTGAAATCCAATTATATATAACCAGTAAGTGCAGTCTGTTTCTTTATAGCATTCTTTAGTAATATTTAACAGCAAATTGTTACATATTAGAGAAACCTGACTGTCACGTCATCTGAGCATGGTGGACTTCTCACCATGCTTAGAACACCATCCAGCATTTTATGGTATCACTTTATTTGCATTGCCTTTAGTTAAAAGGCTCATGAAAAAGTGGTTTCCCAAGTCATGCTCCCTCAGTTCTGTTAAACATTCCCTACTACCTCAGAAAAACAGGATTTCTGTTTTTCTGAGGTAGTAGGGAATGTTTAACAGAGGTTCATTGCATTTGTTTTGGAACGCAATATATGTTTTTTATTGGACTGACAAAATAAACGGAGGTAAAAGAAACAAAACCAGATGATCCAGGAAAGGCTCCTTAATGGTAGAAAAGACTCACCGTCCCCCAGGAACAGGATGAGGTTTTTGGCTTTGTGCACATTAGGCTGCACATTCAGTGCAGTGTGAAGGGCTTGTTTCGCTTTGTTGTTCCAGTATTCAGGATGAAGTTCTTCCTCTGTCATTAGGATAAACACATCAGGATATGATACAAGTATTTATTTATAGAATAACAAATGGATAAGGATGAATGTTTAATCAAACTGATATTCTATGGGAAGAAATATTAAAAAAAGCAACAAAGCTAGAAGTCAAATATGACCTTGCAGAGTTATTACATGTAAATACGTCACATTCTTTGTTTACAATTTTTTATTTTATTTTTTTTACCTGAAAATCACTGTCATTGTATTAAGCCATAAAACAGTTTGGTTTATCGATATGTAATGTCCTATATTTGTTTTTCTTTGTATTAATTACAAGCGTCATATTATATTTCAGCATGGTTTCCGCAATTTTTAAGAACTCTTCTTAGTTCAATATTTAATAGGTATTCTTACCGATAACGCACAAAGTCCTCTGAGTTGATACAAATATTAATAATCCAGCAAAAATGAGGTTCTGTGTCTTTGCCATTGTGTAGGCTGCAGGTAAATTAACAAACCTTTGCTTGTGAGTTACCTCAGCTCCCTTTATACCTGCAGAAGGAGCAAAGGGCACATGGGCATGCCATGCGACGTAGGAACAAGATTATGCTTAATAAGCAAGAACACGCAGGTGGGGAACTGTCCATGACTCACCCAAAACATTCTAATAGTCAGACTCTTAATTTTATATTATAGTTTGTCGATGAAATCAAATGTAATTAATAAAGTTGTATGTTGTTTTATTTTAGTTTTTATGGCAATAAGGCAGCCAAAATGGCATGCAACTGTTTTTTCGACAATAAAAGTGTAAGCATCTTCTTTTTAACTCATCAAGATTTTTATTATTTATGGCTTGTTACTTTTCTGAATCTTTACAGAGTTGTAGTTTTCAATTTAGATATTGTGCTTAGTATTCAGTATCAGATATCAGTAAAGTATTAATCAGTTTAGTACTAATTGATGGCACAAAATATGGAGTTCTTATTAATTCTTAATTGGTTCCAATAAATGCATTACCAGTTTTTGAGCTCTGTAATGATATTTATTCCTGTAAAAACTCACTACAAATGATATGTGTTCCTGGTTATCTCAAGTGCATACAACAGAAAACTCTGGTAAACTTTGACACACTATTAGTTTCTTAGAATTTTATCCTTATCATAAAACGTGCTATCTTTTATGTATGATGCCTTTAGTAACCCCTTCTTTCTGCCCCCTGGCAACAGCAACTAAGAACAGACTAACTCCTCCCAATGAACTCGATTCTGCAAAAAAAAACTTTTTGTTATCAAACTCATCAAAAAGGTTTTGAGTTTTAAAAGTGTTGGTGTGATATTGAAATACCTGCAATTGCAAAGTAACATAGTCAGTGCCTAGTGAGTCTGTGCAGAAAGAAAATTTTATTTAATTTTATTTTAACAGTTCATTACTGGGTAGTTTTATCAATCCATTTAGCCAAAACCATTTTAGGGCATTTGTGATCTATGTGGCCCGAAATAAAAAACAAAGTGTTTAGAATAGGGTTCTATTCTAGAATATATGCATGAATGTGTATCATGTAAAGGTCTGTGTTTTGTTACGGTTTACTTCATTGGCAGTATGTATATTATACCTGTCCTATCTCTCACTGAGCGAGGGAGCTAGGCAACAGAAACCCTGCAAGGAACAATCAAACATCTAAAATGGAACAATAAATATTGTCCTGTACTGCTGTGTAAGTGGTTTCCATATCACAAAGTAGGCTGTAGTTCATTCAGTTTTCTTCATTCTGGCACAATATTCTGCAAACAATTTTATATGTTACAAAATAAATGTATGTGTATGAACACACACGGGGCTGCTTAGATGGGTGATTAGAATACAGACTAAAGATTTTAGTACCTAAATTCTCTTCTATCTAGTTCAATGGGATACATTTTTGTTTGTTTTTCTCGGTCTATCCATTAAAAATAGCTTAGATTTAGATTCTTTATTATCATTGTTGAGCAAAGGACACCCAGTTGTCCTCTAGTACAATGTTTTTTTAAAAGTGGGGGCCACCAGGGGGCGTTATGGGAGTTTCAAAGAAGATGGAGACAGAAGATAGAAATAGCCTTTATTGTCCCACAAAGTAGAAATTCAGGGAGTTTTTTTGTTGCCATTTTCATTTTTCTGATTGGCTTCCAGTGACATTCATCAAGTTGCTCTGCTCCTCAGGCTAGAAATGGAAAAGTTTCTGACAGAAGAAAAAGACAGAAGGAACCTTCTACCAGCCTTGCTGTGGTCACTGCTGCAAGAAAACTAAACTGTCGAGATAAAATAAATATTGATGAGATTAATATTAAAGTATTACATATTTCCTAGTCAAAAGAGGGGATTATGGTGGATTTTTTTATCAGGTAATATATTCAGCATCAGATTAATGAAGTCATAGTACCTGACAAAAAAAATTCCACAACAGAACTCCTGAGGCAGCATTTATGATAAATGAATGCAGTAATTATTGAATAGTAAATACAAGTGAGAAAAAAAATGTTTCAATGTTTCTTTACATATATTGTTGCATTACTGCATTGTATATGTATTGCACACATATACACTCGTGCGCACGCACTCACACACACTCATATATATATTTATTTATTGACCATAGGAGACCAAGTAAGATACGTTTTATATTGGCTCATCGAAGGTCATTTAATATTGTAACAATGCCAAAACAGCTCACAGTTCAGGTTTAATTTACTTGATCAAAAGTAAGTTAAACCTGAAGGAAAAAAGTCACTTTTTTCAGGAAAAAAGTGACTTTTTTCAAGGAAAACATATGTACGTTCTCCTTCAGTAAACGTACATATGCCAACAGATGTACCACAAAGGGCCTCCAGCTTGGTTGTTGGCTTCAAGTTATTTGGAGAAAAACTTATGCACACAGTAAATTTTTATTTCATGTAAGTCCATGACATAAAATAAAGAACTCTGAAAACATCTCACTAAATCATGAACTTACAAGTCAGTGCAAGTTTATAGTCTGTTTGAACTTGTACATTGATCAATTGGAATGTTGGATGAGTTATTGAGTCTTTAATCGTCTCTCGAAAAACTGTTTCAGTTTACAAAAGAATAACAGTTCATCTTTGCATATTTTCATGTGAACAAGCTGTCAGTGCTCTATTTTTTATTGCTAGGCAGCTTAGATTAGTTAACACTTGCGTGCTCAAACTTGCATTGTAAATCTATGGCAAAAACACTAGTGTGTGTGGATCATTACCACATGATCCAGGGAGATTTTGGTAATAAATACAGTACTGTCAGTGTTTATCCATGCACTCTGATTTTCCAGCCCATGCACAAAATGGGCTTGTTGGCATATTTACCTGAAAGCACTTAATCCATAATCTTTGTTTTACTGCATGCAAATAATCGTAACAGTTCAAATGTATGTGTGTGGATGAAGGTCATCTTAAAAACCAAAGAAGGACAAGCATGTTGACCAAAAGGCCTAAATGTCTGTTCACACACCCAGCTGAGGAATGGCTGTGATGGTGAGGAGGGCAGTTTCTGTATGGCTCCAAACAGGCTGCATAGGCCATAACATGTGCTACGTAGTTCTGCTCCTTTACTCCATGAAACAGGTGAGCCATGGGACCTTTGGCGTAGATGGCTACGTCTTCTCCACCGTGTGTCTCAGCATCCAGTGGTACAGCGGCCTGCTGCATGTACTCCTCATCCACTGCAAGGAGACAAGTGCAAAATGCAAAAAAATTAATACGTTAAAATGAATGTAATGTAATACTTCTATGAGTGTCCATTACATATAAAGCAGCAAGCAGCATTTTGTAATATAAATATTGAACACATCCACTTTTTTCCTCCCTAAATGTAGTTCTAATTGCCACATTGGCATGAAATTCACACCGTATTCCCAACACCCATATCCAAGAAATCAACAAAAATTAGTCCATAAATTAGGTTATTAAAATAAGCTGGAGTGAAGAAATAAGAATTAAACAGAACAAAATACGTATAAAAAGCATAGAAAATCAGGACAATAGTTAGATTTTATCTGTATTCCGAAAGCAAAACTAACATTATCAGTGCAAATTCTTAACCTGTTATTTTAGTCCTAACTGATGACCAATGTTTGAGTGTTTCAGGGAGTCCTAATTAGCTTTTTTTTTTTTTTTTTATAAAAACGATAACTAATGCACTCAACTGAAAGACATTCTATACAGACTCACTATGCAAAACTCCACTTCTGAAGAAAAAGTGTGTTTAAACTTGTGAAAAGTTTTCTATACAGTTTTCAAACAAGCCAATTAAATATTAAGAAAATATAGTCTGGTCATATTAGATCCAAACCTGTACTCATTAAATATCACAATATATGAGAAACCACACTGCACAATAAGTTCACAGTTTCAGATGTGAAGTGTGAAGGTGTGACCATCATGATGTGGGGCTACTTTTTTAGCACATGGTACAGGCACACTTCATGTAACTAGCAGAAAGAAAGAAAGGGTAAACCTTCCAGCAAATTACTATAAGAATCTGAATGAAGTATATTTCAACTACCCAATGATACCACAGTAAAGAAACTCAAGTGGTCTGAGGGTAAAAAAAAAAAAAAAACACAGCTGCCTAGTCAATCAATTTAGTCAAATCCAACTTAAAAAAAAATCTATGGGAAGACCTAAGCAGAGTGTATATAAGAGCTCACCAGAACTACAAGATTACATAACATACCTGAACAACCTGAACAACAAATACAGTAGTTTCTCTATACAAGACATTTTGACATTGAGATTGTGTGAAAAAAAGTTTGTGTAACCCTCTTTTTGTGACTGACTCCTGCTGTGAATTTCATGTCAATAACATAATTAGAAATACATTATTAAAAGTAGAATGTTTATGTGTTATGTATGTATATATATATATATATATATATATATATATATATATATATATATATATATATATATATATATATATATATATATATATATATATATATATATATATATATATATATATATATATATATTATTTTCCCCAATGTTCCTTACAATATGAAATAAAATATAACTGAAAACTGAGTATCCTAGATTTACTGCCCTTGTCGTTAAGACTTTTTTTATTTGTTGTTCCTGCTTTTGCACTAATACTGTAATTACCTTTGCCTCATACATTTTTTTTTGTAGTTTGGCCCATAAGATAGGGTTTTCCAAAGCTTCCATAATTTACTCAAACAAAACTAATTACAGCTTTCCAAAGCCCCAGAAGATAATTGAAGTTCCTTTGATGGAAAATGCAGAAATAGTGCCTGACTTTTAAAATACAAGAAGCACATGTTGGACAGGAAGTGAGATAAAGTATTTTGAAATTATTATGATTAAAAATAGTACAATCTTTTCTACACTTCAGGTAAAGTATTTTTTTTTTCTGTAGAGTGGCACAGATGGTTGGAAAAGCATGCTGGTGCCCTTTTCTTTCTTGTTGCTTTGTAATTTCACTGCGTTGCTGCGGATAAAAGCATCAAAGTGCACATGTATTTCTTTTGCAATGCTTCCTGCCTCTCCAGATGGATACATTTTAAAATCAAATTCCATATGCAGTTGGGTTCAGTGTATAGCTATTAGACATGAAAACTTGTTCCAAAAAGTAATACTGGTCCATTTAGAAATGGTGAGCAAAACTTAGGGCTATAAAAGGTATTCCGTGAAATAACTTAAAATGCATGTGTATTTCCATCCTTCTCAACGTGTCACAAAGACATGCAAATGTAGTTTAAAAGTTCAGTTACATAAATGCAAAGGGTTATGCGGGAAAAAGAAAACAGATCACAATGAAATGAATGCATTATATTTCATCTTTGTTTTTCAGACAAACTCAGGCATGAGTCAGCCATAACCACATCAGTTAAAACTGTCTGTACACAGATCAGTAGAGACAAGCAGCTGCATCTGAAAACCATTAGCCTGGACTCACAGTAATCCACCGTTGTGATGTTCCCTCTGGTTCCATTTACATGCACATAACCAGGGCCATTGGCATAAAGGATGCTGGTAAAAGGCATTTCGTCATCTGCTTTCTTTGGCGCCAGACCTGAATCATTGCGTGGGAAAGTGAATAATGTTTGTCATGCAAGGTATTCCTCGATACTTACATATGCTTTGACGTCATATTGAAAGCAGATTACAATGAACTTGAATAACCTGTACCCAGGACTTTCTAGAGCTAAGAAACCCAAGAGTAGGTCAACATTTTATAGTCTTCAGCAAAAAACTGTGTTGGTCTTACATGTTTTTTTGTTTTTTTTTGTATACTTTCACACAACTTTTAATATGAACAGCATTAAAGTAGCTATTCTTAGAATCATACCAAAAATGGGGTTCCCTCGAGGTGTGTTACCACCAAAGGTAAAGACATGAGAGTGGTCCGCAGTTACCACTGTCAGTGTGTCAGACTCATCGGTGATTTGTGCTGCCCGTTCAATTGCACGATCAAACATCTCAGCTTCAGTTAGTGCCAGTTTTGCAATGCCATCGTGGTGTCCATGGTCAATTCTCCCTCGTAATACAACACAGAAAAAACAAATTTCAACAACTGCACATGATCATGCACAATCAGGATTCTGTGTTATTTCAGGTACAACATTGCAGACAAGTGCTTTCTTGAGCTCTTGTTTTGATTTTACTTTCAACAACAATCCTATGATACTCATCTTCCACAAACAAGAAGTATCCTTTTGGATTCTTCTTGAGGATTTGAATTGCTTTTTCGGTCATCTCCACAATAGATGGGTCTCGTGTGGTATTCCGGAAAACATCAAATCTCATGTCCTTTGCTTCAAAAAGACCTAGACCCAAATAAAAGAGCGTGAAATCTCAGCATTATGAGATTTACAGTTGGATACAGTAAAGACTCAGCTCTGTTTAGAAGCAATAAAGCTGTGAAAAGAAAGGCCACAGGGGAAAAAAAACAAACATTTAAAATAGGATCAGTGAGAAAGTTCAAGAGTCTGAACTCCTCACATATCAGAGGACAACATGATAGTAAGATAATAAAGATTGTGTACTCTTGGTAGCTGCACCTGGATTACTGTTAAATGCATCATCACGCAAGAAATGCACCCTTGAGTCTTTATCTCTATAGTTGGACCTGATAATGCTTGTTAAAAGCAAATTTACTCACAACACATGACTGTTTTAAATGGCTGTAAAGATGAAAGGTGATACTTAGAGATAAAGATGTTATATATTACTTGCACACCCACCCATCAGACGATCTGTAGTTCTCACATTTATCTCATCAAACTCCTTCTTATGCCAGACATACAGTGATTTCTTGTTCTGAAAAACAAATCCATGGTCACACATATATGTTAGTAGCAGAAGTCCATAAAATGGTAGGTAATATATCAAGCTAATGCTCTTTAACCCTACCGGTTTAGCATTCAACCACACGTCAATAAGGTTTTTCTTGTCTTTGCGGTTTCCCTTACGAGAAGAGGAGGTAGGATACTCAGGATCCGGAGTGCCTTTTGGTGTCATGTACATCCTTCCTCCCCCAAGAATCACCTTTAAGAAAATCACATGGCAAAATGTTGGTGGAGGCACTTTTTAAAGAATTTATCCGTACAGCTTCAAAAAATACGTGGTGTACAACATGCAACATGTACAAGTTCTAAGTTAGAATCTTTTCAGTCTAAACGTCTACAGGATGAAGTAGAAATTATTTGGCAAGCTAGGTCAAGCAAAGGAGTAGCTTCAGGAAATAAAAAAATATAATTCATTTTTAAAATATATATGGGAGGTAGTTATAACTATCCACATGTGTGTGATTAAAAATATTGACGCAGGGTTTTGCTTAAGGTGTTTATTAAAGGATCCGCATTGAAGTAACTGACTGCTCTGAACTTTTAGTAATCTTACAGCAACATTTGCTGTATAATGTTTCTATTGAATAAGCCAATTTGTTAGCATGCCTGTTGTTTCAAGTATTTTAAAGCTGAAAATGAAATTAAATATTCAGTGAAAGCAATTCAGTCACAGCTTGCTAGCATAGATGTTTTCTCAAGATGACAATAAAAGAGTAACATGGCTGACCGCATTAAGGGTACGCAATTTCAGCCACCATAAGTCCTTCCATTTAAAAATAATATTGCAGAGACCGTGCTACCTGAACTGGAGGAAAAATTAACAGTTACCTGCTGTTAATTTTATTTAATGTGACTGCTATTGACTTTAACACAGGGTTTGGAGATCAGAGATTTGCTTGATGTTTCTACATAGCCTCATGGTACACTCTATAGATTTCACATTGTCTAAAAATTAACTCTGCCATATGCTCAGCAGTTCCTACACGCATCCAATGTCACCATAATTAATCAGTCTCAGAATATGTTGGAAGATAATAAGCTGTTCTTTCATACATCAATGTCAAAGTTGGTGACCAGTTGGGTAGCGATATCCACACATCCATGTTTTTGAGCACTGGAAGGAAGGTCTGCGTCGCTGTACCAGCTGCGGCTGACAGAGTGGGCATACGCTGCAGCTGGTGAGGCATGCTGAACACGTGTGGTGGTCACAATACCCACTGATTTACCTGCACAACCCAGAGAGACATACTCAAATCAGAAATATATCTGTTTTTTGTTTTATTTTCATAAATGAACAAAATGACCACTACAGAAGTGGACCACTGCAGCTATTCCTGTCCACTGCATAGAACCAGAATAAGTGACACCACATGCTTATCGGATGATTGTTTAACCCCACACATTTTTCATCTTAAGTAAGTATGGTTAATTTGTATCTTGAGATAAGAGTGCAGTTTCAACTGGTTGACCTTTCCAAGATGAAGCACACCCACTGTTGTCAGTGATCTACTGCGTGTACCTTGGGCTTTCGCACGTCGTAGTACTGAGTAGACCTCATTTCCAAAAGTAGTGTTGCACTCATAGGCCACTGCTTTAGCGCTGAGTCCAACTGTCTTGGCGTTGGCCTTCACCCCACAGTGATAGGCAGTGGCCGTGCTGGCGCTGTCCGCAACCTGCTTATCCACACTGTAGGTCTTCAGAAACAGAACACAATTGAACAAATAAATGTAAAGTGGACACGGTCTAAAAATACACCCTTGTATGATTTATCAACATTTTTTAACACGCATTCATTGTTTTCCAGTGTCCTTTTTTATTATTTTATATTAACCTTCATATCACCAGGAAGATCCATTGAGATTTTAATTTCGAGTTAGCTCATCCTAGTGGCGTTAGCTCTAGCTATTATAGTAAACACAGTCGATTACAAGCCGGTCACGTTTGTTTCAGCAGATATCTCATATAAAACGGCTCATGAAACCTTTGAGGCCGTTTTATGGTTTTGGGTTGCCCTCATGACCTCCTCCTCTTTGAATTCTTGTTTTTTGTTTGTAGACTTGAACCACACTTTAACATAACCACGTCTTCTGCCTGGCATGCATTGTGCAGGTAAAAAAAAAAAGAAGGCAACCTGCTTATTTGAAAAATATAATGAAGATATGCAATCTTCGAAGTAATTGTGAGTTCTTATGCAGAAAACACCACCACTTTTAGGTCAATAAGTAAATTCTAACATTTTAAGGCCAATATGCTTAACTAGTCATGGATCCCTTTAAATAGATCTCTTTCATTTTAAAGTACTTTACAATTAAGGTGCTGTAAAACAGCAACACAGCATGAATTTGCACTAAATATTTTGAAATGTTCAGGATATGTTTTTGGAAATACAGATCTTTTTGCTTTACTTTTAAGACGATTCAGAACAAATATGCAACTAATACAATGCAACATAAGCAATAACAGCACCTTGTGTTGACACCAGAGTCTCACAATAATCAAATGTTACTTCTTCTTGGTAAAGATCTCCAAGGTCGAGTAAATAAAAAATATATATGTATATTTATCACAAAGATTTAATCTGTCATGATTGTGGGTTGAGACAGCAAACTGCAATTAATAAATACTCAACCTCTCCATAATGCTCAAGTTACAATAATTTAGGGATTAAACTTGCCCAGAAAGCGATGTGAGACCCAGAATTTGTGATCACTACTTACAGCCTATTGTCAGCATTTTAATTAAAGGGTGAATTAACAAAATCCTTTAAATCTCTTTCAGTTTTGTGGTTTAAGAACTTACGTAGCAGTGCATGCTCATTAAAAGACAAGATGCAACATGCTGTTGGAAAGCCAAGTGCCACTTCTGTTTTTCATCTTCTCTCTCTTTATTCATAATGAACAGTGCAATTTTACTAAGCAGCCAAAACTAAGTTGGAAGATTTAAATGCATGCATGTGTGCGCTTAAAATTTAGCACAGCTCTCTCTTCACAGTCTCATACTCAAAGTGTGTCTGTGGTGGTAAATAAGGTAAATTACTTCAGATTTTCCATTTGCAAAGCTAAAGTTTTACCATTTCTCTTCTGTGAAAGTGATTAGTATTCTATTATGGAGTTTGCTGGCTAAAGCAAGTCTGAATAGTAAAATTGCATTTATGCTTTTGCATGCTCACCTTTAGTTTGTCATTTTAAACTTAGCAACCTTGCAGTTTTCCTGAGCTGTTTCAGAGGAGAGGGAAATGAGAACACTAATGAAGCAGTAACTCTGGAAATATTGTGAGATTTTCCAGCCAGCTCACAAGTAATACCTCTGGACAATCAGGGGATGTGAAGAACAACGTTGCCAATGTTCCACTGTGTAGTTAAATGTGAGTTGGTAGGAATCATGACTTTACTTATATTTATGCTGCTCTTTTCCACTTGGTATAGCAATGGTCAAAGAGCTTAATGCACAATTCCTGGCAAACTGTTAAGCACCTTAAAGAAACATAATTTTAACTAACTTTTTTGGCTGATGAATGTGAATAAGTGGAAAAATGGTTATAAAGCAGCAAGAATAAAAGATGACTGAGCTTTAATGGCTTCCTTGGGAGCTAATGGACAATGTGTTTTGAAAGGAAATACTAGAGTTCTTTGCTATTGGAAATGTCAAGGAAACTCCTGGTTATTTTAAACCACGGACATTTAATAAAAAAATATGGAGTAAGTGAGTGTGGATAACCAACTCAGACAATTTTTTTTCCTTCCCTTGACTGAACTACCAAAGCGTCTAAAAATAGTTAGAAAAAAATACCTGGGACGTTATTTTTGGATGAGCTGTAGTTTCAGTAAACGTCTCACAGAATACTGTAATTGTTAGAAGGTTCCCCTGGGAGTCTGGCAGACTTAACCCAAATCCTTCATAATTACTCATTCCATCTTTCTGTCCCAACTCTTCAAAGAGCTCAATGTGCTCCAAAAGGTCAAATCAGATTCAGTAGGCTGAGATGAACTACACTGTGAGATGCAAAACAAACCGTTTCAAGATTATGTCAGGGCTCAAGTCAAGGTGTGCCTGAAATTTGAAAACCATACGAAAAAAAAAGAAGAAACAAACAAAAAACATATGAAATAAGTGTTGCCATTGTTGGAGCAGATTGTGGTACGCACACACTCTAGAATTACTTTTAAACTGAAACCAAAGTTTCAGCCAGAAAAAAGGAGATTAACAGAAGTTAACCGAATCATGCCAAAAAGTAGTTGGTTTCTTTTACAAATGGGTGTGCCGACTTACTTACAAATATTAAAGCTTGGTGATAACACCTCCTAAGGATATTTTAAACTGAAAATTTTAAGATTTTTTAAAACTTTTTTATCATTTCTATGTCAGCAGTTCTACTTTGTGTCACTACCTTAGAGAGGGCGACATATGGGAAGGTGTCCATGGCCAGCTCCGTTTCTTCCCCAGACCCGCCCTCATTCTGACCTCGCAGGATACGTGCTGCTGAAACTGTAGACACACCCATCCCTGCCGAAGGATGACAGACAAATAAAGTTCATTTTTATGTCCCATCTGCTTTTCTCATCTTTGTTATCTCAAAGCAATTACATAATTAATCACATATTTTGCCAGCAATGCTTCTGCATTCATCGCCCTTTTGACATTACATAAACTCACAGCACATACTGTGCAGATTATCTGCCACCAGTTTGATAATATGAAACAATCAATCACAAATTTATGCCGCTACCTTTGTAACTGCTTCTCTAGTTTGTGTAAATACTAAAAATATTATGAAGATGTAAATCTCTAAAGAAAACATGCAACTAGCAAAATCAAATTTTAGATAAAAAAAAAAAAGTCTTTCCAGATCAAAATAGCACTCTGTTGTGATGGAACTAATTTTACCTTAGTGAATTATGTGAAACAGTTAAGGGATTTGCTCTATCTTTGCCCGTTTAAACGAAACAAATCCTAGCTGAGTTAAGGCAGCTGCAGGAAATTTAACTCAAAAATCACAGTCGTAAAACTTAGAACAGGCTCTGGGCACAGCAGACAGGGGAGATGCACAAAGAAAGCTGAACCCGACCACCCAGAAATGTGACTGAGTTTGATTTAAAACAGATACTGCAATAGTTAACTGGAAAACTGTTCTTTAATCCATGTGCCTTTAAACAGCTTCTCCTGCAAAGATGAATTTAATGCCTTGTCGACTGTAAATATAAACACACAATAAGAATTTCTATCCAATCCAGATGTATATGGTCTCCTTTTCACTGTAGCTGACTCTACTTGGGAGTGCCAGAAGACAAGGCTAACATTTCAGCATTGACTATAGAAGTCAGCAAACACAACACAAAGGTGCCCTTTCAAGTTGGAAAATATAAAACATTACAATGCAATTTCATTTTGAACTCACTTATGTTATGTTCTTATGTTAATGGATCGTTCATGCACAGGCAAAAGCAGTTGTGGCCATTGCCATTATACTCTTTACTCTTTCACCAGTAAACGGTGCCAATAAATGTAGCAATGGACCCAAAAAGAAATCAAAATGATCTACAAGGAACATCAAAATACTTTATAAATGTGTTTCAAGAAAGAAAATCTAAAAGGCATACAATAGACATCTGCTAATTTATTTTTATGAGACCAAAGCCGTTTCCAAGGGAAATCTACTCTTTAACCAATAATCAGTAAATGCATATGTGGTATTTTGAACCTTTTCTCCAACTTCAGTCAACCAAACTGTCACGCTTTATTACTTGTAATCTTTGAAGACTATAATGTATTTCGAGCACAATATGTGTTTTCTTTTTTATTTTAGCACATTTTTTGGATGGATGGATGGATGGATGGATGGATGGATGGATGGATGGATGGATGGATGTATGGATGGATGGATGGATGGATGGATGGATGGATGGATGGATGGATGGATGGATGGATGGATGGATGGATGGATGGATGGATGGATCTTATCACATATTTTCTTGGAAAATATGTCTACAAAGCTATAATTTTCCTCTCATGAGGTTTGTTGAATGGAGGCATGACTTACAAAACAGCTAAAAGCAAAATCCTTCATTATCTTGAGCTGTCTGACAGACACCTGACAGCCATTTGGGTTCATTTACAACTTTATCCACCTTTATATATATAAAAAAATCATTTCCATCTGAAAAAAAAACTAGCCTCAAGTCATGATGCTGCCACCACCAAACTTCACTGTTGACGTGTGCTTTTAGTGATGTTCTACATTATGATTACGTCAAACTTACCTTTTGGAATTGTGTCCAAAGGTTTAAATTTGGTTTCGTCAGGCCATAACTGTTTAACAACTGATTATTTTATTTGAAATTCCGTGTTTCTGTATGGAGCTCTACTCCTTATTTCAGGCTTGAAGGATACTTGACAAAACATCCAGTTTTTGTAATGCCCTGTAGTACTATATTATCTCCAGCTATTGAGAAAATCTTCATTTTGCCATTGTACAAAAACATTTCAGTATTTTTTTTTTGTTTGTTTTTTCCACCCTTCTTCTGATTGATACCTTAGCACAATCAGATATTTTGACCTAATTTTTCATTTTAAAAAACAGTGTGTATACTTTTAAGAGCCCACTTAACAATTTAAAACAGTGGGCAGAGTAACGGAACTGTGTTAGTTGCATTACCTTGTGACATTACTTGCCTGTTCTTTGAAAACCGAGGAAGGCTTTTGCTTTGCTCCAATTTCAAAAATAATTTGTAGTCATCATGAGAAAAAGCCATTACTGTCTTATCCCACTGTCTTGAGAAATGTCAAGTTTTATTACCTTCAGGCTACGACAAAATTTAATTATCAGCACAAAACGTGGTGGTCAGAACTATTTATTTGTAAGATGCATCCTTCAATAACTAACCAGTAATCTATGATGACACTGGTGTTCTCATCAACCCATTAACATGTAAGCATTTTGACATTAATGAGTTTTAAACATTTGACATGAAATGATTTTCTTGGTTTTGAACAGTATAAAAACTTAGTTCAGATATCATAAATAAAGTAATTTTGCACAAAAAGAACATTTACCTACCATCGCCAAGAAATAGAATAATGTTTTTAGCCCGGTGTTGTCGAGGATGGAGCTTCAGTGCAGCATCCAATGTTGCCTTTGCTTTTGAGTCCCAGTAGGAAGGGTCCTTCTCAAGTTCATGAAAGCCTGTTCAAAAATAGAAACATTTTTAGAGGTTAAGAAATATAAAACGGAGTGCAAGGGCAGCATATGTGCATAAACATTTATTTGAGACATTTTCTGACATGTTGATGTTTACTTTGCCCTAAGACAAACAAGAACAGGGTTTACACAGGGAATTAGCATAAACTGCCAACACAGTTAAAATTCTGTCCATTCATTCTCACTAAGAAGCTTCAAGTCGGTGAAGTTAAAAAAAAAGAACATTCACCCAGAAAATCTTTAGAACAACGGAAAGTCAAACAGAAGGTCCAACACTTTACATAAACAGACCGACACAGGCAAAAAATATCCTCACTCAAGGCTTTGTTCATCTGCAGAGACTTTCCATGACACCCACACACCTGAGCCGTGACCATGCCTTCATGCAGTTCTCAACAACACGTCTGCCGTCACAAACCCACACTTTCCAGCTTGTGGTTACCTGCTTGTATGCTCTAGTCTGCCCGCAAACACTACCAATATCCTGACCCTGTCATCTTCTCACCTTGGCTGTCCATAGCGGCCAGGCCTGCAGGCATCATGATGAGGCCCAAAAGTATAACCTGAAAATTGTTGGACCCGCAAAGTTCCATCAGCATCCCTAATCCAACCTGGAGACTGAGGAAGAAGAAGAAACAAGACCAAAAGGCAGAGACTGTGTGTGGCTGGTGAGACCTCCAGTCCTCCTTTATAAAGCCCCGCTGGGGTGTGTAACAAGGAAGGGCCTTCGCCAGCTCATAGGCTCAGAGCCATGAAAAAAGGGAGGAGGGGGTGAAATCTAAGAGAAGGAGGAAGAGACAGAGGAGAGACAGAAAGAGAATTTGAAAAGTTAGGACCACACAAGATTTGTGTGGCATTTAAGACCCTCGGCTCACACTGATTTCCAGAAATGCCCGAACTCTGGTTTACTATTTTTGAGCACTGAATTAATTGTGATTTTCCTACCTTCTCTGGTTTCTTGCTCTATGCATGATAGAGATCTGAATTAACTTCTGATGTGGTAAAAGTCCAAATATTCTAGCGTTCAGTAATCTACCTAACTGTAAAAGAAAAATTGGGCACCCAGTTTATGTTGGCATCCAGCGAGATATAAATCCTAGCTGGGCTCTTTCCATTACTTGCTCCGTCCCCATGAAAAGCAGTCTAAGGGAAGAAAGAGGGGAATTGTCCAAGCTATTCTGGAGAATATCACAATGTGCTCTGCTTTTAAGTCAGTCGGTCAGGTTTCCATTTCTCCCCCTCTTTGAATTCTTCTGCAGCGTACGAGACCCCAATATTTTCCTCTTTCTAACTCATCTTGGCAGTTTTTTTCTGTGGCAAGTGAAGCATTTTTCTTCTGTGAGGTAGTGGAGCTGACTTGCAAAAACAAAAACATCTTCAGAAGTGAATTTATGAAATGAGGTGAGCTAGGCCAAGCTTGTTTCACACAGTGATGGGGAATCAAATTCCCGGTGAACGCCTTTTTGCCTCGCGAACCCACAAGACTCAATCTTTGTTACGTTTCAGAGCTCCGGAGGATCTTTGCTTTTCTCCAGTCAGTCATGTATTGCCAGCAGGAGTTTCAAGTCAGTCACATGTATCTAATCAAGGCTGCAATAAAATCATACAAGGAATCGGGCTGAAGAAACCACGTGATGTTGCCCACAGCAGATGAACTGAAAATACCAGCAGGCGTGTGCAAAAACCGGAAAACCTGCGCAGGCATGTTTGTCTGCTCATTTTGTTGTACAACTCTGCTGTTGAGTGAGAATATAGACCGTTTTGTCAGATTCATTTTCATGTATGACAAGTGTAAATACCTGGCGGCTGTTTCTCATCTCAGTAACAAAAGCCATTGTCATGCCTTTGTTTGAGGAATACAGTTGAAAACAAATATTTACATAGAATTTTTAAATAACAGCATTTTCATTGTTTCTTACTGTCTGAAGATAAATAAGACAACATTTTTGCTGTTTATGTTCAGTTAGCATTGCCAATGTTACTTTTATTTGCTAAATGCCATAATCACAACAGACATGTTTTATTAGGAGACTGTTTTATTCCTTTTCATGTACTCTGATGTTTACGCATGCACGCACACACACGCGTACATGCGCGCACACGCGCGCACACACACAAAATATGTCTACAAATACACACCTGAACAAACATATTTAATTTCTGGAAAAATGTCCTGTGGAGTGCCATATTGGCCATTATGCAAAGTCAAGGAACAGCCAACAGATTGTAATGTTAGACTTATTTTTCATAAAAACAAATGGGATTTCAGCCTTGATTTAAGCCTTTTTGCAGTTTTCTGGAAGTTTGTTCCAAATTAGAGGACCATAAACCTGGAAACCACTTCTCTGTGTTTAGTTCTGATTTTGGGGATGCAGAAGAGACATAAAGTAGAAGACCTGAGTGGTCTGGGAGGAGCGACAACTGATCCTCAATGCATTTTGGTGCTAAGCCAGTTGCAATGCAAGGGGCTGGCAGCATCATGTCGCGAGAGTTTTCTTGCTGGAGAAACTGATGCACTTAACAAAAGAGAAGGCCTCATGAGTGATGAATGTTTTGTGGAAATACTGAGGCAACATCTCAAGGCGTCTGCCAGGAAGTTAAAGCTCGGCGGCACATGGATCTTCTAAATGGATGATGATCCAATCACCCAATCACATCATTGACTTGTTGTCCTTAGAAAAACAAAGTCAATGATTTGGAGTGGTCTTCACAAAACCCTGATCTCAGTCCCACACATCATCTGTGGACAGAGCTGAGAAGGTGTGTGCATGAAAAATGCCCCACTAATTTGAACCAGTTACACCAGTTCTGTCATGAGAAATGGGCTCAACCCCCAATAAACTACTGGGAGAAGTGTGTGGAAGGATATAAAATGTCTGGCCCAGGTCATAGAGTTATAAAGTCAATTCCATCGAATGCCAAGGAAGAGCACGTCCACTTCTGACCAAAAATAGTGATCAAATAAATTCTCTTACTCTCTATTTTGACTTTCAGGATACAGAAACGGTTTTGGTAATTTTCCATAAAACTAGAAAGGTTTAGTCTGTTTTATAGTCAGCCAGAGAAGTTACGTGTGTTTCTTACACAGAGTGTGTAAACATCTGGTTTTAGCTGTGTACGTAAAGCCTGAACGTTCACAATAGAAGCAGAAACAAAACCACTTTAGAAGACTTTGAAAAACGGAGCAAAACACCCACATAACAAACAAAATGGTGTAACACATTTTTGAGATTGTTAATTATTTTTCGCTTGCTATCTCCAAAGAATGAATGATTTTATAGCAAACATAGTGATTTATTTGCACAAAGTAGAGGAGTAACGCTTGGCTTCTGGTGAAGACTGAGAGTATATTTATAGTGCAGCAGATGGTGACTTGTGTTCACTACTGACTGAGATCACAAATCAGCAGAAACTGGACAGAAGGGAGCTTTGCTCCAAACTAGGACTGGTTTAGGTAAGCTTCCTGTTCTTCACAGCACAAGCAGAAAATGTCCATATGTATGAAAAATATCCGCCCCATAAGGGTAATTATTTTTTCTGGCATGAGAACAGATCCTGACTTTTGCTGAAGCTGGGTTTTATATGATTGCTAGATTATTTGTGTGCATGATGTACTGAAATTAAAACCCACATAACACTGAACCTCGAAGCAGATCTGACCCTACAGACTCGCCAAAACTGGAGAGTAACAGACAGGACAGACCCACCTTCTGACATTTACTTTCAACAGGATAATGCACCATATCAAAAAAAACAGATCTCCTCAAACTGGTTTCTTGAATGAGCCTCCATAGTCCTTTGGATGAGTTGAAGTTGGAGATTTACATCAAAAATGTTCAGCCAACAAATCTGCAGCCACAATGTGGCACTATCATATCAATATGGATCAAACTGTCTGAGTAATGTTTTCATCATCTTGTTCAATCTATGGCACCAAGAATGATTGCAGTTCTGAAGGCAAAAGGCAGTTCAACTAACAAGTTACTTGCAAAGTGTGCCTAATAAAGTGACCTAGACAGACTAAGTACAAGTAAAATAAGCATTTCCAAGCAGAATTTTATGTAGAGTTGAGCATAAAATTCTGGAGTCACGTGTTTGCATTTTTAACTACAGCTTGCTGCCAATTTGACATTTTTGGTTAAATTCACCCTACAGTTTTTTACTGTGTTCTCAGAACTCACTGATAATTGCTATACTCTCTCCCCCTTCCTCTGTGTAACATGCAAGGCTCCTTGAACCTAAAGATTGTGTAAATTACAGTGGTTAGGTAGAGTTTGCGCTTAGATTACAGCTCATGCTGGGAAATGTTTAGGTTCAGGTTGTCAAAGCAAGGTTACACTTGTGGTAAGGCCAGACCACACAGCCCTAGTTTTTTTTTAAAAATAAGGGGAATCTGTCCCCAAAACTAATAACAGAGAACTTAAAAAATAATTATTTCAACTAACAAGCACATAGTAACTGAAAAGACAGGCTCCCATCTTTTAGAGAGAAACCAAAGTAACAACTAATGGAACAATTAAGCTAAATCAGCAACTGTGCCAGTAATCTGTTCTGTCTTTGTCCCAAAAAACCCTTCCTTTAGATACCAGAAACAATGCAGGACACATGCATGAGAAATACTGAGATCTCAGAATATTTTGACAGACAGTCATAAAGGTTTCACTGCCAACATGAAAAATGAAGAGGGGAGCACTTGAAGGTAAAGAACCACAAGCTACTCCCATCAGCGACAGAAAAAGGCAACTACCTTAACATCAAACAGGCTGATATCTTTGAAAAAGGGGCCTCTCTTACTTTTAATTTGACTCATAAAAGAAAGATGGAACTATTCCAATAAGGCTAGTGTGTGTGTGTGGGTGTGCGTGCGTGTGTGTGTGTAGGTGTGTGGGTGGATGAGTGTGTGTGTTGACTAAGAAAATTAAAGAGACTGCATAACCATGAATTGAACATGTGAACATAAGAAGAAAGGCACCTACTGAAGCCCAGACACAAGCATGTTACTATATAACTAATAGGGATATATAAACATTTATAATCCAACATGATCAGTTTTTTTAATCCAATAAAGTGATACACATTAATCTGAATAATTACTTGCAGCTGGGAAAAAATGCATTTATGAAAAAACATGAGACACATATATGAATCTCAGTGGCATGAAGATCTGGGCTTTCACTTATTCAAGGTCTTCCAAATGTTTTATTCTCTGCAAGTTTTTGAGTGATTTCCTGATCAGTTTTGAGTTCAGTTTTTGATAATGATATATCTCATGCTATTTTCTATAGTGGTAAACCAGCCAGGTCCTGCACCAGCCATGTTTTCACAAACTATCATCTTTTCTCCTTGGAGAAAAGTTTAAGAAAAACTTTTCTCCTTGGATACATCAGCGGAAAGCTAAACCTGTGCACTCCTGATTCACAGGACTCTCAGACTACACTGATCCATATCTTCAAAGGACGTGAGCAGAAAGTTGTTTGATTTGAGTGAGGGGATTACTCATTGCTTGCAGAATCTTGTAAGATAACCAGAAAGTCACCGACTTTATCTTGACCAAGCATTGGTAACAACAATGGAAATTAATCCTTCTTATTAGTCAGGAAGAATCAAACTCGGCATTTGTTAACTATCTCCCTCGACTATCTGCTTCCTGTTCTCTTAGTTTCCCGAGAGAACAGGAAGGAGACAGAGAACAATGCAGAATCACTGTTACTGAAGTACATTTTGGTGTAAAGAAAAACAGTGTAAGTGCAGATACCTCAGTGATATCTCTCTAAAATAATATGGATATATTTTTAAATCCAACAAAATGGCACACATTAATAAACACATGCATTTGCAAAACTTCCTGGTAGGTTTTACGTCATCGTTTCAATTCCCTGATTCACAGACCAAATTGATCTTTACCTTCAAAGGACCTGAGCCGAAAGTTGTCTGCATGGTGAGAGGATTAGTTGTCACTGATGTGTCTTGTAAGATTGTAAGAAAGTCATTGACTTCCTGGGAATCCTTCATCCTGTTCAGGCATCAGAGACAGTGATATCTATTCCCAGGGAAGATGGAAAAAAAGTGCTGGATTACTGTTAAAACAGGAAACAATAGCACCTTTGTTATCTTTCCCCGGGAAATGGGCAATTTTGAATACAACCAAGAGTGTCTTCAATGATCAAAAAACAAAATAAGCATAAACAATTAAGTTCATAGTGGCAAGATAACTTTAGCCCCTCAACATACTTCATGTTTCAATCCAAAAGGACAGGTAAATATTGTGGAAACACATCAACGTTTAAGAAATATCCATTAAATCAAAAAAGCCGCTCATTATTCCCCGATTCTCTGTCCAACTTCTCACTTTGCACACTTTCACTTAGAATGAAAGTGTGTTTCATTTTTCATTTCAAATGCTTCGCTGTCAGCAGCTTACATGGGTTTAGGCTGCAGGAAGGGCCTGAACTGTTTCAAATGAGTCAATGTGGGACACAGAGTTTTTGGGAATTGCGGTAAAATAAACAAGAATTGGGGATAATGCACAAAACCATAGAAGTTTACAGTACAGCTCAAGCAAAGTCTGATGTAAGGAGGATTTTAATTAGCAGACACAACTGTGGTCAACCTGTTTTGCATTCCTTGCTTCTCAATCAACTTGGCACTTACCACAAATGTAGTAATAAAGAGGCTATATTACAGAAATGTTCAGACAGGCATAGAAAATTAAAAGGACAATAAATCTAAAAGGGATACAGAAGGAAGGTGCAAGGATTGGAGCCATTAAAGTTTTTGGAGATATTTTCTGCTCTGAACACAGTGCACTCTCCTCTGGACTTGATAGAGCACAAATTTCTCAACAATTCTCAGACATTCCCAAAACCAATACTAGTTTTGTACATCCTCAAAACTAGTATTGGTTCATTGTCACAAAGGCAGCACATGGGTACATTCTGAATGGTTTAAGGGTCTGGTAGAGAATGTTGTTGCTCAGTCATTTATATCCCACATGCACTCCTACTGGTTATTATTAAGAATTATTAAAAATAAATACTCAGGCTGAATCATGTCAAAACCTGGTTGGTATCCAAACAGCTTGATTTATTGTAACTTTTTGCAACACAGCTACTACACCACTCAGACTCACAGCAGGCAAACAGTTTCCTGCTCAGACTCTTTGCGCGTAAACATTGGTGTGCCTTGTGCTTCTTATAAATCAGACTCCCAGCTGTGGATTCATGGAAAGTTTCAGTGCAAAATGCATCTGCCCCTCAAGCGCAGAGAAGTCCTACAATAGTATAAAAAACATAAGAATCAAATGAGGGATTTGTTTTAGGTGTCAAATAACCTGTAGACTGAATAAACATATAATGTTGCTATTTGGCTAACACGGTCATACAACAAAGAAACCACTGTCACATACAAATTAGAAAAAAAAACATTCACATATCAGTTGTTAGTTATCTTAAAGGGACATGAACGATAACAAGGATGAGTCATAATAAATTGAAAGCCCAATCCTGTCTTTCTCTTTTCCTCATTTCTTTTGTTTCCACACTTTGAAATAATCCAAAAAGTTTTTCTTTCCTTATTGACCACCCAGGCCTGATGTGGGAACACCGTGTCAGGTCGTGAGGTTAGAAAACTCTGTGACTGGCGCTTGAGGTCAGACATAGGTTTATTTATCCAGCCAAGCTTCTGTCCAAAAACATCCTCTGCAGTCTCCAGGTGCTGACCAGAGAGAGTGCTTGCAGTGAATGTGGTGGAGGTGTTGTGAGACGGACAGGCTACTTCACTCAACTACAACAGAGCTGTTCATTTCGTTTTCCAAACTGAGCTTTTAGGTAGCACACTCGCATATGGATTACCGCTCAGACATACCATGGACATTTTTTCTGGAACCACAATGGACCACCCATAGAAATATGGAGATGTTTCTAATTAAGTGAACTGCTGACTTTATTGATGACCTGTGTGTAATGTAGCATTAACCACAGGTTTCCCGCACCCTCTATCGTCTTGTTTGTTATAGGGAACATTATAGTTTAGGACATTTAGGGAGAATTTTAGAATTTATCTTCTTCACTGAACCACTTTGACTCTTTCACCAGGATGAATAAATTAAAATAAGATCTTGCTTTGAAATAGATGCTATCAGCTTTTGTAAATTGATAGCATCTATCAACAGCACCCTGCAGCAGAGTGCTGCTGAATTTCCTGAATTTCCCGTGGTTTACCTTTATATGTGTCAAAGACAAAAAAGACGTGTAGGCATTTCTTATTTAGGAACAATATGGTTTTATCCTTTAGTTATTATTTTTTTGTGAATACAAAACTGTTCCACTGTTAGCTGCTAGCCAAAAATGAATTTTAATATTTATGTTTAGATAATTTATTACTGTCAGATATATCCTTTTGGGTAAAGGGCCACTGGACAGATTGCCAATAAATTTAACTCACTCTTACATTTCTCCAACAGGACAAATAAATTTTAATTTTGGAGCTCCAAACATTTCTTCTGGAATTAAATAAAGCTTAACAGGGAAAGTATATGAATTTGTCTTGTGTCAGTGAAAGGAACCCTGTCATACTTAATCATGTTGCCGCGCACAGTCCAGCTCTCCAGGCACTTCCTTGGTAACATAAAACTAGGCAACAAGAACATTCTGGTTGGGGGGGAAAAAGGGATTTGAGGAACCACCAGACCACTTATGTATAGGCACAGTTTGTAGCTGAATCTTTGTGCCAGAGATGTGAATTATAAATTGGAATGTTGGCTCCCAAACTTGGAATACATTATAAACTGATTTTTTTTTTGTTTGTGGGGGGGAGTGTACACATTATTTCAATGCTATATTTTACTTCATATGTTTACAAAAAGCCTTTATTGAAGGCAATTAATGAAGGGTTGATGTGATAAATTAATACATCCTGTTAAGAAATTAGATTTGAAATAAGACATATATTTTTAGATTTAAAAAAAAAACCCTGAGTTGAAGTACTTAAATGTTCTCTGAAGTAGTTACATGTCTATTCATGTAACTTTCTTTTTCAAATAACACTGACTTGAATTCCATAACATTAACATTTGTAGATAGAACTCCAAGTCAATGAAAAATATGAAGAAGAAAAAAACATATAGTAATATAGCAATGTAGCAATGTTAGAAAAAATACAATGCAACAGATGACATGAATACACTCTCAAATGGGAGCAGCAGCATACAGTGGATTTCAAAGGCCATAACAAATCATTAACAAACCTTTTCCGCTTTTATGCTGGCGTACATCATGTGCAGTTTCACTGCAAAGTGAACAAATCTTTTAAGGTTGTAAAAAGCCTACAATGACCTGATTGGCTGCATGATGTGTGCCACATCATGCACACAACCTCAAACTATACACTGCTAAACTACTTTTGAATTTAATTTTAGCCCTTTTTTTTGTAGTTTGTTTTTCTTTTGGAAGATGTTTATGAGCATGCCACAACTAGATTTGACAATACTTGAAAACTCCACCTCTAAAAAAGGTTCTCCAAATATTTCATTTTGTGAGGACATCTTAAGTTCACAGCCACCTCCGGTGAACCTACAGATTTTCTGTCATTTACAACTCGGACATGCTCATACCAAAACTTTAAAAGTTTTTGTTTTTCTGAATATGGTTGCTTTTATTTGAAAATGCTCGGGGTTGCTTTGATTCTAGAAAATGAAATCCATCTTTATCTTCAGCTTTCTGGCAAACACTTTTTGGCTGGTGGAACTTCTTCAGTGTTACTGGCTTGATTTTTCTTTATCCACGTTTTTATGTGGTCACTTATTTTCTTTTAATTTTTATTTTTGTACCCGTCTCCTTGCTAGTACCTTTGAAATATTAAATTATTTTGTCAGAAAAATCCTTCAAGAACACCTGAGCTTTATGTTAGCTAACTCTATATTTGCTTATGTTTTATCATGTTTACTAAAGAAAACTAAAATCAGAAATTTTATCAAAAAGTGTGTCATAATTATTAATTTAAGCGTAATTATTCACACTTGGACAACCAGGTTAGTACATCTTTGCTTCTTTCATTCTTATCTTCTTCCCCCTATCAAGTTTATTTTATTTTATTTTTGTGCGTTAAATTGTAGAGGATAAAAGTCATGTGAAATGGATGAAAAAACCTTGGAAATTATTTATAATGTCTGAACTATTTGAAGTTTGATGAAACCTGAAAGTCATACTACATTTCTTAAATGTTTTTCAAATGAAAGTGCTTTAATTCTGTCATATATTTTAAAGGACCATTTTCTTTTTAGAGAATTTTTTTTTTATTGAAATGGATCAGCATATGTGTAACTACCTACTTGGCAACACTGTCACCTGCTGGTTTGATACCTAAGGTGTAAAAGAGACTGGCTTTTATTAAAATATCTATATTCATTTTACTGAATACCTCGACATTACAAAAGAAATTCTGTGAAATGTTGTGTTTGTTGTGCTTGAACGATTGAGAGCACCCATATTACATTAAACATAATTTTTATTAAGCAGTATCATCATTCCTTTCAGACATATGTTTTACGTTTCATCAAATGTAAAGCATTTATGGACTTTATAGGACTTATAGGACTTTTAACCTTTAGCCTTGCAAAAGGTCTTCGCAGTTTCCAGCAATACAAATTGAATTAGCTACAGACTTTCTCCTCACAGCTCCACACACACAAAACCAATCTCAGAAAACATCTGTATGTTTCTGAGTCATGATTGCTGCTTTAATCTCTCATCTGAGGCCGTAAACCAGCAGAGATAAAGCGTGTACTTTTGAACTGTGTCGCAGCTTTGTTTCATCAACGTCTGTACAGAATATAAGATGTGAGATTAAAATTGATGTAAATGTTGAAAGGTGTGCTGCATTTAAACTACACCTTACTCATAAGGTAGCACTTTTTCTTTTATTTAAATTTGACAATCAATCAAATGAACCACTCAATTTCAAACTAAAAAAGTGGAATGACATTTATGTGTTGTATTCAAAGGCCTTCAGATGAAAGAACTTTAAAGGAGTTGTGATAGAAAACAAAGGTACTAAAATTAAAATGTCAAATATAACTTTCTTCCAGGATTTGAATAACAGAGAAGTTGAAGTCCGTGAGCAAAATACGAGAAGAATTGTATCTGATCAAAGTGTCTTAGCTGAGCTAGGAGATAGGAATCAACTTGTTAAGAGTCCAATGATTCGTGGAGAGTAGTAATTTCATATTTTCTTGCAGTTCAAATTGAGTATTATTTTTAGTTTTTGCAAAGACATGTGGCATCATCAGAAGCTTAGGATTTAGATAGTACCCGTGTGTGTGTAAGTCTTTCTGTTCATTTGTGTCACGGCCACAGACATAATGATGAGAGCATGTGTCGGGGCCCCACATCTGTCAGCATTTTCCATTTGCCAGACTGGCTGTCGTCGATTAACCCTTGACAAAAAACCACAACTGGGCTCTGCTGGGAAATCAATCATGAAAAGGTGCAGCGATTGCTAAAAACTTTATTTTATTGTTTAGAGCGATGGGGATAGCAAAACAAATACTATTTATCTGATGTTTAAAGTCTTTGGCACGTCGACCACTGCCCATCTGGCACCCTAAAACGCTCATCTGGCCCAGAACAGTAACTCAGCACTTTGACCTACATTGTTAGTTTTAGGTTGTCTGCACAGTTTCAAACATCTGTAAGTGACTTTAAAAAAATTACAGGAGAATAAATGACACACAGGTTATTTTTGTCTTGAGTACTGACAAAAGTACTATGAATTATTTATTTATTTTTTTAAAAGGTTCAATTAAAAAAAAAATAAAAAAGGCCATGGCTTCTTCTTCTTATGGCCTGGGAAGAAAGGCCAGGGATGTTGACTTACCCAAAAGCAGATTCAGCTCTTGTAGACAAGATGCTGACTCTGGAAAATGTGTGGAAAATTAGTGATTAATAAATTAAATGCAAGTATTTGCACATGGCCCAATGAAAGCATAAACATGTAAATTGTCAGTTGCATATTTAGTTCTCAAGCTTGGTATAATCTCTTCAACAAGAACTACAAATAAACTGGCACTGTTTGCTGCACAAATTATAGCAGCGACTTTGGCTTTCCAGTGGATAGAGGTTTGTTTTGATACTAAAACATGAAAGTGTTCTGGAAATAAACTCTGAGATCAGTATGCAAAGAGAGCTAAGACTAAAGTGATAGTTCTCCAATGTTTTTATAACAAGTCCAACCTCAGTTCAGGTTTTCCAAGTGCCCAAACCCTGACATTTTAAAACAAAACTCATGACAACATGAATTTTGTAGTCATGTAACTAACTATCTGTTATATTTTTAACCAAGAAGCCAACGTTTCAATTTGGAAATTCAGAGGTTTCTCATCTTAGCTAAACTTTAAAATCCAATATGGATTTTAAAGCCTAGTTAAAGTGTTGGGGTCAGGTTTACCCCAACACTCAACCAAACAATGCTTAAAAAATTCCTTAAAAAAATCAAAATTGAATTATTTTGACAATAAGACATGCTTGGTGTGAACCAAATGAAGCATTCCAAAAACAGAATCTCATACCAACTGTGGAGCATCGAGCTAGGATCATCATGGTTTGTTGATGCTTTGCTGCAGCATTAAGTGGCCAGAACACCATCATAGGACCCACTACGAGTTCTATCATGTTTTAAAGGTGCTGAATAAAATGTGAGATCATGTGTTTACCTGGAATTAAGTGTTTTTCTTTTTCATAAAAATAAACACAAGCTTAGATGTTGATACATTAACATTTCTTAATGAATTAATGAAATGGAGTATCATATTTTTCATGACAGCTTAGTGAAAGCTGCAAGGGAAATTGTAATTTGTTAATTTACATGGCACTATGCAACATTTGAACAAATCAGTTTGCTTAACCAACTCGTATTCTAGATTGAAACATGAGCACAATAAATAAAAAATGTATCTGGAACAGTGCAACTCATATAACAAAGGGAGAAATGTCCTCAAGATTTAGCAATCCCGCAGACAAAAGCACAAAAAATATTGTTCATTAAAATCAAAAGTTTGGTATTATGTATTGAAAAGCCAACTGTGTTATATCATGTTAACAGAAAAACTGACCTATAAGAGGTCTAAAGGCCTTAAAAAATATATTTTTGATTTTAGTTGAATAATTTCAAAACATCACAAGTATTAAATTTACTATTGGACTTTTAAAGAAAAAACTAGATTACTAGATTCTTTGTTAATGCTTTTTGTTTGTTAGTTGTTTTTCTTTTTCTTTTTTTTTTTTTTTTGCCTGGTTTGTATTTATTTAGTTAGCTAAAAAAAACAGGAAAAGATTAAAAGCCTGGTTCCATAATATATAAAGTACGTGTAGACTATCGTCGCATTTTCAACACGAACCAGAAGATGGCGGCTTTGCACAATGTTGAAAGCTTCGAACATACAAAGCCAAGAAGAAGACAGAGGAACCTGGTAGTTTCTAGAAATATATGTTTCCGGCCGACGGTATTTTGCCTTCGGACTTGTCGACACCTTCGCGCTTAAACAACATACATTTTTGGACAGCATTGGCTTTGTCCCATAAACTATAATGGCGCTCCCTGGTATGTATTTTATTTCTGTTGTTTCTTGGTTACTATTATCGGAGTGATGTTAAACAAAGGCTTGGACAATAACATTACAATTAAAGTAGTGCTAACCGGATGATATATCCGTATTAATATTAAATGCCAAATAGTTAAGCAATTTATTCCTGAGACCTTATTTTTCTTTTAAGCAGAAGGCACTGTCTGATATTTGCATAGTTTTATGAATTAACAAATAGTATAATTTTAGCAGGGGTTTAGGGGTTCTAAGACAAAAAGATTTTTTCTATCGTTTTACTGATCTACTACTATTGAATGTCAGTCAATGGATGTGTTATAACAAATATATATCTTCATTATTTATGGTAAGGCCCACTGGTCTGTATTTAATTATTTAACTTTTTTGCTTTTGTTTTCTTTCAGGACCTAATAAGGACAACATCAGAGCTGGGTGTAAGAAATGTGGATATCGTAAGTAAAGCTTCACACCACAATTCAGAGAACAAGTTTTCTGTACTAATTATAATGCAGTTTTACTTCTAAAGGGGTTTTGTTCGTTGTGAAGTTGCAGTTAATTCGAATTGTGCAGGTTATGTTCACTTGATTGCCACTCTTGTTTAGAGGATTGGGAGAAGGCAAAGGAGAGATTTTGTTTTTGTTCTTTTGGAAGCAATACAAGTGTGAACAGTTTTTATTTTGGTCAGTGTCAATGAAAATATTAAGAGTTTTGTGGGGCTTCATCACGGTGGCTAATAATTCTGACCTCAACTGTAAATGATGCCAGTGGTTCCTTTATCCTAATGCTCTCTTTTCACCTGTTTTGCAGCGGGCCATTTAACATTCGAGTGTCGAAATTTCGTCCGAGTCGACCCCCAGAAGGACATTGTTCTGGATGTAAGCAGCACCAGCAGCGAGGAGAGTGAAGACGACGTGCCTGCTTCTCAGCACAGTGAGAAATTGGGTCGAAGTGTGCTGCGCCAAAAAGGTCGGATTCCGTGTCAAGCATTTTTCAAGTACAAATTCATATAGATAATTTTAAGAAAGCTATGCAAATACATTGCACTGTTGCTGTCATCATTGCAAATTACATATTTATGTGTGTCTTGTGTGTTTGTTCATGAATCACAAACATGAAAACACAATTGAGCTCTAATGTGAAGTTTAGTTATTTATATTGCATCTGGAAAGTATTCACAGCCCTTCCCATCTTCCACTTTTTGCTGTTACAACCATATTCAGCCTTGTTCAGAACAGGAATTACAGTGAGGCTTATATGTAAATGCTTGTAATAGTAAAATGTTCTTCTGAAATACATGTGCTCTGTTATTAAAATATTAAGATTTTTTTTTTCGAACACTGACCTTTCTACAATGTTATGTTTCAGATTCTCATGATGAAGATGACAGAAAAAAGAGACGTAAACGAAAGAAGAGCAAAGACAGAAAATCAAGAAAAAGGTTAGTTTAAAAAACACATTTCAGCGTCAGCATAAAATCTTAAATGCTCTTGATCTGATGTGAGAAGAGTGCAGAAATATATATTCATAATGACACTTTGTAAGGTTGATGTACATACAGGACATGACCAATAACTAAAGCTGTCCATGTTCCTTTTGTCTCAATTATTATTATTTTTTAAATTTTCACTTAGATCTGCATCATCCAGTGACGACGAACCAAAAAAGAGAAAGAAACACAGCAGATCCAGCTCCTCGTCAGACGAGGAAGACAGGAGAAAGAAAAAGAAACAAAGTCACAAGAAGAAAAGCAAAAAACCCAAAAAGGAGCATGGGAAACATCACAAAAAGAAAGAGAGAAAAAGAAAACACAAATCATCATCCTCTTCTTCATCAGCTAGTGAATCATCAGAAAGTGACTGAACTGCCAATCCGTAGCCTCAGGATGTCTGACGTTAATGAGGCAGATCATGTATATTGTGTCTTATGACTTTTGATGTAAATAGTTTGAATCACTTTTTTTTTTTTTTACGTGTGTCCATACACTGCTGCGTCTTTAGATGATGACATTATGACGCCGTTATCTGTTGGCGCTCTGCATTCTCAATAGCTGGTACAAGGCACACTACATGCTGTGATGACGTTTTGCCTTCCTTTTGTCATTTGCTGTATTTATGCACAATAATTTGAATTTCATCAGATGTACTCCATCATATGTCATTGGTTTTACGTGTCATAAAGGAAGACATTGTAACATTGTATTACTACACATAATTCAGGTTAATGGCTGTGCAGATTTTTGTTTCATCTCCTTTTATGTTTTTCATTCTGTATTAAAAGGTCAAATGTAAACTGAACTCCTTGAGTTTTATATTACAGTGACTTTGTGGCGACATGTTTCATGGTATAGATCAGGGGTGTCAAACTCAATTTCACCAAGGGCCACTTCAGCATATTGGCCACCCTCAACGGGCCACACTGACGGTACAAATCAGGAGTGCATCCCTGCTAAAACACCCCAGACAAAAGGTTGACTTCCCTCATTCAGTTCTGTAGAGGCTTATAATGAGTCAATGATCCAGGTGTGTTAGAGAAGGAATGCATCTAAAGCTGCAGATGGTAGCTCTGGAAAACTAGACTTGGGCAGCCCTAGCATAAATGTATAAAAATACAATGCTAAAAATAAATTAAGCACCACCTCATATTGTTAAATAACTGATTTTATGTATTGAAGTTTTAAATATTGCATTTGAGTTTCCATGGCCTATAAAATACTGGGGGTCCACATGTGGCCGGTGGGCCTTGAGTTTGACACATTTGCATTACGCCATTGAACTGCCAATTGGTAATTGAAGTAAAGTAGCTTCGATTTCAAAGAAGCCTACATTGAAGTCGATTGGCAAATGAACCATCACAAAAGAGGAAGGCTCTTGTTATCTCACTGCACCCCAAGAGATGCATAACCTACAAAAACTGTTTCTGTCTGGTTTTGAACCAGAGACCTTTTGCGTGTAAAGCAAACATGATAACCACTACACTACAGGAACTGAACTTCTCTGCTTTGTTTCAGTTTGAGGTTCCAAAGTTGATGATGTTAGGTGCAGCGCATGAAAATTTCAACTGAGGTTTGCACTCAGATGCCTAGATTCAGAGTACAGACCATGACACCACAGAACCCTTGTTGACCTTTAGTAAACACCTGTGATGAATAGAACATGCAAAATCTGTTTCTGTCTGGTTTCGAACCAGAGACCGTTTGTGTGTGAAGCAAATGTGATAACCACTACACTATAGAAACTCATGCTGTTTGCAGTTTTCCTGGTAGATGATCCACATTTTGTTAGAGACTAATGTCAATGATGGGCATGGAACAATGTCAAATATTTATACCACAGATCCTCTCAGAGAGCACAGTAACTTGGTGAACAAACTGTCAAACTTATACTTGTGTCCAATTTCACATTACAGTCAATAAACTAAGCCTGGGATCAAAAAATTGTATTAAAGATGTCATTAGCAGAGACAAATGGTTCTGCAGAGATTTGACTAAATGGCTATAAAATAAAACCAATACTTACAAATAAAAAAATGGTTCAAAAATAAAATTAACACATTAAAATTAAAAATATCTGTGAAATACAATCAACACTTCAAAAATAAATAATGGTTCAAAAATACAATCAACACTTAAAAATACAAAATCTCTGGAAAATAAAATATCATGTATGTTGTTTTGAAAAACATTGGAATATAAGCACTTTTATCAAATCTTCATTGTGGTAAGATCATGTAAGTTATTCTTAAATCCATGGAAACTCAACAGTTTGTAAGGTAGGTGAGTTAGCTCAGCAGGTTAGAGCACTGTGCTGGTAATGCTGAGGTCATCGGTTCAAACCCCATATGGGGCAATTCATGTCTAAGGTCTTTCAGACAATCAACACTTCAAAATAAATAAGGGTTCAAAAATACAATCAACACTTTACAATAAATAAGGTATCAAAAATAAAATTAACACTTCAAAATAAAAAAATGGTTCAAAAATAAAATCAACACTTCAAAATAAAAAATGGTTAAATAAAATCAACATCTCAAAATTAAAAATGGTTCAAAAATAAAATCAACACTTCAAAATGGTTCTACAGAGTCATGGCTAAAAAAAATAAAATCAATTTTTATTTTTTAAGCGCATTACAAATCTTTGGTTGAAATGACACGTTAAATTCAAGTCTCCATTACAGACCAGAGAAAACTAAAGAGAATGCAACGTTGTGTTAATCCATTTGAGGAGCAGGTAGTTTATCTTGAGGAAATAAATGACGATGCAAAAGTTAATTAGACTGTAACATGCGCAGTCCGCAGCTCAACCACTGCGGACTGCGAAGACTTAAAAACCGCTGGGAGTAACTCATCCAGCGGATTTAACAAATGGAGCCTTCTGGGTGCAAGTTACCCAGGGGAGCGGCGCTCTGGAGGAGCTGCCGACGTAACATCTGTCCGTTTCGGAGAAGTGAAACCACGCAAAAAAAAAAAAAAAAAAAATCCTGGTAAAAGCTCACACCGGACCGCTCAGGGTTAAACACTCACAGAGTTCAGTTGATCTGCTTGGATCAGACAGATCCAACTGACTGATGAATTAGCGCAGATTTTTCTGCAGATGGGAACCAGGAGGAAGTGCGTTCAGACCCCAGCGGGTGAAGTGATGCTAATTTAAGTGAAGTCGCTTAATTTAATTTATTAAAAGTTATTGGGGCCACAGTCAGTGGTTTTTGTCACTACGAGAAAAATGTTGATACATTTATCTGCTTAATCTGTAATGGGATCTGGATTCACGGTGAATATTAACTAAACCGCATAAAATGCGACTAAATAGCCGATGTTAATATGATTGTAATTTCACGGATAAAAATAGTACATGACCGATTTTTTTTATGTTGTCGGTCAAGATAACAGATAACAAAAAAAGTCTAGCGCGACCTGCCGCCCTGACACCAACTCACACACATCTTCATTCACAGTCTTACTTGTAAATCGTTTTTTCTTTTCTTGGACGTTTTGATCATAGACATAATATAAGCATAGACGCCTCATGAACCGCTCCGGCGCAGGAAATACGGCGGCCATCTTGGAGCGGTATACCCTCCTACTTTGCTCAATCAAAACAGCAGAAGATGCCTCAGCACTGAGGGATATTGTTGTTCTGGTCGATGGATTATTGATGTGAGGGCTCCACAGACAACATTTCACAAGTAAGATGGACATATTATTGTGTATATATTGTGATTAGAATATTACTTTACTGTATTTATGTCCACCGGCGAGATACCAGCTAATATTAGCTACAGTGCTTGGTGTAATACGGGTTCAGCCCCGCTATGAAGGCTAACTGAGATTCTGTTAATCTAAAAAAAATTAATTATTCTCTAACATTGGCTTAGATTATCTGACACAAGGGCCTATATTAGAAATGAAACAATATAACACATATTATAAAACTTATATTATGTGTTATAACATTCACCGGCAAAGTTTACACAGGTGGTAAAGACTATTATTTATATTCTTTCACTCTGTCAAAAGTAAGATACATCCTAAATCTTCCGTTTTTGTTTTGAAAGTTTCCTAAAGACACGGTGTGAGGAATAAATGTCCTATTTATTCCTCACACCGTGAGGAATAAATATTCCTCACGGTGTGAGGAATTCACACGGATTCACTCTATTCATATAGAGTGAATCCGTCTCTATAAAGAGAGACGGATTCACTGCAGCACGGTTGAATCTCACATCGGATTTTGGACTCGTCGGCTGAAAAACATATTATATACATATAAACATATATATATATATATATATATATATATATATATATATATATATATATATATATATATATATATATATTTTTTTTTTATTTTATATATATATATATATATATATATATATATAATTCAGTATTAATCATTATTTATTTGTGCCATTATTAATCTTTATTTATTAGTGTTTGTATAGTTATATAAATATGTATATAATTCAGTATTAATCATTATTTATTTGTGCCATTATTAATCTTTATTTATTAGTGTTTGTATAGTTATATAAATATGTATTGATATTACTAAATGTATTAAATAAATTATGAACGGGTGTGTGCTTTGTAATATGCTCTTCATACATCGATATCAGAATATTCCATTCCTATTCTATTGTTATAGCCACTAAGCATATTTAAATATAATGAACTATGTATTAAAAACATACTTAAAAATACAATTGTTTATAAATGTTGCTTTGATAGATGTTTGAATATGGTTTACAGAAACAAAAAAGTGTGTTATGATCGATTAAATGCGCTGATACATCATTGTGCCTGCTAAACACATAAGGCTGAGTGGAGCGGAGTACCGCTCCAAGATGGCCGCCCTAAATCTCGTCAGCGACAATAGGCGTGAGCGGTCCATGAGGCGTCTATCCTTATATTATGTCTATGGTTTTGATGTTAGCTTGTCGACATCTCAGTTTTATTCGTTGGGAAAATCAATAAGCAGCTTGAGGTGACTCTGCTGCTCTCTAGTGGCGAGAAGCCGTAATGTTTGGCTGGTAACAATCGGAATGCATTGTGGGAGATGTAGTTTGTAGTCAATTCGTGCTCAAAACCTATTTTAAGTCAATCATCGGTCATTACAAATTCAGTAGTATTTAGTATTAATTTTACTCTTAGGTTCTTTCATAGGTGACTCCTTACACATCTGTATGCTTTCCCTTTGATCATTTTATTTCAGACAGACATTTCACCAACAAAACACAATAACAAAGACTTTCACATTTCTAAGTGAAAATACAATACCTTGCTACCAAATATACATACTCAAATACATGTAAGTACACCACTTGTTTGGTGACTGAGTCTGAAAAGCATTATGATGAGATTTAACTTATATAATCATACCCCTTTTCCATTCAGTCATTCATAACATAAATAGTCTTCCTATTTCCCTCAACCAGATAAAAAATACTACTCACAACTGAAATTTTTTTTTATTTCAGACTGTTCTATTATTTTAAATCCTGTTTATTATTATTATTATTATTATTATTATTATTATTATTATTTATTTTTTTTTTTTTTTTACTGTAGGAGAGCATGTGTAGTACAGACATATGTCAGGCAGAGGGTAGCAACACACTTCATAGTAAGGGCTGATTACTATGACGTGAGAAATCTCATTGATGATTTCTAAAATCTCCGTCATTGTCTTTGTTTAGTTTGACAAAAATTAGCTTAGTTTGAGTAAATATGTGTAAGCAAGCATATCAGGAAGCAGTAACTCCCCTAACTAGTGTTATATGTGATGCTATGTAATATCATCTAAAGCTCTGAACCCCCAAGATAATGAATAAAATTAGAAAAACAGGTGATCTTAAATCAAATCATATCGACAGTAGATGATTTGATTGCATTTTAGAATATGGAAATGGCTCACATTCTATGTATCCTGAGGCCCCCTAGTGGTGATTTTGGTGCATAATTCATCACCAGAGATTAAAGCCATCATTTCTCCTGTTAATGTGCAATGGAAGCAATCACACGGACAGATCCACAGAAGTTGTTACAAACTTTCCGACTCTTCTTTGACTCGCCAAACAATCATGAATGGGCAGCCGTGCTGCTTTGGCTTGTCTCCATAATGGAAGAGGCCTCTGTGTCAAACATCAATCTAGCTACAACAAATGTTTGGAAGGATTTTAATGAATACAAAGAGCCTTTTGTATCACATTCTCAGAGGGATGTCTGACTCCTGCATGCATGAGTCATATTTAATTTACACGCAAACTTTTCTGTCAAAACCTTAGACGAATATAATGACATTTCTTCTACTAAAATGGCAAATGCTTGCATCTTCACTAACTCATCGGGGTGGATAGAGAGTAATGCCAGCAGGAAGTTAGACTAAGAAGCAACAAACATCAGATTCCAGCAACCATAGACCAGAGATATTTCTCAATGGGCTTTCGTAGTATGCAGAAGTGGCGTAAATGAAGAGAAAGTGAAATACATTTTCTTTCATTGGATTTATATGACAAGGCCCGATGTGTAATATTAATTAAATCTTAAGTGGCCTGAGCTTGTAAAGAGCTTTATCTAGCTCAGTCTGCTTTGAAGATTCCAAAGCACTTAGCACTATCCAGTCATTCACCCCATTCATGCACACACTCACACAATGATGGAGGTAAGCTGCATTATAGCCTGAGTTGCCCTGGGGCAGCCTGACAGTTCCTATTGGATTAATTGATTGAAATAATTTTGAAGGTTGTATCTAAGTAACAAGTGAGTTTACAACATTTCTGGTGTCAATGCCGGGTTTGTTTCATTTGCAGTTTTCTAACATGGATCTTTACATTTCAGCTCAGTAGCCTGCTGCATTAGGTGTAGATGGTTTTGCATGACGGGAGAAAATGGTTTTATCAAAAGCCTATTGTTTGTTGAACTTCATCTTTATACTTTATCTGCATCATTGTATCTCCCTGATCTCAGAAAACCACAGAAAAAAATCAAAAAAACATTAGATTTACTCTCTCAAATAAGAAATATAGCTACCTGAAAGCTAGTGGGCTTTTTATGATCTGGGCTGCATGGAACCAATTTATAAGTAGATAATTAATTTCTCTTTGCCTTGGGGGAGGGGATACTTCCTCAAGAAACTGCAGCATCCTGACAGCACAGTGCAAGGCTGATGAAACATAACATGCATCCTTATCTTTTTCTGAAATCAAAAGCACCTTTATCGAAAATGTGCTAAAGACAATCAAGCCATCAGTAATCTATAATGGGTGTAGCACATACCTGTTACATAAAATAGTTTTCCTGCTCCAGAGCAGTTTCAATGGTTTCCTCAGACTTGAGTCATTCAACACCAAGAGTTTAATAAGAGTAAATATCATAAATATCATAATTCACAATTTACAATTTCAGGATTTCATGTCAGAGTGTCATATTTTGAACACAAACATTTCCATTTTATTCAGCTGAATAGTTGCATTATTTGAAATGTTTGAAACACAGTTAGAATAAAGCAATTATGCTGGCTAAAGTGATAGTTTGTTGACATTTTTGAAACCGAAAGGAATTCCTGAAGTTTGAGGGAGGTGTGTGTTTGGAAAATATTAGGCACCCTTCCACTGTACTTAGATATCACCAAGTGAAAAAACTGTTAACTAAGTGAGAGGGTCGATCATCTTTTCAAGCTAGCGTTATTTTCAATTTGTGAGTTTGTTTTGTGTAGTTAAATATTTGCAATAGATATTTATTAATAATGAATCACACATTAAATCATGGATTTTATTACCTACTAGTTTTTGCTGGTTCTTTGTCTACTCTATAGTGTAATTTAAATGTTAACTGTAGTACTGATACTAAATAGATATTACAACCTTAGAAAAATGTAAAAACTGTTTCTTCTTTTAGTTTTCAGTAGCGATAACCCAATGGAAAGAAATATAATTCACTTGTTTAGAGGAGTTTGTTTTAGAGAAATGAGACTGTTTGCTTTAGGAACATTAACATAAATGGTCGCAACATGATATTTGCTTCCAAAAGAGGCTGCTATAATAACAGACATGCGACTCGAAACATCTCTTCCACTTCTCATTGGCAATCTTCACAAGAAATAAACTCTAGATGTAGACTTGAAATGTGCCATTAAGATAACAACAACCTCTGGATAAATGTTACCACTGACTACTGAACAAAGTTTTTGAAGTGTTGACAAGGAAACAAACAAACAAACAAACAAAAAACTTAGAAGCAACTTTAACAGTGCAGATGGCCAGAGGACAAACTTGATGCAGGCAGGGAAATAAAGTTGAAGCAGTGCTACCATGTGCAGCCACATTGAAAAAACCATATGTTGTTTGTATAAGAAAACAACTAGGTTCTCCTGTTTGCATCAGCTCATTGGTTTTTATTGAGCCTTTTTGGCTGCAGGATAGCAGAGAGCAAATGGGACTCCATTGAGCCGTTTAAGTGGAAATGAGATGGTCAAACTCATCACTTAAGAGTTCGGCTGCAGCAGAATGGCAGCTCATCCCCAACAAAAACATCCTTAAGGCACCGATCTCAAACATTAAGAAAATATGTTCTTCAAATATGACTTACCTGAAACACTGAAAGTATTGGTAAATGGTTTCTCATTGTCAATAGGTGTATTTTCAGTTTGTTTTGTATAAAGATACCTTTGTTAGATGGTTTCAAAGACTTACAGGGTTTTTACCTTTGTGGATTTTGTTTCCCCCCCTCATTTTCACACCATCAGAAATTATCTAGGCAGAAGTCAAACCTGCAGCTTTTTAGCTATGAGTCTTGCTTCACTTTCTGATCACTACTAAGACATAATATTTCCCACCCCCACAAAAAAAAAAAAATCTAAATCCCTTATGCAGCACTTTGGTGGGAATAACCCAAGCTGAGAGATGGCGCCGGTTTAGCGTCTGCAACCACTGTTGAAATATTATTTCAGAGGCAACCAGTCGGCGCGTATTGGACTACGGTGAGTACGGTGCTTGTGAAACGCATTAGGGCCAATGGGCAGTTTGGAATTGGAAGCTTTACATTTGCTACCAATTTAGCTCCTTCATCTTAGATTTCGTTCCTTGCTTCCTCTCTTGGCCCTGAAACCAGGCCCAATGTTGCAAATGACCTGTAGGATAAATAGACAGCAGGTTACATGACCCCGGCCATCAAAAATGTAGGGTGTAATTAATACTACATGGCTGCACATGAAGCATGTTCAGCATTCTCCCAAAACCTGCAGGAAAGGAAAACGACAGGGTGAATGGGGTGAGTCTCTCTTCCCTACCCTCTCTTTTGGTCAAAACCTCTCTTCTTTTTTTTTTCCCAGAGGTCTGTTATTACCGGCCTAGTTCCTGGGTTCTTCTCGGGAGCAGAGCTTGTTCATGTAAACCTTGTGGTTTTCAGAAATCGCTGGACTGACTGGGTGGCTTTCAACAGGGAATTAACACCAGATCATATTGGATCAGGATCAATAGGCAGCAAAAACCTGCCTGAACTGCTTGTGCAGCTGGTCTCGGCCTGAGAAGTTTCCTGACTCTTGAAATATAGGTCAGGTCATCATGACTATATGGTCTAATCCAATTCAATGTTAACCTTTCTGATGCTTTCCCTGTAGCAAAATTAAACCGTTGAAGTCTGTCATTGAAACAAAACTAGACTCATTACAGTCCACATACAGTCTGAAGAAAAATATTTAACGGAGTTCTGAACATATCCAGAGATTTATCACATCTCCTTGAATTGTTTTGATTTCTGCCACCAAGCAAACAATATGGTAACATGAAAAACAGAGCCACCAGACCCATAGCTTTCTGTCACAAGTTAATTAAGAAGTTAAGACGATGACCGCGACAGAAACCAGTAGTGAAAAACCGAAAACCATGAGTCTTCCTTGTGTTCCCCTTTTTTCCTTTAAAGCTGTTTTGTGCTCAAACGTTAATGTACATAAACTCAAATTTTATTCATTTTTTTGGAACACATAAAATAACAGAAATAAACACAACAAACTCAGCAGCAAAGGGAAATATAAAAACATATTGAATGCACATATTATAACACTTTCCACAGCTTGTTTTCTCCAGCAAGATACTTTACAGTGCTAATCTGAAGGATGTTTGAACCGTAATAAAGTTTATGGCTGTCCAAGTACCTACAAATTTTTGGTTATGTTTATTTTTTTTTCTTGGTGTTCTTGGTCATTATCTTTTCCATATTTGTGAAACAAAACTTTTGAAGATCACAGAATACAGCAATTCCTCTCAAGCACTTTAATAAAACAGGTCAATTTTTTGTTTCTTTCTATTTTCAAAATAAAAATAAAACGAAACCAAATGAAAATGAATCATCAAGACAGAACAAAAACCAGAACATGTCTTGTTTTGTTTGCTTTTCATACTGGATTTCTGAGAAGAAAAAAATATCGAGGTTCAGAAATGTTTGCAAATAACATGGACATTGGACCGTCTCCCTTGTGATTTTTTTTTAAAACTGCCTGATTCCCTTTGCAGGGAGTTAGGTAATATTTCTTTAACAGAAGTATTCTACACATGTGCTTTGTGTTGGGCTAAATAAATAGTATTCAAAGTTACTTTTTTAGAACTTAGAACATAGCTATTCTTTTTTTCTGCACATATTAGATATAAAGATAATTGAATTGTATTGTTTAGTTTCCTATCTTCATCTTCACATTGAGGTGTGTGATACATTTACTTTGCCACTTCACCAGGTCTTATTCCTGGCTCCGTTTGCATTTGGTCAGTTAACCTCAAGTGTCCCATCTAAAATGCATGATGGGAACTTGAGCTTAATGTCAGGCCTGCGGCCAATGCTGTGGAAGGATCTTCCAATCTAATGCCATTTTTGAAAAGGCCTGCTTTCTGTCTTTAACTTTAAAACTTGGAGAAGCTAGGCCGCATGTCAAGAATACGATCTTGGGTTGTTTAAAAAAATATGACAGGTAACAAGTAGAATAGAAGCACTTTATCCACATGTTTTTGTCCCTTTAAATCAACCTCTTGCACAACATATAAAGCTGAGAAGAAATGCCAGAGAAGAAGTAAAAAACTTTCCATGCATCCCTCAGTATGAGTTCCTTTAAGATGATGTCTTATGTTTTCATTTTGTGCTTTTGACATCTGGGTTTCTTCCTCTTCGCCTGACATGTTCCATCTGTCCCCAAAAAGCCACAGAAGGTAGCAGGAGGAGTGGCGCTGCTGACAATTAAGCACCAAAAAAAGAAAATTACAACAGAACCAACAGCTTCAGCACCACAGATCTTTTCCTCTCTGCTGCTCGGACGAAGATGGATGTTTTACATGTCCCCAACATCAGACACATGTGGCTTTTTTGTAAAGCCAACAACATGGTGTCATCTCCATGTCGGGCACATCTGCTCACTCTTACTCTGGTTTTAGAGTTCTTTCCACTCCACATTTATATGGAAAAGTGTTTCATGCCTTTGTTCTTTATTCTGTGGGGGGTTTGTGTCTTTTTGTTTGAAAGAGACATCAAACAGGATCTAGGGGGCACATGATGGCCTGACGCTGATGGAAATTGTTATTTTTCATCATCATTCATCATAAGAAAAAACAAAACAAAAGAAAAGCTCTAGAACAAACGTCATGACTTGGTTCCCCCCCCACCCCACCTCTCCTAGATGTTTTTACACACACTTTTTGAGTGTTACTGTATGAGTGGCCTAAAACAGTGCTTTGGAAATCTTTTCATACTTGTTGAACTTTTTAAAATGTATTATTTGTACTCGGACTAGTGCTAAGTATGCCTATATTTCAACATTTATAGATTAAGCTGTTTTGTAATATCTGTCACTAGATGGGCTTTTGGTCACATAACAAAATAAATGCATACAAAATTGAAAATAAAAGCCAGTAACATCAGGATGAGAAATGTGTAAATCATACTTGACTACATCACAATTCTTTCTTAAGAAACAGATTCACCTTTAGTCTAATGAAATGCGACTTTGACTCCAGTTTTAGTTGTGCAGGGAGAGGATTCAGCATAGCTCCTCATACAGATAATGTTGTTTATCCCAGTGAAGCTTTATGTATAGAAACCTTACAATTCCTGATGCTTCATGAGTTACTGAATTTCCTAAGCATGACCAAAAGGTCACTGCGCACCCTACGAGTCTTACCATGCATGTTTGAATACTTTATAACACTTTCAAAATTCATCAAATTCAACTTTTTGAGACTATGGCAGTCTTTATACAGAGCCCTTGTTATACCTGTACTATGTAACAAAACATTTTATGGAGATTTTTTTTTACCCTGCTGTCTCATTGGGGCACCAAATTGTTTCTTCCTAAGTGAAGTATCATAAACTGACAAAAGTTCTCAAGGCAAAACAGGCAGACTCTGTAATTGTCTAAGTGGTCAGGCATGTATAAGAGGGGTTGGAGGGCTATTAGGCAGCTGTAGAGGAATAAACCCAGTGTGGGCTGTTTGTTAACGTCTGATTTGATGAAAGCAATTATTTATTCATTTGACGAGCTGAGCTTTCATTTACGAACATCAATAGAGCTTAATTTTCTGTAATTATTAAGCAAATTCTGCACTAATCACCTTTTTTTTCTTTGCAATATCACAGGGAACAGCTCTGTTATTCAGGAAAAAAAGCTGCTTTTGTATTCAACCTCAACATGCTGTCACTATAAATAGGGACTTAAAATTAATTTTCACAAAGGGACATGAATCTAATTCATAGAATAATGGTAAGACCCAAAGCTAAAAAACATGAGCAAAACATGAGGAAGCATATAGAGTCAATCACTTAAACAAGCCAAGCAAGACTGGGATATCCGTTTGGAGCAAATAAGTGCAACTAATTATTTGGAAATAAGATCAATTTAACAGTTGGTTGTTGACAGTATCATGCCAAATTTCAAGCTTTTGAAAAATGTTATATTTTCTGTTATTTTACAAAAAAAAAAGCTGAATTAATTGTCAATAAAACACAAACCAATAATCATTAGATTTTTCAGTTAATGTACCTGTGGTGTTCAGTTGAAAATTAAAAAAAAGTCACAGACACAGGATGACAGAAGTTGTCAGATACTTCTCTGAAAAACTAAAATCCCCAAAACCAGTAAGGATGGAGGTTTGGTAAATAAATCTTCCAAAGTATTGAGTGTGAAGAAGCAGAGCGAATACAACTCTCTCAAGTAACTGGACTTGTAAAAATTAGTCCATCCATTTGGAGGTTTGATCAACTGTGACTTGTGTAATAAGCTTTGGTTTACTTTGATTCAAAGACATGATAAAGGAGATGTTTTGAAGTTCTTGGATGTAAATACCAATGTTGAGTCAAATAATAGGAGGTTTAGATAATGATTAATAATTTATATATCTGCACGAATAAGACCGTTTGGATTTAATTCTGCCATGGTGGAGTAATGGCAGCATTTCTGCAATGTGCCTAAAAGTAAATGGTGAGTATATAGAACCTCATACATTTTTTTAAAACCGTATGACTCAATGAAACTGCATGTTCTGAGAACTTTTTTTAAATTTGATGTGAAGAGCAAACAGTAATCTGTATTCTTGGCAACTAGATGCACAGAAACTCCTAAATGCCATTAGTAATGTATCAAGTTACCCAACAATATCTTAAGAGCTGTACATATTACCAAGGTTTTTCGTCACTCATCCAAATTCCTGAACTCATGTGTTACAATCATTTCCATGGCCACGGGTATGTAAAAATCAAGCACCTAGAAATGCAGCCCTCTTCTGCAAACGTGTAAAAATAATGGGAAGAATACTGCAAGAATAGCAAAGTCTGTAGCATATGCTCTTGTAAATATACTGTGAAAGACAAATTACATATTTGTCAGTGATCATTCGAAATCGTTGAATTTCATTTAACTAAATATGTCAATTCACTTTACTTTATCTATATAGTTCCAATTCGCTGGAGAGACTGGTGGATCGAACGACCAGCGCAACTGAGATCGAGTTCAATCAAAATAACCACTGGTCTTTTACAATAATTCCTTTGATATTTTCAGTTCTCTGTTTCATCTACTGTTTCCATCAGCATGAGCAAGCCCAACATACAAAAGGGTTTTGATAAAAGTGTTTTTTCTTAGCTTCTTGAGGCTTCTTTCTCTTAGCATGACAACTTCTTCTCTTGAAACTAACCACAAGCAACTTATCCAACCACCAGCTTTTGGCACCCACACTAACGACATTAGATTCAAATTACCTGATTTTTTTTTTTCTTTCATAATTTGATCAGGACATAAAACTACCATAAAGTTACTATAACAACCCTGTTACTTAAAAATAGTTCAGGTTCTGCTGAAACCTTCAGCCTGTAATTCAGTTATTCTTTTCCTATTGCCAAAGAGTGTGTCTCAAACCTCACAATAGGCTACAGTTTAACATTATTAATTTTGAAATGGGGTATTTTTGTTTTACCTCAAACAAATATTGTATAACTCTGAAGAAGGACTTTACTTCTTCACTATAATCTCTACTACAACTTTGAATCATTCAAATAGGGGATAATAACAATGAGACAGCACAGCACCTCCCTAAAGTACTTATAGAAGATTCATAATTTCTACTTAAACCTCTCACCACCAAGAAAGTATTGTTATTTTTCATTCATGACTTCAAACAAGCCTATTGTAAAAACTGGGAAAGAGTATAACTACAGAGACGGTGGGAACCAAAGATGTTTTCCCAGTAATTTCCTTCTGGACTAGGGTAAAACCGCGCCTGCACCGCATGGGAATGACAGTTCACAGCTACAGGAAAAACAGGGAAGGAAAAGAAAGAGATACTGAGATACTGAAAATCCACACAGTTTCATTTAAACTGAGTTTCAAGTAAGACTTCAGTGTGAATGTCATGAAGATGCTGTTCACGATCAAGTTTTGCTTTACCAGCTTATCCTTGTATAGACTGATGGACAACTTCTCGAGTCATTGGGTGAAGTACAACCTTGACAGGAAGTCGCCTTCTATCACAGGCCTACATACAGGACAGACAATCACACACATGCACACTCATTGTGCAGGTCCATACATACTGACCTTTACACATGACTTCATGCTCTTCAGAAAGCTCTAGAGGTAACGGGCCATATCCGTCAGACTGGTTTGTTCCTCACCCTAAAGCCAAGCTAAATACTTGTTTTCCATCTATTATGCGTTGGCTATTAGAATGTCTTGTTTGTCCACAAAACAGTCCAGTTTCTGTAATTCTCTACTTAAGCTATTTGGCTATTGCCCTCTGGCAGTTCCTGGTAGTATGTAATTACTTTATATATGGTAATCGGCCCAGTTCAGTGTCCATTTAGCCACAAAAAGGACTCTTGGTGAGTTAAAATGACTTATCTGCTTTGAAAAGGTTATGGCCATTACTCAATAGGGAGGTAATGTCGTCATCTTAGGGGTAAGATCAGTTTTACCAAGACATTAGACCCCAGTTACTTGATTTCTGTGCACTTGTACATGAATGGGCAGATGTAACTTGTTGTGTGAAAGTGCTCTGAGTGCTTGGCGAGACAACAAAAGCAGTTTATAAATGCCTTTCATTGCAAATACAGTGTAAAAGTTGAACTTTGATTGGAGGATGTTAGGACTCTTTCAATAAACATGACATAAAGGCTTTAACTGAATTTAAACTGAGTGCGAAGTTTCCATAAGATCTTATCCCAGAAAAATGATTTGTATTTAACATTATTATTTGTCAACATTTAAAACAAATGTTTATTGAACAATCATGTCAAACTGTAAGAAAATAATATTTGCCTTTGGATACTAATATTACTAAATTCAAGACCCGTATAAGTTTTGTTATTGTGTTTAGACATTTTTCAATGCCATGCTAATGTGAAATTGGTAAAAGAAACATATTTATTTATTTATTGTTAACTGATTTTCAAGGATGTCCTCTGGTTTTGATTATAAAAAGAGTGCATAAAAAAATTGCTTGGCCTTCATGTGTAATCTTTCATATGTGTAGTATGTTCTTGTAAGTATTTTGTCACGATACTTTGTTTATCCATTCATAGCCACCAGAGGGTGCTGCCACAATAAATATTATTACAATTATGATGTGATATTTTTAAAATATCTTGAAAGAAAACATAAAATGAACAGACTACTACCTTTTTTATTCTCATTGTTTTAGCCCCTGGTTGATGCTGCTGTGCTATCACAAGGCCTATTACCACATTGAAAAATCAGATGGAAGTCTAAAAGATTTTAAATTGAGGCATTCGTTTTTTATGTTTATTTGCAAAAAGTGAATGCACTCTCTAAACAAAAGCTTTACATAAAAATAAGTTAGCCCTTACCAAATTTGCTTCAGTTGTGCAGTTACTGAAATCGTTTAAATCGTTTTAATGGCGTAAATGTGATGTATGTTTATTGGCCTTATGTGAAAATAGTTTTCTGCTACTTGGATCGTAATGCAAATACCGTGCTGCAAATCACAATAAATTCATCGAAGCTAGTCTTTTCTATCCTGCTCTGACTTACTGATGGTTAAGTCAGAGCAGACTTCTTAAATCAGATACTTTAACAAGTATCTGATTTAAACATGTGAACCAGGAGTGAACTAATCTTGTGGAGCCTAGGGATAGAGTTAGGTTTAGCAGAGCAGAAAGACAAACACTTTAAATTAGGCTTCATTTGTAGATGATAAGACATTTTAAATTGATGAAGCTGAAATTGACGAAGTGACTACAGATTACTAAAATATGCCAAAAAATAAATAAATTACAATGGAATAAAAAACTTAGCCAAATTGTACTACTGAAGTGGAAATTTATTTAACACTACAGAACACAAATAAAGTATGTTTGTTTATTTTAAAATCAGGGTAAAGTAAACAATGGTCTGTTAGGCCACTGGACCATTAACTGCAAAAATTGGTGTAGCAGTTGCTGGCATACAGTCAAAAACAGGAAACTATGTTGTGTTTCTCACAACACATCCAACACACAACTCCCCACGCTGGAAATTTAATTACCGCAAGCCATCGGATTTCTCACAGTGATGCTGGTCATAAATTAGCTAATATCATGAATTTTACTGGAGAAATTCACAGCCTTTTCCTACAAAAAAAGTTTCCTCATAAAGTATTTTTATGATGGTTGTGAAAACCATTACCAAACATATCACTTCAGAATTAATCATAGATGTTTGATTGGGAACACCACAGCATTGTGTACATGATTCACGGTATTTTAGAGCCTTCGATTTATGGAACTATGGGAAGGGTTGTTATTGGGATCAGCAGGTTGTGAGTTTAAGTCCAGTTTTTCTCTACGACATGTTACGGTGTCTCTGTGGTGCATGAATGCAACATGTGGCTCAAGAGACACATCTAAAAGTTATAGTTATAAGTTTAGTCTATTAATTATTCATAGGGTAAAACTTTTCTTCTGGTTTACAAATTTGTTAAAATCTTAGTCAAAGCATTTCAATTTGAAAAATTATCAAAATTATGTCACTGAAATGGCATTTGTTTTATATATGTTTTATAGAGCTAATTTATGGATCTTTGGGCATTTCACAGCAACATTGACATAAACACTTATGAGTTCTTTCACATTCAATCATATGATACGTTCATGTATCGTATGATGGAAAACAAAATGTGGTGCTCCTGAAGCATGGATGCGTTGCCATTTCTTCCACTATTTCTTCTAATGAATTTTTTAAAGGACTTTTAATGCTCCATCCTATCCTTTACTCTGAGGTCCTGCAGACACACAGAGAGGCTCTATTCTCTCCCAAGCTGATGTTTGCCCTTTAGACCACCCCAAATGACATAAGTAAGCATGACAACAGAGAAATGAAAATTGTACTCTGGGTGGAAGATGATCCAAGAGCAGAATTTGTCCATTCAGTTTCTCAGATGTCACGGTATAGAATAGGTCATGGTAATGAAACGGTAATTGAAGATTAAGTTAGGCTCCATATTCAAGGTCCTCCCAAAATATGTTTTAACGATTCTGAATTGATGATGTCACTATTTTGACAATCGAGGTTCTTTGATCTTCAGGGGTCATGCCGCCAAATGCTACTTTAAAATGGATTTTGTAATCAGAAGAAGGCACTGGAATAAAAACAGCTCTGCCTTTGCTCTGTTTGTTTGATAGATTGAAGTGGATTTCAAAGCGGTTGTTTAAAGGAATCGTTTTCTTTTGGCTCACTGGGCAAAACTGAAAACCTACATTACTTGATAAAAGTTTTGCTTTTGAGGTACCTACAGTGTTTTGTGACAATATTCAAGACTCTTGAACTTTCTTCATTATATTTTAGTACATTAAATCTGGACAGAGTTGATGGGAAGGTGGATAGAATTAAATACAGAGTAATAGTGGGAAGACTGCACAAGACTTGAGACTGGGGTGGAGGTTCATTTTCAAGCAGGATAACAGCCCTAAGCATACAGTCAAAGTACAAGGTATGAATTAAAGCAGTGGTGCTAAACTGCATTCCTCAAAGGCCAGAGTCCTGCAACTTTTAGATGCGTCTCTTGTCCTACACACTTGAATTAAATGGTGAAACTGCCTCACTAGCATGCAGTCAAACTCTGCCAAACTGCTAATGAGCATATATTGGAGCCAGGTGGGCTGAAGCAGAGGGACCTCTAAAAGTTGCAGGAGATCAGCTCTTGAGGACTTGTGTTTTCAGACCACCGATTTAAGTGAAGTTATATTCATGAGTTAGAATGGTTCAGTCAAAAGTTCTTTACTTTGATACACTAAATACAATCCAGAGAATAATTGCCTTCAGGAGTCGCCTAATCAGTTAAGAGTCTGCTGATATTTACTGTGATAAATCACAGTAAGTAAAGCTGTGCTGTTACAGAACATTAGTTATCAGACAGCATCATGAAGGCCAAGTAGCACAGCAGACAGGCCAGGCAGAAAACTGTTCAAGACAATGTTGTTTTTTAAAACAATATCCCAAGCTTTGAAGAAATCACAGAGGCCATTTTATGTGCACTCACATTGAGACCCTGCATCCCTGCACGAAATCCAGCACAAACAATTGCCTTCTGATGTAACTGTAAAATGACAAAAGGTGAAAATGTTCAAATTTTATCAATATTTGGAAGCAACAATAAATAATGTTTTTCCTGCATTAGCTAGCAGTTTGTACATCTCACCTTATCCCTCTGAATTGTCACCTTAATATGGTGGAGCGATTGGAACAGCTTTGTGAACCTGGGGGCTATATTTTCTGGGGTTCCAGCTATTAATGGTAAATTATCTTTCAGGAAGGACTCAGACTAAGAACTAATCAAAGACCTAGAGTGAGATCGGGGAGACCAGGACATCTCACTGGAATCTCTGGTGGTTCAGCTTTGCCTTCTGGGGCTTGACTGGAAATACATGATCAAAACATGACTGGAAGTGGAAGGGAAGATGGATGGGTGAGCAGAAATATGGAAAATATGGAAAATGGATTGGAAAAACTCACTTTTTAAAACTCTATTTTTCATCTTTAAATAAAAGGTTACAAATCCAACATGCAAAAAGTAATGTATTAATGAAATATGTTGTTTTTTTTCTTTTTACAAAAGATGTTAAAGAATGTTGTTACTGGATTAATCTACTTATCATGTCTAACAAAAACCTGAAACAGTTATGTTGTTTAAGGTCACTTTATTACATATGTGTTCACAAAATTATAGCTTGTATTAATTACTTTCATGTTGATTTTCTATCAAAGAAATGTATTTTCAGCTAGACTTTAAAAACAACAACAACAACTTACGTAAGTGTCAGTGTAATGGTTAAATACCTAACAATGTAAGACTAAAATTAACTCCAATGTAATAAAGTGTTTGTTTCACGGCAGATCTATAAAAAGGGGATTACCCACAACCCCCTTTCCGTTCTGTGATATTTTGCCATCCCATGCAACTCCACGCCTTCCTTTCATTAACCTGAGGCCTCTGTGCTCATGAAGTCAGTATCTGTCCAGCTTTCCACCTTATTCTGCCAAAGAACAAAGGTTTTTTTCCATTACTACCCTGGGAAAGTGAACAATTATAGGGATCAACAATACAAACAGTTGTGGGAAACTGTCTGTTGGTTGAGTGTATGTTCCTTTTTACACCCATATAAAGCTAAAATTTCATACTGTTGAGGTCTTGGATATGGCTCTTTCACTTAAAATGTTGTTTTTGAATATTTACATGTCATCTCATTATCTTTTGCATTGTTCTATTTTTCCTTGCTGCTGAAGGGCTCACTATAATAATTATAAATGCTATAGGTGAGAAGCGTTTAAAAGTCTAATGAAAGCGCTTATTATAAAGGATTACTGATCAGTCCTTTATATGTGTTTGAGTAGAATTTTGTCTAAAGTCTTTTCTAAAGCCTTTCTACACTATGGAACCACATATGGTTCCAGAACTAACAGGTGTTTGAGAATGCATTTTGATGGTAAATAAGACAAACGTCATGAACAAAGGCTATGTCAAATGCAGAAAGAGTCTGACAGTGGAAATTGGCCTTGTTACTTAATCAGATTCTGTCTAATGAGTTATAGAACATGTTTGGCACATTTTCTATAAGTGTGCCAAAATGAAGCTCCGCTTGGTACACTTCTCACTAAAGATTTTATTTTTAGTTTTAAGATGTAAATTTGAAAGTCAGTCATTTTTTGTGCATTTTGACAAGGATTTTTGTTGTTTTACAATGTTTATTTAGAAAAAAATATTAGGCGTGGATCAAAAAAATTATAATTCACTGTGTTTTGAACAACACTCTTTGATGTTTAACCTTCACACATGTACAAAACATTAGCATTTTGATCTCATAACTGTGGAACTGTACTTGATTTATTTTGTTACATATTTTCAGATGGAAATATAAGCCTTAGGGCTTAACAGACTAATTATAACAGGGCTTCACTATTGCTGTCTTCTTGAAGCAATGAGTGATTACTACATGCTCTCCAACACTGGGAAATTTATTCTTTGGAAAATATGAATTTCTTCACAATAGGTATGGTAAACATGCAATCCATCTCTCTGCAGAGAGCCCCAGTGACTCTTCCTGTAGATTTATTACATGTTCCACTCACTCTAATCTCTACTAAAGTCCCAGATGGCAGTTTAAATGAAAAACCACTGATCCAACATAAAAAGAGGAGACAAAATTGTCTGGGAAGAATCAAGCCCATTAAAAGACAGGAAGGGGGAGAAGGCGTCAAGACAAGTATTGTTGCTGGAAGAAAAAAAAAAATGCAAAAGCCTGCCATGTGTCGGCTCCTGAACTTCCTGAACAATGGGAAACCCCTTCACACAATTTATAACATGTTGAGGATTCCCCGCTAGCTTTTACCCACCCAGCACCTCATCGCTTCAGGGGATCAAGTTTTACTGTGAGAAGTTTCTATTCTGGATACTTGTTTTCTGCATAGTGGGCTGGATATTAAAATGTTGCAACAAAAATAACTCAATAAACTTTTAGTGGGAAAGTTTAATGCCAAATGTGACTCTTGTGTGGTCTTTTTTTTCAGAATAAAGGGCTCTTTTTCCACTCAAGCTTTGGAAACTCATACTCTACAGTAACTCCAGTAGAGCCTCCTGGTTGGGTCTACACAAAGGCCCAAAGCCAAGCTTCTGGTGGGAGATTGCTGATAAACAAAACATCTGCTGATGGACTCCCTAAATGACTTAGGAAAATGTTCCAATACTACCTGCTTTTTCTAAATTGTACAAACCATACTTGATTAAATGCCCCCAGAGATTTGTTCAAAAAGGCAAATCTCCAAGGGCATCTGTGCACATCTCTAGCTTCACCAAAACAAGGTAAAGATGGTACATTTCCATAGTTTTCTGGGTGTAATGGTTTGGAAATGTTTCTAGAGCGATCACAGTCATTAGATGTAATATGTACCAAGTATTATGTTCTGTGTTTTCTGTGTAGTTATTTTTGAGGTTTCCTGTGTTTAGTCCTATTCCTGTCCTGTCTTCCCTGTTGATTGCTTCCCAGGTGTGTCTAGTTACCTGATTACCCTCCCTGTGTATTTAAGCCCACCTGTTGTCTTTGTCTCTTGTCGGGTCCTTGTCAATGTTACGTCTTATGCCAGTCATTGGTGTTGCGTGTTCGGCTCTCCAGTTGTACTGTTTTAGTCCTGGTTAGCTTGCTCCTTTATCAGTCATTCATCTGTTGCTACCGGTAGTTAGCTGTGTGCTATTCTGTCTGCCGTCTGGCCTGTATTGGACTGTTTGAGCCTTATTTATTAAATTCATCATTTTCTTCTACAACCTGGGTCCTGAAGACAGTGAAACTGATATGGAAGTTTCAAACAATCATTTCATACCTTTCTGTGTAGGTATTTCACTGCTGACAACAGTGGAAGGGAACATCTCCATTTGGACAGAAAGAGACAGCCACCAAAACAGGCACAGGCAGGATGTCCAGGACTGGGGTCAAAAGGACTGAAAAGGGACAAACGCAGAACACCAGTCAAGTTAAAGGAAGAAACATTATTTTCCCTCAACAGTCTTTGACTTTAGTAGCATAAAAGCACTGTTCACTTGGATGCTATATCTAAATATCTATATCAACATCATGAAGTTAATTTTGATCATAGTAAGATAAATGGAAAAGTCTATATTATAAAATGTGCAAAAGCTACAGTTTAAAATCTCAAGATCATGCTGTACACCTAGAGTTAGCCTTTATGAGTGAGCATGGGAATAAAAAACACTAACCAAAAGCTAAAAAATAAATTGGACAATGAAAAACAAAAAATGCAAAGACAAGGCAAAGAACAGAGAAAACAGGGGTGCACACGTTAAGTGAAGATGAATTAAATGAAGGTGGGGCACTAAAAAAATTACAGGAGAATTCAAAACAAATCAATACAAAAAGAAACAGAAATGGGTAATCAAAGTATATAATTTTGAGAAACAGTGTCTCTTCATGCTAAAATAATATTTGAACATTTTATATTACATGTTATGAAGAACATATCCATCTCTCCAAATCATTTTGCTAATTGCCGTGAGGTAGGATTTCAAATCCTGGGTGAGGCAGAAAATTTAATAGATTTGAGCTTAAAGCGAGACTTGCCTTAAAAGAAAAGAAAACCAGACCAGTCACCAGGATACAGACTATTGTTCCTTTCACATCAAGAGCTAAAATCTTCCAAACAAGCAGTGTGTAGTCTAGGCACATGTTAATAGAGTGCAAATGTTCCCATGTGATTGGTTAGGTTTAAACAAACAGCACATTGTTTGGAGAGGAATATGTTAGTTTCAGTGTTGTGATGGTTCCAATGATATAATGAAGGTGAGGTCTGTGTAATAGTCACGGTTAAAAGACACGTTGACAGTTGTTTTGAAATGACAGTTGTTCTCAAATGGGAAAGGACTCCCACGTTAATAGTCTCCCCACCCAGACCCTGTCCCCAGGTTAACACTGTAGCACTGCACCTACGTCACTTTGCTTTGTCCCTTGCTCCAGTCATAATTGCTTCAGTGATGAGGGCACAGTCAAAATGAATTATAACTGTAGGTCATAACAATCTGTTTGCACTAATGACCTGAGAAATAATCATATGACGATGGGAAAAGACATCACATACTGGTACAGGAGTTCAAATCCAAGTGGCTGTGAACCTGGGATCTTCAGTAAACTGCAAGTTATTATAATATGAAATACATTTATACTATAAAGTAAAAACTCAAAAATATTGCGAAGGATTTTTGTGAACAATATCTGTAGATGTTTAATGCTTGTTGATCTTTTGGCACGACTAGTTGTTTTGTATCTTGTGATGACTTTGAATTTGACTTGAGTTCTTTGAACCAAAGTTTAGTTCCTACAAAGCTGAAAACTTACAATTCCAGCTTGCAGCAACACCTGTGAACCCAAAATAGTCTAAATTATAGTCAGAGTTTCTGCTGCACTTCAGCTCATTCAGTTACTGCTTATGTAACAATATTTACATTAACACAATGTTCGTAAACAATACTTGCCTAAATCTACATACATTCCAATTGTTTACCATGCATCACACATGGCAGGCAAAAGACAAGGCCGATACAGGAGTTTAAAATATTTCTCAAACATACGTGAGTCAAAGCAACAATCCAGGTATGTTTCTGATGAGGGAATAATATTATAACATGACATAAAGCTAAAAAAAGAGCTGATTTTGCATAATGCTGGACCTTTAATAATATATATTCTGCATTTATTGGAGCTTAGATTTATAATGTGCTCAACAGAAATGCTTTTTGGGTCACGACCCAACTTTATGCTTTATTGTACGGCTATCAGCAAACACAAATAAGTAGAGTATTTTTATAAAATGTGCCATTGCTGGACACTAAACTAATGTCAGAGCAGATTTAGAGCAGAAAATCCTAAAAGAAAAACATAAGTAAGCCTTTGTTACACTGGTCATAATGCTGTTCCTATGTAATTATGCTTACTAGTTCCCTATAAAGATATTTCCAAGTAATTTGCCTTCAGTCCAGTCTTGTGAGAACTATCTATTGGGATCAGACATATGGAATTCATTGTTCAACCGAATCAGGATGGAGTATGTCAGAATAAAGAATTAATGAAAGGGCTAGCTTTCCAGCAGAGACTGCACAGCAGTACAGTTGGTAGCATTGTTACCTTGAAGGTCCTGGGTTTGAATCCCTGCTCAGGGTCTTTTTGCACGGAGTCTTGTGTTCTCCCCATGCATGTGTGGACTCTTTCCCGGTGTTTCTCACACAGTCCAAAATCATAACTGTCTCTAAAATGTCTTTGGGTGTGAGTGTGTGTGTGAATGGTTTCTTGTGTGTGATGGACTGGTGAGCTGTTCAGAGTCTACCCTGCCTGTCTTCCAATGAGCACAGGTGTAACGCCCTTGTGACCCAGCATGGATGAGCTGGCATAGACAATGGTTAGATGGATGGCTAGCATTCCTGCCATATTGTTTTCAAAGCTTTCTAATGCCACTTTCTCATTCTTAAGCCTCATAAAATCAGTGTTTCTTTATTTAACATGCCAATTTTTCAATATTAGCAAGTATGAAATAAGCAGTAGTAAAATTGTGGTCTTAGACATCAATACATTTTTTTTGAGCCAAAGTGCTTAGGGGCCAGACTTGTTGGCTTTGTATTGGATTTGTGGTTAAAATGTATTAATTAGCTACTATAAATGTATTCAAAGGGAGGTATGCTGGGGTGTACTTTCAAGTTCATAAAATATTTTTTGAGATACAGATTTATTGCTGGAGATTCAACAGCACAGCTGCCAGTGGGGTAGGCAAATATTTTGCCTAGTTTTGCCTCTTAGATTGATGTAGGCACTCAAAAGTATTAAACTAAGCACATGAAATAAATGTAGCATGACTTTTCCAATACTCGGTTCAGCTGCATCATATGGTTTTATTAACAGAGGAAGATTACCCAGTATGTTTACACTTCATAGCTTGTAACTGGTGATTCAACTGAATTTACCTGAACTCTGTGCTTGAAGGAAGCCATTCTAGACCAATAAAATCCTTAGGATCCTGACTAGTGGCTGTAAAACTGAGTGAGTCACCCTTTGTAAAAAAGAAAAAAGGAAACACATCCTCTAAATAAAACAGGAGACCTTTATAAACTTCTAATTTAACTTAATTTGTTCTCACAAAGATGATTTCCAGCTTTTTTGTTAGCTTTGCAATGTATTTGGTGCCAAAGTAAGAAAAAAAAAAGAGTTTCTTTATTTCAGCAAACTTGTCCTCAAATGTACTCTATAGACAAAGTCATAAGGTTTACATTTTTCCTTTTCTTTTAGTTCTGGTATGCATTAGATAGGTGAAAACAAAACTTATCTTACCTGTAAAATTTAATTTCACTGCAAATGCATTCTTAGAAGGATATAAGCAGTTAAAGTCTTAGCTGCAGTTGACTCCCATAGTGTTTTTATTTAGCATAAATCCAGATTAGCTGGTCCCGGAGGCTGAAGATAACAGCTAGTCTGAGAAGGCCTAAGATCAAAACAGAATCCTGTCGTGTTACAAGACTTCAGTTTTAAAAAAAAGGTCATAGCTTTTCATGTAAACTGTTTTTCCTACAAAATAGTGATGGTCTTTCTGTTTAAAGCAACTGAAAAAAAAATCAGCATTTCTTTTGTATTACAAACAATATAACAATTATGATGTTTGTAAACCAGCTGTGTATTTTGTTCAGAGGGTCAATCAACAAAAATGCTTTACATGTTCACATGAGATCCTGGCCAAAAAGCAAGCATGAATGGCCCCCTAACCCTATTTACTGCAGGGAAAAATTGTGTACATAAGTCTTTTTTTTTTTTTGCCAAAAATGACCATTATTTAAATGGTAATAAAAAAAGCATACACATAAACCATAATCCCATTTTCAGGACAGTGGACATCCACTCTGATGTTAGCCCGTTGCTTTAGTCTCAGAAAATAATAATGAATAAACAGAAATTTGAATTTTGGGTAAAATCTTTACCAGAATTTTATGCTAAATGTTCTGGATTAATTAATTAAAATAAAACAAAAATCAATATGAGATGTAATTTCAACTTGGAACACTGGAGGTTTCCTACTGCTCTGTCCAAAACCTAACATCTACCTATCACACACAAATGTTGTTTGATGCAATAGCAAGTCTGTCAGCTTGTGTTTCATTTAAACTGATTGTGTAGTGTAAGTGTCTAAATCGATTAATACAATATTTCTCAATATTAACCCAATGTTAGCTGGCACACAAATCGTTTTTTCAGCTTTCAGCTGGGTATGACTAAGTTAGTCACGAGTTAATGTGAGTGATAGATTATAATCTAGACACAAAACTGCTTTAGCTTCTTTTTGTTCAAATCATCAGCTGCCCGCTTAAATCACAATGCGTCTCATTTCTCAGAAACAGAACAAAAAACATACCAAAACCACTTGGTTGAAAAGCTGAATTTACATGACCTCTGATATGAGAAGCTATAGACATTCAAAGCACGCACATCCTGACAAAAGAAAGTGAGTGAAAGAACCCTGGATTCTTTAACTCAACGATGACTGGGTACTTGGTACAAAACAAGCCAACCAATAAAGAAGGAATTCCAAAGGACTTGGAAAAGGCGTAAAATGTGGCGAATAGCAAAAAATAGCCAATGAAGTGTCGCGCCAGACGGACACAAAGTTGCATTGTTTTTATGTTTTTGTTTGTAGCAGCAGGGGTAGAGCTGAGGCACATCACGTGTTTTGCCTCCACTAATGAAAGAGCAAAGAGACTGCCAAAACCAAGCCCAAGTGACTCTCAGAGACTCTGAAGTCAAATAAAGCCAGCTCATCGATCACTGATTCCAAAGCTTTTTCCCCCTTTTTTTCTTGCTTCCTTCCCATTGAATCATGGGAGTCTTTGATCTTGTACAAATGAACCTGTTAGAATAAGCTACTTTTCTACCCTTGAAAGGAAATCCATCAAGAAACTTGGTAAACATTAAAGTTTTACCCTAAATTTGAATATAAGGACATCTACTTTTTTAAGATTTGATTTAATATTATTCTACTCAGTCTACAAAAATATGTGGTAACACTTACATATATGCATACAGACAACAGTGGTATATTTTACCACACATTCGGATTAATGTAGATGAATATCTGTGGATTTTTTCCACTGCATACGGTGTTTAGCTGGGATTTTCCCATCAGAAATCATTACAACTATGTTAAGACTTAATATCTATTCAAATGGATATAAGGGAAGCAAAAACAGGGAGTCAGTTCATTAATGTTTCAGTAGCTGTTGTTGAATGGAATTACTCATAGAAGCTATGCTAACAATAGGGTGAGGATAATATTTCATCATTTTTGAAAAGTTGTTAACTGGCCTCACTTTAAACACCACATGATTCTAAATAAAAACACTCCCTGCTGCTAAATGAGAAAGATTACAACAGGTGGTATGATGGAAGTAAAATTAACTGTTTTTGCTTTTTTTTTTATTAAATAAAGAGTATGCCTTCTTTTGGGGAAATCCTTTCCTGGGGCTGTGGGCCAGCAAAGTGCCACTGAAATGCACAACAAGCAGGCTTGCTGTTTAAATGAATTGTGTTGAGTTCGCCTAAAGGAACCTCGTCTTAGCCTTTCATCTGAGTGTTCTCAATTAATTGCTTAAGTCATGTTTTGGTAAACCCAAACCACTAATCTCTCTTGTTCACTGTGCCTTTCTCTTATTGTTTCAAACCCACCTATTTGCCTCTGTTTTGCTGTGGTTTCCAGCTGCTTTTCTCTCTTTCTCTCTTTTCAGTATTACTGCTTTCTTTGAGACAGCTTCCCCCCCCACCCTCCCACATTTCCGCTGGTGCAAGGAGCGAGAGCTCAGCCAAGGGTCACTGGTGTACTCTTGCTACCTCTGTCCCTTTGCGCCGCTTCCACTCTATTCATCTTTTGCCACAATCACTCTCACAGATCTGAATGCTTTCATCATCAATCACTGGTAGCAATGTACCACAAAGAACACACGCTGTCATTCTGCTTTAGAATTATTATTGAAAATACCAGTTTTTAACATTAAAAAGTGCTTGCGTGGAACAACATCAATTGCCGAAAGTTTCAAACTTCTGTTTATTTCATTCCTTGTACCAAACCAAGCAAGATGCAAAGCCCATGAGTTAATATAAGCTACTGTGCCATCATCATCATCATCATCATCACTGTGCTCACAAGAGTGCTTAAAAATAGCCTATTCAATTCAACACACACAAGTTCAGTCCTTGATCTTTTCCTGTTACTGTAACTCTGAGATTTCCAACTGTTTAGCAAGCTTGTTTGGTCTGTCTCTGCATTTAGCAAGATTTTTTTTTAAATGCCTTTCCGTACAAATACATCAAGATTTGTGTTACTTATTTGCAGCATTGAGAAAGAAGATAAACAGATGTGTGCCATCTGCCTCTGATTGCTAATTAGAATTGTGTGTGCAGGTCATATTGTTCTGCATCATTCAGCCAATAATGCAGTTTCCCAGAAAACCCCTCTTTCAATTTGTTTAGCTCCTGCCGCCCTGCGTCATTGTGAATGACACAGCTGTTCAGGGCAATGATGCTAATAATGGGACTAACCATCAGTGAATCTGCCTACAAGAAAACCCCCAAATCCATACTCCTCATAAACACGTTACTAAAGGACCGCTTTGCCTGCAATACCAATTTGTTTCATATTATATTGTGGGTTTGGGAAAAAATGATTAACCTTAGTTCATTCACTGAAGACAGCTGTGGGATGTGGCTGAAATCACAAAATGAACAAATCAACAGACAAGACAAGTTTAGAGCAATGTTGAGTTCCACTACTAAATTATACTGGACAGTTATGTGACAGAAAGAAAAATGGTAAAATATGTTTATTGTAATTATAATGGTGGGTTCTTGTCTTTATGAGTTATTTCCTGAATGGCACCATTGGGATGTCAATACTACTGAAACCCCAAAACACAGCCAAACTTATTCTGTCCACATTTTACTTTACATGGGTGGATCCGACTGACTTGACATGCAAATAAAACAACAGAAATCAAAATCCTTGGGAAGAAATTACAAGTATTTGTGGTGGTAACATACACATAATTTAGAATTTAATCTTAGTTGTCTTCTGTCAGATATTTATATTATCATAGCTCACCAATAGCAAAGACAAAATGCTTTCTGTCTCTGAATTTTACAGGATTGATTAACTTCCCAACCAAGGTGTCTTGCAAGGTGACATAATAGGTGATGTTGGTTACAGTACAACAATCATATTAGAGTTAAAAAAAAAAAAAAAAAACTGACAGGGTAGAATAGAAAAGTCAAGCAGCACACTCAAAATGTCCGGTGAAGTAATCACTCTGTCCTCTAAAAGGATAATACTGCATTCCAAAATTGGCTGCCTGCCAAAGGCTTTCTTCCTGGAGAATACCATCCCTATGTAGACCATCCAGCATGTTTTCCTGACCTAAATCCTATTGAAAACAATTAGAAATGTATGACAAGGGAGGTTTACAGAGACGGATACCAGGTCTAGACTTTGAATGCCCTTCATGAAGCCATCATTTTCACAAGGAGCAACATTTCCGCCAAGCTACTGGAAACATTTTGATGTCTGACACAGAAACTGGAGGAACAGCTGACTATGTTGGATCATTGTTGCTTGTTGTCAAACTGCACTAAAACCTTTATCAATATGGTGGTAATTTTTGTCTGAATTAGGAATGTTAAGTTCTTGTCCTTGCTGAGCATTATTCATTTATTTCCTTTTACATCTATATATCCAGTTTAGAAGCATAAGAGGGGCTTGATTCTATCCTAACATTGACCAAGCAAAAGGTGGGACACACCAGATATTACTAGGCCATCACAGTGCAACTGTAGAGACAGTACCCACACCTAAGAGTAATTTAATGGCCAGTTTAAATTACACAAAAAACATTATTGTGTAACAGTATTTAAGGAAACGCCACACAGTAAGGTCTGCAACAACCAAGAACTGAACTGGTAACCCTTTGATGTGGGATAGCTGTGAAGCCACTGAATTTATCTATCTATCTATCTATCTATCTATCTATCTATCTATCTATCTATCTATCTATCTATCTATCTATCTATCTATCTATCTATCTATCTATCTATCTATCTATCTATCTATCTATCTATCTATCTATCTATCTATCTATCTATCTATCTATCTATCTATCTATCTATCTATCTATCTATCTATCTATCTATCTATCCATCTATCTATCTTCAGATCAAATAGCACCAAAGCTGATGGTGAAACTTTGAGACTTTGCAAGCAGCTTGTCAGTTTCTCTGCAGAAAACCTGAGTAGGGTTAAATCAGGTCTTCTCCCTTTCTGGGAGTGTTTTAAGGCAAACAATATAGTTCACCTATGGGGAAATAGTTGATGGTTTAAAATTATAATATCGGTATCCCTAATTTGACTATGCAACGCCTCAGTTAAAACAAGACCAATAGCTTGTTTAAATCTTTGTCTTTTATAGTAACACTCTTACTGTGGTATTCAGTGTATCCATCCATTTTCTGTACAACCTTGTCCCTACTGGGGTCAGGAGAGGTGCTATTGCCTATCTCCAGCTATCGTTCCCAGCGAGAGGGGACAGTTCACCCTGGACAGGTTGCCAGTCTGTCACAGGGCAACACAGAGACAGACAGGACAAACAACCAGGCACACACACTCACACCTAGGGAGAATTTGGAGAGAATTAATCTAACAGACATGTTTTTTGGACTGTGGGAGGAAGCTGGAGTACCTACGCATGCACAGGGAGAACATGCAAACTTCAAGCAGAAAGACCCCTGGCCGGGAATCAAACCCAGAACCTTCTTGCTGCAAGGCAACAGCTCTACCAACTGTGCCACTGTGCAGCCCGGTATGCAGTGTAACGGGTCAATTTTTAAAAAGCAATACTGTCAAATGTTCTTTCCAATTGGTTAGCAATGGTTTTCTGGACTGTTTCTGACAAAATGGTTTCACAATGTGTCTTAGAAACCAAGACATATGCGTGTGAATGCGTGTGCACGTGAGTCTGATACTGTGTGTGTCTTACAGGGTAATCAGTACCAATAGCACCTTAATGGTTTTCATCTGTTTGAAAGAGTTCAAAACATGACCCCCGCCCTCCAAACGTTCCCACTCCTCAGCCTCCCTCAAAAAGGGTGTACCAATGTGAGAAACTGCTTCACCTGGACTGTTTGGCACAAAGTTGTGAAGTTAAGAGGAATATTAATGGCTGTACCTGGTTCCCTTTTACAAGTTTTGACATAGTGAATCAATATTTCATAATATTATTGATAATTGCATTAATTGCATACTTACACAAAATACTTGGTTTATATTGCAGCAACAAGTTTGTAATATCTGGACCGCACTGTGATCCCCTCACTTAAATGTCTTTTTTTTTTTTTTTTTTTTTTTTTTGTGGGCATACACTTTGTTTAGCCATGATATCATACTTACTGGCAGGAACTGGAACCACTTTAATAACATCGATAAAGCTTTCTTTAACACTGCAGAGGAGATTAGGGTATTTCAGAGTTGTTTTTGATAAGATTATAGTACGTGCATTATCCTGCATCTCTTTTGGCAGAACTGGCAATTTTGTGCACAGGTTTGATTAGACATTCTAAGAATCGATTAAAGAAGCAAAAGCTCAAAACCACTCAAAAACACATACGTCCATGAATGCACCCGCATAGGATAAGGCTCCAAATGCATTTAGATGATAATAAAATGGCATAACCCTGTAAAATATGTCAACAGAAAATTTCAGCTTTATTTATGTAGTGATGTCTTGAACTGTGTAATTACCAACAAATAAATTAGCATATACAATTTGTGTTGTGTGAAGCCATTTATCTTTTCTATTAACTTTGAGCATCACCATCATCTGCTGGAGGCAAAAATATGCTTCGTTCCATAATTGCCTCATCTGCACCTTCCAAAGAATGCAGTCTGTACCTTCCAAAACTTATTCAACCATACTGAGAACTTGGAGTGATTTCCACAACTCTTAAACTTACACTTGTGGTTAATGCCCTTAAAGGATAAAATACAGTTTAACATTAAAACTCAGGGACATGCTCCAGGTTTTAGTCAACACATCATAAAACCTTAGTGCAGCTCCATATTTAGTAGTGCCTCACGAGAACCTTTCAGAAGGTACAACAGAAAGTAACTTGTTAAATAGAAGCTCGTCAGGATGGATCAACGGGATTTTGTCATATTTAAAAATAGAGACTCTCTACTGCCAGCTTATGCAACAAATGATAACAATAGTTTGGCAGAATGAATGCCAATGCATGCAGAAACAATCAGTGCTGGTAATTACAATCTTTGTTCTTTTCCTCCCGATTTGGGTGCTCTAGCTCTATTAAGTAAAAGTAGTAGTAGTCCCGAAGAGTCTAAACAAAGATGCATGTGAGTATGCTGAAGGTCAGAAAAAAAATATTAAAAGTAATCACTCAGAGAAACGACTCCAAAACTTTATTGTTTTGTTTTGTTGTACAAGTTTGATAAAAAAATAAATAAATAACTAAAAAGAATTATGCTCCTCAAATTTAATGTGGGCATGGCTAAAGTAAGAGTAGAAAATTACTAAATAGATATCTTGAGAAACAGAGGGTGAGGACACTTGGAAATGTTTGCGGTGCTCTGATTTTGTGTGTTGAAGATAAAATATTTTTGTGTCCTTATGGCAAGAAGTCAAATTTTGATGCCTAGCCAAGCTCACTCTGTCCAGCTTTGGATCAGAACCAAGTCTATTACTGCTTAATGCCAGAGCAAGTGCGGAGATAATCTACAAAGAGTACACTGCGCCAACAAGAAAATTAACGAGCACATCAGTATTTTCAAAATAATTCACAAAGGACAGATTACATTTTTGAGAAATCCTAATTATGTTAATATATACATAGGTATATGTAAATCTATGTTTTTTGACATGTCAACAACGCTAATAACTGTACCCCCTCTGTAGCCCCAAATAGGCATTAGTTCCATAGAAATTAAGAAAAAAAAGATATTACTGTAATATATCATGAGTCTTTGAACATGTTTAGTACTCACAAAAAATGACTGATTAATTGGGAACACAACAATAATAAATACTTGCCTTTAATAGACCTTCACACTGCCTTTGTTATTCAGATCTAACAACACGGCCCTTTTCTGAGGCATTTTATTTTTCAGGAAGAAACTGTTTATTAATGTTTACAAAAGCTTACCACATTTCTTTGTAGCTAAGTGCAAGTGCAATTTAGGTCTGAAAATTCATGTTGCTTTTAAGTCTCTTCAAGTAGATCCAAGCCTCATCGTGACATTACTCACATGCATTCATCCTTCTTTTGCATCTGACTGGCAGCAGAGGTTTTGTGACGGGAGCTTAACCTACAGGAAACAATGACCTCAAATTCACACTGACGCTTATCAAACCTAAACACGCCACCCCGGCTCATACCAGAAGCCTTCTCAGGATCTGACAACATTCCAGTCGTCAATGCAGGGCATCGTGGGAGTGATGTATGCTCTTGTTTTCTTATCTTCAGTTTGTTGCTTTTGCAGGGTGGTGTACTGATATTTTTTGCACCTTTCCTGTAAAGGAAGAGTTTGAGATTGTCTCTAAGATATCTTGAGAAACAGATGTAACTTCTTCCAGTAAAACTAATTCTTAAAGTTAAATAAAGGTACAGCAACTGCATTCAGACTGGCAATTAACTATATTTAGTAGGAAGATGCTAACTGTCTGAACAATTAAGAGTGTCGCGGAAGAAAAAACAATCACTGACACTGAAGATTATGAAGATAGATGAAGAAAGGGTATCATTTACTAGAATGAGACTTCTTGTAAAAAGCCATTTTAAAAACCTACCAGATCTATCATATGCCAAAGTGTGAGTTAGAAGTCTCTTTCATTCATGACTCACCAAACTTCTTTCTGAATGGTGCCCTTGGAGTCATTTTCCTCATCAGCCTCTCGGGAGTTTCTCTGGGTGGCAGGGCCTTAGATTTATACACGGGCCTTGACCATTATTCATCCTCACTCATTTCACACAGGCATCCTTTTAAAGGTTAATTGCATCGACTAATTGCCCTTCCTGAGTTTGCTAACGATGCCATTCTCTTCAATGATGTCATTGACCGACTACACCAAAATATCTCTCTAACCACTTTGGTGATGGCTGCATTCTTTGAATGAACACAGCAGGGTCTAATCTGTTGTATTGGGGGGGATGGAGATGTCTGAGAGTGGAGGGGGGGTGTGAGGGACAATGTATTTGAGCAATGTCCTGCAAGCATAATGCCATTTTCTTAACCCAGTTGAATTGATTCTTCTAAAAACGTCTGGATGACATTTAATCAAGTTAGTATTGTCCTTCAAGTTACAAAGGAAAGTCTTGTTTATGTCATCATGTACTGATTTCAAAGCACTTTAGTCAAGCAGTTTGTTAATGTTGCAGCATCAACGGTCTTAAAGTGTAAATTAATTTTCTAAGTAACACCCTGTGATCTCTGTGTGATGCTGATGCAATAGATCAGTCATTTTTTTAATGTTTAGTTCCTGCTTTTATACTTTACATTTTACGACAAAAAGAACAAGCTAGAGTTCAAAATAAGTGTTAGGTAGCCGGACTGATCAGTACTAAGTTTATATTCAAACAACATAATTGATAATTAAAAAAAACAGTTGTTGGAAAAAATATCATTAGCTGTGCTGGGTCACACTATACGTGCTAGATTTCTACTTCAGTGACAAAACTACTTGAAGTCTTTTAATTTAATTAGTTCACTCACTAAACCTCAATCAATTTCATGCTTAGTTTTTTTTATGTCTACACCACATATGGCAGGTAAAATGTAAAAATGTCTAAGATGAATTTTTAGTGGGCTGTCAACGTTTACAGAAAAGAACAGCCTCCTGTATGTTCAGACCTTTTCTGTAAATTAAAATATTACTGAAAAGTTCATTCAGTTCAGTGACTCAATTTACTAATTGAAACACAATATAGATTAATTACAGAGACTGTTTTCAATTAATTTTGATCATTTTCCACTCAGAGCCAATGAAAACATGACATTTCAGATTACATCAGACAAATAGAAAAAAAAATGTAATTATGGCATTTTAGGCTTAATGAAAAGCAAAGGTTTTTATTTTCAAAAAGGTGATTCTAATCTGAGAAACAACCCTCGTTGGAAAGTATATTCTAATATATAAACTCAATAAAATACGACTGTATAGTCCTCCCAGTATGTCCCCTCCCAATCAGAAATTGTTTAAAAGAAATTCTGTCATCTTGCTGCTTTAGTCTGACTGTGTCATTAGTGTGCCAACTGTAGGAACCTTATATAATAATAATAATAATAATAATAATAATAATAAAATGCTTGACATCTATTTGTGATCAACTTGATTTAATTTTTTTTTGACATATAACTTAGTCAGTTTAGGCTACTTATATACCTTACCAGTAGGAACAGTATTGCAAAAATATTTTTTTTGACTGTTCCTGTGAGTGAACCTCTGCAACTCTGACAGACCAGGTGCCCTCACAGCAAAGGATTTTTCCAATGAACCTTGGAAAACTTCTATGTTGAATTATGAGGATCTACTTAATAGATGTACTATATATCAGGCATCTCTAACGCTCCTCTATCAACCAGCATGGGGGTTCCTCTGTGGTTTTTCTTATTCTTGCATTATGCCGCTGAGTTCATTAACACTCATATTTCACTATTAGCTATCCAAAGAAATCACTGGACTCCATGGGCTTGTCAAGCAAAGTACCGCATGTGCTTTTTAATATGGCTTCTAAAATTCTATGTTGTTAGAATAGTCCAGAAGCAAATATTTATAGCTTTGAACTTTTGACCTATGGGTTCTCTGTCTCAGGTGCTTGATGTGGTTCCAACACTTTTTTACAAAAGCAGCAAGATGATACTGTGCTATTTAACAAAGACTGAGTTTTAAGAGGGGTGAATGGGGTAGATCTTTTCAGGAGTGGGAATTCATGGTGTTACTTGAGTTTGACCAATGTAGGTTTTTCCATGGGTGAATATGTTGAAAATTCAGAGTGTCTGAAGACATTTCAAATATGTTATCCTATATTTAGCTGCATGAGTCCTAAAACATAACTGTCACTTTGAATCGTCTCTGCCCTTAGTGGATGTATGTTTGGGTTTTCTGTGTGTCTTTGTGTTGCCCTGTGATGGACTAATGACCTGTAGACAGTGTACCTCCCTTCCCGCTCAGTGGCCTCTGGAAGTAGGCACCTACCCTCTCAGGCTCAGGTTCAGGAGTGTTTTGACATGATTATTGTGTCATGTTTTAGTCCAGGTGTAGGATTCCCTGTGAGTAGGGGCTCTTGATACACTGAATCTAACCTCAGTCCACTCATCGTGAAGTTTCCTAAATTATTAGGAAATTCAATGGAATTTGCCTGATGATCCTCTCAGGACTGGTGAACCTTTTCCTACCTCACTTTCTCCTTCTACTAAACTTTATATGAATATGTTTGAATACAGCACTCTGTGGACAACCAGTCTCTTTAGCAACTTAATACAAGTAGTATATTTTATAGATTTGTTAATGGATTGCATAATTGATAATCACTGCAATGTGCAAGACTGGAACTGATGTTTTCAGAAAGCACTTTGTTAAAAGAGGCACAATAGTGAGTTTCAAGAGCTGAAACAAAATAACGGTCACATCATTACACATAGATAACACATAGTTAATTATTGATTCATTTTTCATCCTGCCAGTACAAGTAGAAAGATATGTAACACATAATAAGTGTCAATATAGAGGACTTGTCTCTTCTTCATGCATAGTAGCATAACACACTGTGAGCTTGGGTTACAGAGTATGTGTAGGTGCTTTCTCTACATTGCTGATTCCATATGTCATATGTACCCTTTTCCAATACCAAATCTACAATAGACAAAACAATAATGAATTTCACAGCTGCAAGTGACACACAATAGAGACATCTATTAGATGTGACAGTGGCAATAATATTGTACAGGCAGTCTCCCTGTTTTACCAGTGGACCCTCCCAGTAAAATCAACACGATCAAACAGGACCCAGGGTTCATGTGTACATGTTCCAAAACATTGTAACAGTCTGTCCTGCCCCTTCTTTTCAAGTTTTCAAAGATTAGATTGGGCAGGGAACTCCCATGAAACACATGATTGGGTTCAGGTTTGAGGTTAACAAAAGGCAATCTTGCAACTGAAAACCTTATTTGACCAAACGCTAAGACCTGTTAAGGTTTTTCCCAGGAACTGGAACAAGGGAACAGGATGGGCATGGGAGCAACGCTCTATTATTGGTATAAATCCCCCAAAACGTAGCATAGAATATGATTTATGTGAACAAACCTGCCTACAGAGGAAAAGATGAAAGATCGCATTACTATTTCTATGTTTGTGCATCTGGGGCTCACAGGCAGTGTGTAACAGATCTCAGTCTACACACCTAGTGTTTTTGCATGGGTTGGCAGAGACACTTTTCAAATCATCAGATCATTTGACCGGCTTATACTGTGATCAGACAAACACTCTTGAGGTTGTGAAAAATATAAATTTTAGGCTTTATGGAGATGGCAGAACTTAAGCAGAAAATATTACAGTAATTGTGCAAAGTGTAGAAACATTCTCAATAACTTATTAAAGCTTTTTGTTGCCATTGACTTTTTGCCCATTTAAAAGAAAGTCTCAATCTGGTTCTTCTGTTTCAAATACAAGAAACAAAATATCACTGAAAAATACAGATAGAAATTGCTCACCATGTCATTGAGTGAAATAACTATTTGATCCTGTAAAAAACCATTGTTTGATGCAGAAAGCTTTGTTTGCTTTTATTCATGGCAAACCACTCAAAAACTTACCAAAAAACCCCAATCCATCCAGATTGTTCTGGTTTGTTCAAAATGTCACTGTCTATCACTATGGACACAGAAGCTTGTTTTATGTCAGCATATCCTTTTTTTTAGCAACTTCAGAATGAGTTATTTCTTATTTCTCTATGTTTGGAAACAACATAGTAAGCATTGAAAGACAACATAAAGACACATTGTTAAATATTTGACTGGCATTAACTAATTTTTAAACTATGACAGGAGAAAATGTGCATCTGCATGTTGTGCATATATGTGCTTTAAAGGTGATGTGCAATTTTAAATAGTAATGCTAAGTCAGTACTTGTGAGTTGTTGTTTTTTTTTTTCCTTAAAATGCATGTTCCTATTATCCAACAGAACAAATCAAATGCAACTCAAATATCAATCTTGTGAGATTGATATAAAAACCTTTCCTGTCTGTAAATGATGTTGTGTCAGCAAAGATGAAGTCAGACTTCAAAGTCACTCAAGTTGAGAGGAAGAAAGAAGGAAATGAAGAGGGCTGTTCTCTCATCTTATATTACACAGTTCAAAGAGAATTTTACATATTTTCTGCTGCATTTATAAACAATAACCTTTGTATCCAGAATAGAGTAAAGCTAGCTGGGTGTTTCTGCTGTGATCTTCAGATTTTTCAAGTAATTAACATTCAACTGACAATTTTATTTGCTAGGGATAACCTGTCTGCTCAATAGAGCCACCAATTACTATTTAATTTATGACCTTGACAGTCTATGTAAGAAACTTTGTATTCCAACAAAAAATGCTCAATTCTAGCCTTTGACAATTTCAGTAAATTGATGTTTCTTTCAACATTAACAAAACACAAGTAGCTCCAGCACAAAGAGTTCACAGGAGACTAAATCACAGCTGTGCCGTGTTGGTCTTTGATGTCTCATTAAGGGAAGGCAAAACAAGTGGAACCGAGAGTGAAAAAAGAGAGAAAAATAACACTTGGACATCACACCAGATCCAAGGAGGAAAAAAAGCTCAACACTGTGCAGACCCCTGGAGTCCTTCGGTGCCTGGTTTTCTGCAGGACCACCTAAAAAGCAGCTCTGCAAACCCCAAAATACGTGAGAAAAATCAGGGCTTCTCTTTAATGGACAACACCCTTTCCATTTACTCATCAGGCTCTCTCTAAGCAAGGAAGGTTCACACTCTTTTGATGTGGCTGAGGCTAGACCGTGAGCACGCATGATTCAATTATGCTCAATCATTGTTGTGGAGGGCATTGACTTTCCCCAGGTCAGCTGCCTCTCTGATTTACAAGGAGGCAGTGAGTGTGTGTGCGTGCGTGTGTGTGTGTATGGGCGAATGGTCCTGGATGTCACTTCAGCAAGATAGCCATAACAGTATCTCATCCATGCACTCATTGTCTTGGCTGAATAGCACTGTGTTTACATTGTGCAAATGGGCTAATCTAATGTTGCTCTGCACTCTTAACAAATCCATGTCCTAGACTAATATTAAGAAATGTGCAGCAGAAGTTACTATAAAAATAGAAGGGACGCTTTAAAATAAACCCCAACTGATTTTACATTTACAGAAATCAGAGTTCATCTGAGTCTCCTTCCACATTTTTGACCGCAATCTCTCACTCACTTTTCTTCACCGTTTTAAGTCAAATGTAAACACATGACCACAAGATGTAGTTCTTCTCTGCAATCCAACTGAGATAATGTTTCCTTTTCTTAAAAAGGTGCTTTTGATGAGAGATGTACTAACAAACAGGTAAATTTGTAGGACCTTTGTAAAGGGGAGTTGGAAAATATTACCAGTGAAATCATGACTTCCTGACTGACTGCAACTTCAAGACAGTCTATAGCACATGTGTCAAACTCAAGGCCCGCGGGCCACATGTGGCCCGCCATGTCATTTAATGTGGCCCGCCCCAGCATTTTATAGGCCGATGATTGACTTAAAATAGGTTTTGAGCACGAATTGACTACAAACTACATCTCCCACAATGCATTCCAATTGTTACCAGCCAAACATTACGGCTTCTCGCCACTAGAGAGCAGCAGAGTCACCCCAAGCTGCTTATTGATTTTCCCAGCGAATAAAACTGAGACATCGACAAGCTAACATCAAAACGTCCAAGAAAAGAAACATCGATTTACAAGTAAGACTGTGAATGAAGATGTGTGTGAGTTGGTGTCAGGGTGGCAGGGGGCGCTAGACTTTTTTTGTTATCCGTTATCTTGACCGACAACATAAAAAAATCGGTCCTGTACTATTTTTATCCGTGAAATCGCAATCATATTAACATCGGATCTTTAGCCGCATTTTATGCGGTTTAGTTAATATTCACCGTGAATTCAGATCCCATCACAGATTAAGCAGATAAATGTATCTACATTTTTCTCATAGTGACAAAAACCACCCCAATAACTTTTAATAATTTAAATTAAGCGACTTCACTTCATTAGCATCACTTCACCCGCTGGGGTCTGAACGCACTTCCTCCTGGTTCCCATCTGCAGAAAAATCTGCGCTAATTCATCAGTCAGTTGGATCTGTCTGATCCAAACAGATCAACTGAACTCTGTGAATGTTTTACCCTCCGCGGTCCGGTGTGAGCTTTTACCAGGATTTTTTTATTTATTTATTTTTTTTTTTGCGTGGTTTTGCTTCTCCGAAACGGACAGATGTTACGTCTGCAGCTCCTCCAGAGAGCCGCTCTCCTGGGTAACGAGCACCAAGAAGGCTCCATTTGTTAAATCCGCTGGATGAGTTACTTCCAGCGGTTTCTTTCTAATTCCGCAGTGGTTGAGCTGCGGACTGCGCATGTTACAGTCTAATTAACTTTTGCATCGTCATTTATTTCCTCAAGATAAACTACTGGCTCCTCAAATGGATTAACACAATGTTGCATTCTCTTTAGTTTTCTCTGGTCTGTAATGGAGACTTGAATTTAACACGCCATTTCAACAAAAGGTTTGTAATGCGCGTCCTAACCATTTTTTATTTGTAAGTATTGATTATATGGACAGAAACAGTTACCATTATACAGTTTGAACTCTTGATTTTATTTTTGAACCATTTTTTTAAATTGTGAAGTGTTGATTTTATTTTTGAAACCTTATTTATTGTAAAGTGTTGATTTTATTTTTGAACCATTTTTTAATTGTGAAACATTTTTTTATTGTGAAGTGTTGATTTTATTTTTGAACCATTGTTTAATTGTGAAGTGTTGATTTTATTTTTGAACCTTTATTTATTGTAAAGTGGTGATTTTATTTTTGAACCCTTATTTATTGTGAAGTGTTGATTTTATTTTTGAACCCTTATTTATTTTGAAGTGTTGATTGTCTGAAAGACCTTAGACATGAATTGACCATGTGGGGTTTGAACCGATGACCTCAGCATTACCAGCATGGTGCTCTAACCTGCTGAGCTAACTCACCTACCTTACAAACTGTTGAGTTTCCATGGATTTAAGAAGAACTTACATGATTTTACCACAATGATTTGATAAAAGTGCTTATATTCTAATGTTTTTCAAAACAACATACATAATATTTTATTTTCCAGAGATTTTGTATTTTTAAGTGTTGATATTATTTTTGAACCATTTTTAATTCTCAAGTGTTGATTGTATTCCAGAGATATTTTTTTATTTTAATGTATTAATTTTATTTTTGAACCATTTTTTATTTGTAAGTATTGATTTTATTTTTTAGCCATTTAGCCAAGACTCTGTAGAACCATTTGTCTCTGCTAATGACATCTTCAATACAATTTGTTGATCCCAGGCTTAGTTTATGGACTGTAATATGAAATTAGGCACAAGTATAAGTCTGACAGTTTGTTCACCAAGTTACTGTGCTCTCTGAGAGGATCTGTGGTATTTGACATTGTCCCATGCTCGTTATTAGTCTCTAACAAAATTTGGATTATCTACCAGGAACACTGCAGAGAACATGAGTTTCTGTAGTGTAGTGGTTATCACATTCGCTTCATATGCAAAAGGTCTCTGGTTCGAAACCAGACAGAAACAGATTTTGCATGTTCTATTCATGACAGGTGTTTACTAAAGGTCAACAAGGGTTCTGTGGTGTCATGGTCTGTACTCTGAATCCAGGCATCTGAGTGCAAACCTCAGTTGAAATTTTCATGCGTTGCATCTCACATCATCAACTTTAGAACCTCAAACTGAAACAAAGCAGAGAAGTTCAGTTCCTGTAGTGTAGTGGTTATCACGTTTGCTTTACACGCAAAAGGTCTCCGGTTCGAAACCAGACAGAAATGGTTTCTGTAGCTTATGCATCTCTTGGGGTGCAGTGAGACAACAAGAGCCTTCCTCTTTTGTGATGGTTCATTTGCCAATCGACTTCAATGTCGGCTTCTTTGAAATCGAAGCTACTTTACTTCAATTACCAATTGGCAGTTCTATGGCGTAATGCACATGTGTCAAACTCGTGGCCCCCCAGCATTTTATAGGCCATGGAAACTCAAATGCAATATATAAAACTTCAATACATAAAATCAGTTATTTAACTATTGAGGTGTTTAATTTATTTTTAACATTGTATTTTTATACAGTTATGCTAGGGCTGCCCAAGTCTAGTTTTCCAGAGCTACCATCTGCAGCTTTAGATGGTTCCTTCTCTAACACACCTGGACCATTGACTCATTATAAGCCTCTACAGAACTGAATGACGGAAGTCAGCCTTTTGTCTGGGGTGTGTTTTAGCAGGGATGCACTCCTGATTTGTACCGTCAATGTGGCCTGTTGAGGGGGGCCGATATGCTGAAGTGGCCCTCGGTGAAATTGAGTTTGACAACCCTGGTCTATAGGGTTATACCTGATCCATTCATCCATCTGCCCTTCCATAATCGTCTATTCACAGCAATACAGGACAAACGACCAAGAACACCCATTCATCTTTAAGGGCAATTTATAAAGACCAAGTGATATAACTCATATGATGTTAGACTCTGGGAGGGCGCCAGACAGAACCGAGTCAAGCACATAGAAAACATCCAAGCTCTATGAAGTCCTGGCTGGGATCTTCTTACTGCAATACCACAGTGCATAAAAACTCTACTAGTTGGATATCTGGTAAAATATTTCACATAAAAAATAATAATAATGTCACTTGGATTATGGGTTTATTATTACACACAAGCAAATGTTTGTTTTTTTTTGTACATATCAAACTGTCTGTTAGGTTATATAATCTGACACAACTGCAATGTTATTCTGTGCCAACTAGAACTGGTGAGCTATGCAATCACCCAGTTTAATGATTCAAGTTGTACTGAATCAAAAATTGCAAGTCTGAGTGGAAAGATTTTCTATTCTTCTCTTTGGACAATTCATCTGTAAGGAACCACAAGAACAAAAGCTGCAATGACATACTGTTTAATTGACTTTATTCGCTCTCTTTTGTTATCATTTTTCAAACCAGATGCAGGTTATTCCCTGCTGAAGCTTTAGTGACAATGTTTTTTGTTGGGAAAGAGAACAACAGTTACTCAAGAGACTTAAATTTACCATCGCTAATGCCTAGTGGAAAGCACCAGGTGAAATCGGGAAAATGGGAAGAACATCCTGCTCAGAACATCTCAAGTGTTCCCTAGTTAACCTCTTGAAGTCGGAAACCTGAACAGCCACAAAGAATGCTGTGCTGGCATTAACGCGCATGTCAAATAAGTGTGCTGGTGCTGCTCATAGTCACTTCTCATATGTAACAAGTATTCATTTTACCACAAATAAAAATTTCTCCAGGCACTTGAACATTTAATATGGTTATACTGCGTTTGTTTTGCATTGAGATTTAGGCTGAGGGAAAGAAACATTTACTTACAAAATTCAGATTCTTTGTATGCAGTACGTAAATAGAGGCAAAATAAGTGGAAAGCTATTTTGGGATTCAGAAAAGCCACAGATTAAAATTAATTCAATTCATAATTTCCATTTTTGCTTTGCTGCCAAGCATAAGAAAACCAGGGACCCACACCATAACTAAAGTGGGATGGTATCATATAACAGATCCGTCTGCTTTACAAATAAAGTTTTGTGTGTTTGCATGTTGCTGAGCTACAGGGCAGATTAGTCTTTTGCAAGCCACGTTGGAATATCTTCAGTTTCGCTCAAGTGCTAACCCCCTTTTTTTTGTCCAGGCCTTCCTTGCTTATTGGAAAAAATTTGAAACCAGCTACAATAATGTTCCAAAAATACATTTATGTGAATCTCCAAAAATGATTACCATTGGACATCTTCTGGGTTTTTGACAAATGAAAGTGGTGGCGCCGAAGAAAATGGTGGAAGGAAGTGTTGTATTTCACCCTGTCCCAATATTTTTTTTTTCTGTCAACCTCAGTGTAACACTTACACAAGTGCAACTGGGTTTTGCACTGTTGACGAGGTAAGTTATTTTGATTTGCATTACATGAATATGTAAAATAACATTGTGAAATTTAGTGGAAAAAAAAATATTGAGTGATTATTATTACTTTTTTTTTTCCTTGATACATTTTTTCTCCATGCAGGGGATATTATATAAAATTGACTTCTTTGAGCATTATATTATTTTATAATGTTACTCCCTAATCAAAACCTAACTTAGTGAGTTGCTTTGATTCTTTCGTGTATGTTTGAGACATCCTTGAATCACTGGTGGCTTCTTCTTTCACCAGACAAGTGGCAGCAGCAATTAGCAACACCTGGAGGTACTGTGAGTCTGCTGAGCTCATCATATGATCTACTTCTCAGTCCAACGCTTCAAAAAATGATTTATAGCGTCATAGTGGAAAGGCACTGTTGTGATGACGTGCTGAAGGCGGAGTGTCGGAAAGAGCAGGACTTTCTTAAAGAGACAGCCCAGTTTCAAGGCGTCAAATAGCAAAGTCAAATGTCTTTTCAATTATTTTTGATATTTCTAACAATTTTTATAACAAATGAAGGTAAGTTACTTCACTCTGTTAAGAACTACATTATACTACACCTTAAAAAATTATGTCTTCATTAATGAAAACGTTTGATGTAATTTGTGTCATTCACAGGGTCTTCTTTCCACCAAGCTGAGAGGACTTTTTTAAAAACTCTGCAGACACTACAGAAGAGTTAACATGGCACAGTACATGATATATTTATTGCTCATTACTCTTGCCATAAGTGGGCTATCTCTAACCCTTTACAGCTACTGGATGTTATCACAGCTGCAGCTCATTTGTCCGGCAACGCTTGGCAAAACTGCGGCAGTAACTATGGTTTTTTTTTCCCTCAGGTTTCGGCCGCGTTTGTGGTTAAAACTATGGTGCAATGGATCTCTTTAGCTGTGCTTCAGCAATTCCAAATGCAGCATTTCTGTCAGATTGCATATGTGTTACAAAAAAACCTCTGCTATGTATTAATAATGCGGCTTTCAGCTGTGTTTAGATATTGTTACACACAGTATAAACGAATAAGGCCATGTCATGATTATATGATAACCACATATGCAAACATGGCTTTAACCACAGTTGCAGTGACTGCAGTGACATCTGTGTTATACCGTGGTTGCCAGTCATAACATAAACTACCGAAACTTTTTTTTTTAGGATGCACACTAATATTTTCTTCAAGTAACTATGTTTCTTTTTTATCTCTGAGTAAACAAGGTCACAACTCCCAAAATTGGTTAAACTCTATGTCCTTTCTCTTTTAGCAGCCATACCGCTGAGTATTTTCTTCAATGCCTGTTTCACTACATCTATTCTGGTCTTTCTCTGCATTTAAAGTAACTACCAGCTGTATGTGTTAGCCTCTGCTATGGTAACAGGCGAAATAGAACCCCGTGTTAAAATCATTATGATGCCATGATGATGACACTTTCACTGTCACTTTCACTTGGGAGGAATTCCAGGTGTGCTGCCACTCCCTTCAGAAATGTTTAATTATAGCTGCATCTCAGAGAATAATTATGTTTTCTTCCATGTCACGTTTTCCAGGAGTTCACCCTTGGTTTGTTACCATTGACTGGGCATCACACACGTGTTGAGTGAAGTTGTTTCTCCGAATTTCATTGTAATTATCGCCACATTAACTTCACAAGGCTGTTAAGCTGGAAATTGGATTTCTTTGATTTACGTGGTTAGGTTGATTTGACGAATGAAAACGGAGGATTGAGCTTTCCTGTTGTACCCCCCAAAAAAGCAAAACATAAAAAAATAACTAATTTTATCAGTGTACAGACTTGAACTGCAGAAAGGAGATAAAATGTTTCATTTGATTCACTGTCTCTCTGGAGAGAGCATATTAAAACAACTTCTACCTGCACAATATTCATTACCTATGGAGGGTGACTAGTTATAAAAAAAAACCTGATACATTAAACAAAACATTCACTAAGAAAAAAAGGAAGAAATGTAACAATCTACAACTAAAAAAAAAAGAAAATTGGCTGGCATTCCTGGTGTTTGGTCCTAATCAAACCAAAAATTTACTAAATACATTATTTTGGGTAAGTCTTTAAAAACAGCAAACTAAAGGAGACTGATCTTCCTGACTTAATTGAAATAAAATATCACCTGAAAAGAATATATTAAGGGTACATAAGGTTATTTGGAAAAAGAGTGGGGGAACAGACAGCAGAATAAAATATGTCTGCTTAGTATGTGAGACTTTCTTAGTGTTACCATTCAAAAGAACCATTTGCATAAGTACCGAAGAGTAACTAAAAACAAAACATACAATATACTTCTATTTACTGGAAGTCCAACTGAAAGAAATAAAGTTTAGACATTTTATCTTGGTGTAAAACCTTATCTTTTGCACATGTGCATTTATCTTGTAAATGGCTTTGGTCTCTGAGATTGTGCAGGGCTGGAAACTATTCCTATCCGCAGAAAGACTTTGAGCAGCAGGTAGGCTGGACTCAAGGTAAAATAATTTTTTGTGTTGTTGAGGAGATACGGAAAAAACCTGTAGAGAGAATCAATGTGCATTCCCTATTTTATCTTCATCCATTTAAATTTACTAATCTTGTTCCTCCATTCTTTTCTGAAGAGCTACAGAGACATTGATTGCAATTACTATTTAATTAACTCCCCGTTATCTATACTCCAGCAAATTGATTGGTCTTGTTATCAATTTGAGTGCTCTAAATGAGACCCCCATTTATTAGCTTCCTTATCAGCTCTAAAAGTAATTAGAAAAATGTAACAACAATTAAATGCCCAAGCAAATGTAATGAATCAGAGTAAAAAATGGAAAAGCCACCTACAAAATGTACTTTTTTCCACTAAAGCCTGTGCAGTGTTTTAAGCGTATACATTACTGTAGTTGTCTAGTTGTAGAAGCGGTAATTTGACAGCTTCTTGTGACCCTTCCAAACCTTATGGTGAGGGACAAAACTCCCACAGAGCATTTAAAGAAAGGCATTACATCATTCTTGCTTGAGGCCAAGGTAAGTAGGATTGTGTACGCTGAGTCAGGGTGACATCATCCCAGCCTTTCATCTGCAATGGCCACAACCGTGGAGCCGGTTTCCCCCAACCGATCCCCCACATCCTCATCTGCCACCTGATTGCTTTCTTCTTAGAATCGGAGGGTTCCATCTGTCAGCAATCATCCACTCTTCAAGCCCCACTACTGGACCATTGTTTGCCAATCGGCCCCACCTGTCAGTAATCTTCCCTATAAGGTTGCAGCGTTGGTTCTGAACCAGGGCCGTCATTTGTTTCCCCTCCGATAGTAATCACCTGTTTGTTGTGAAACTCCCCTTTCCCAAGACAAGGCGGGAGACACTTTGCCGCAGTGTTTTGAGGGGGAATTAGATCCAAAAACTTAATGATCCGGGCCTCGTTGAACTGAACATACTCAGACTTGACCAAATGATCACAAAGATAGCTGCTAAATGGGGGGATCTAAATCACTATAAATTGCAGTTTTTAAATTATGTTTTTTCAGATAAATGAACAGTAGTGGTTGTTTCATGAATGGCAAACACTTAGCTTTTGCATCACTCTACACACTACCAATGACGCAGAGTCTGCAAAAAAAACAATATTTTTTTTGTTTTTTTTTACCATTTTATATAATGGAACCACAAAAAAAAAAAAAAAAAAAAAGAAATTTTGCTTAAAGTCTTCTACAAAATGGAAAACACTGCATAAATAACTCCCAATCTGTGTTTTCAAGAACCTCTATTAAGAGTAGAAGAATCAAATTCCAGCTGATGAACTAGAGATGATGAATGCTGTCAGATATCAAAGTTAAGGTGGGTGTGTACACACTGGGTCATTTATCTATTTTTTTACAGTCTCTCCCAGGCCTCGGAGAGGAGATATATATATATATATAGCTTATGTTGCGTACTTATAATATGTGGAAGTGTGGCCAATACAAAATGAATGGTTTCGTTCACTTCCTCTGCTGCCATTGCTAAAACTACAGGTAAAACTACAATTACAAAACAGCTCAGAAAATTGACATCATCATTCACAATTCCTCCTTCCATTTGCTGACTGGCCTGGTTGAAATTCAACAGGAGAAATCCAACTCAATGGGAGAAATACCAGACTGAGCTCAGAAGGGAGATGAGAATCAACCGGAAGATAATGGGCAGGCTACAGTTTTCTCTGACTGTTGCAAAACATACATATCAGGTTAACTGACCACTTTAAATTTCCCTTTGGTGTGAGTATTCATGCCCATGTCTTGTTCCCCTGTCATGGGCCAGTGACCCACAGGTATTTGGGTTAGTTATCCCATTTGGCTACAGTGACACCAGAAGAGTTGTAAAACAGTTACGTCATTAAAAGAGCACCAACTGAGGCGCAGTTTTATGGTTGAAGCTGTCTTGGGATGAACTTTAAATAGCAATTTAAATTTCTCCTCATTTGCCTTTGAATGTCTCAGACCATTAATTTGTTTGGGTAAAGAAATGTTTTGGTTTGTTCAGGAGAGAACTCATAAAGCACAGGTTGTTTAAATAGTACAGCACTAACCAAACAACTAAAATGTCCTTCACTTGATCTAATTGGAATACATATGAAAAAAATATATATCTATTTAAATTTCTGGACTTTTTATTATTAAAAACAAAGTGTTCATAAAAGTTGTTTGGCATTTCAGAGTGGTTTTGTAGGTTGAAGCATCATCAGCGTGTTGTTGACATGACTCATCTAGGTTGGAAATAATTTCTTTCCAATATGCAGAGCAAAAAAATAAAACCAAGAACTTCTGCGATACCGCAGCCTCACTGGGAAACACCACCATTAACAGTCAGTCATGGAATCTGAATGGAAACATACCCTGTTACCTTTGAAAACTTGCCCAGGACCCCCTTTTTAAGTGCATTACCACTCCAAGCAGCTCCCTGTTAAAAGCATGACCAGAAACGGTCTTGAGGTTTTATGAGTACGGTGGTTTTGATTTGGAAAATGGCAAATGTCACAGCAGGGAGGACAATTTCTTTAGAGGAAATTAAACTTGATCATACTCAAATGTTTTGGTAAATAAATTTTAACAGATCTATGTTTGCTACTTTCCTTCCCTGTAAGAAACTTAACTAGGTTTAACATTTCCCTAATGAACTGCTGTCTGTGTTTTATCTGTGGTTTGCTAAAAACCCTGTCTTAGGGAACTAATTGCCTACATACTGTTAAATGAGACAATTCAGAAGTTTTAGAGTCAGAAGATGCATATAAAGTTGAAATCCAGCGATTTTGAAGAAAGAAATAATCAGAACTGGTTAAGCTAAGTAAAAAATAGTACAAACCACAGGGTGAAAATAGCAATATAAATGATTTTATTATTATTTTTCCATGATGACAGGTGAGGCTCTGCCTCACCTGCCTCCCCTGACCGCACGTCACTGATATATATATATATATATATATATATATATATATATATATATATATATATATATATATATATATATATATATATATACAATAAAGGAAAATAGAAATAATAATGCCTTCCATTACAGACATCAATATACAAATGACACCAGCAATATTATTGGAAGCAGCTTCTGATGCCACCTGAGCTCATTAATGTTTTTTTAGCAAACACAAACACAAGAGACATCCTAATTCTCAGCCAGCACATAATAGTAACTGTGAAGCCTCAAAGGTCTTGGAACAGACACCAACCCAGTGGCTCTATATGATTTGTCCCCCTCCTACTGAATGTTCAAACAAGGACTAACTTTTTTCCTAATTCTTTGCTTCTGTTATGACTGAACATGCTGGGATCTCTAGATATGCAAAGCATCCAACGGAGCCAAATCCTGGTAACTTGGTGAATGAATAATAGAAAATGTACACCCTCATAAAGCAATACGTGTGTTATGGAAGAAAAAAACATGTGGGAAAGGTAAAGAAGGTGAAGTTATGTTTTTATTTATTAACTGTTTTTATTCATTTATGCTTTGATGCTTTTAAAATTAAACAAATGCATTCTGATTGAATGAAAATGCTCAGACTTGTAAACATTGCTGCTATCTTGCTAGATAGTAGCAATCTCTTTTACAATCTCTTGGAAAAAGAGATTACAGATCTCAAGTAGGTTTTGTATCTGGTTAAATAAAGGCTATTAATGATAATAATAATAACAATAGTAATAATGTAAAAGACACCATTGAAAAACCTTAAAAATCTGCATTTTTGTAATGCAGCCATGACATCACTGACCCTATTTTCCTTTCTTTGACCCATGTACTATCTATAGAAACCTAAATTATCCTTAAAAGCTTAAAGATTCTTTGCCACACTGCCTCTTTCCAACCTTTACAAAGGCCAGGTTTTTCCATGTTTTTGCTCAAATTTCCAGCACACTTTATGGTTACCCATAATGACCTGATTATTTGTCTTCCCCTATCAAAAACAGATCCCCACAAATTCTTTCCCTTGGAAAGTCGAAGGGTGATTCCATAAAGGCCCCTTCTAATCTTAGATGGTTTATTAAAGCAAAACATGCTGGCATCAATTAAAAAGCACTACAGACTTCACACCAAGTGGAATGTGCTTTGATGTAGCTACATTTGTTCGGGGCAGCTTGTAACTCTGGTCCATTTGTTTTCTGTAATTAAAAAAAAAATGCACGCCTATGTTGGCTTAGACAAACCTAAAAGTGGTGGAATCATCTGTATTTAATAAAATAATATAATACTTTAGCACACAGTGGGTGAATACACCGTGACACGCTCTGTTATACGGTCGGTAGTTTGTATAGGCAGCAGCAGGATATTTTTGTGTATTAAAGAGCGTTGCTGTTTCTGAAGCCTTCCATTAAAAACATCAATTAAAAGCATGATTCATTATTTCCTCCCTGCTACCGTTGCCTATTAAAGACATGGATGGAGACAAAGAGGACTTCACAGCTGGCAGGCGGAAAACTGATAAAAACAAAATGGCAGCCCAGTGCCTGATGTGTGAAAGCCACCAGCTATGCAGCGCCGCAGGGCGAGCTTTGCTAAAAGATCAAATATCACAGTCTGCAAAGTCTGATAGTATTATGCTTTTCACATTACTTACTGCTGGCAGGAAACACAGAGAACCTTCCACTGACTCAACAGATTTGACATACACTGCTACACTGATTGTGGGAGGTAAGGTCATGTTGTTGCTAATATCTGATGAAGTTCTTGATAACTGATAAACCTGTACAACAGTATGGAAAGATTTACACCGTTTATTTTTGTGTTTTCTCGTAACTGCGAGAGGTAAACTTTCAGCGACTGTTTTCAGGAGTGTTTAGATCTTAATTCAAAGTTTGATTTCTTGCAGGTTGTGAATGGTCTCAATTAAATTCCTGTGCAAACACAATACAGCAGAAGCCTCTTTGCAGAAAAAAAGAAAACGTCTTGTCAAGTAACCCAAAATGATTGATTTCATGATAAATGAATGTCACATGTGTCTAACGCTGTGTAAAGTTGTGTTAACCTAACAATTAGCAACTGGTACAATCTGGTGTTTTTCTTTCACTTTTTATCCTTTTATTTGCTCACACAAACTTCCAAAGTAGATGTGACTTGTAAATACTACGCTCTTGAATTGCATGCCAGCATATCTGAACTCAATGCCATTTAAGTGTAATATGAAATCTTTTTTTTAAAACAAGATTCTTTGTGAATTAATGTAGGTCGAAACTATTATACCAAAACATTGTTTTGTACCATATTATTTCTCAGGAAGCTGCTTACAAAATGGCATGAATGGGCCTCGTCTTGTGCAAAAATAATAGAGCATGGCTTTGCTCTATAGCTTTAACAACAATGTGTGGAGTATTCTGAGTTTTCTGAATGTCACTACATTGTGAACTTAACGCTATACGACCTCACGGAGACCAAAACCAACACTGTTGGTACATATTTAACATAATATCACCGGTGATTTTTCTGTATGAAAAACATGATTGTTAGGTCAACTGAATACTCTAAATTGCTGTTAGGTAAGAGTGTATGCGTATGCATGCATGACTGTGTTTTGCCCTGTGACTGACTGGTGAGCTGTCTAGGGTGTATCCCCACTCTTGTTCAATGGCTGCTGGAGATAAGCAACAGCTCTCCCATGACCCTGTAAGGATATGCAGGTATAGATATCTGATTATTGGATTTCCAAGAAAAATGAAAAAAACAATACAGAGAATTAGCATAATAGCATAGTGAACTACTTTGCAACTAAGAACATTCAAAATATAATGTAAAAATTGAAAAACTGAAATGAAATATGGTAAAAACACACATTTTAATGTAAATAGAGTGCTTTGAATGTGATCTCATTGTTACAGTTTGTAAGGAAATCCTTACTATCTTCACAAATTAGAACATTCCCCTCTTACAGTCGGTGTTCACTTCAGACCTCTGCCATTAATGACTCAAAATGCCTCCAATGTTTTGGTGTCTGAGGTCACATCCTTAAAGGAATTAAGAGCCCTCAGCCTCAATGCAAGGTTTAAATGCATTGATCTCACTCTACCAAGGGCAAACAAGCAATTTGTGATAGAAAATAACCCAGTTTCACAGTTGTTTGCAGCAAACCAAAAAGAAGAAAAAAAGGTTTTGGCTGTAGGTTTATCAGCTGCTAAAGGAGATAAAACGTGAGATACGAGAACCTTTCAGTTGTATGTATGTTACCAAATGCAAGATATTTTATTTACTTTACCACAAGTGGTTTGTATCAAATAATTTCCAACAAAACACAAAGACAAACTGAAAAACAGATAACCTCCATCGAGTCACTATAAAGTATTTTCCATAGAAGCTACTGTGATGCAGGGCATCACTCGACGCAAACATGGTTTAGAAAAAAAAAACCAAAACCTTGATGTATACATTCCTGTGGTGCAATATGTCGTTCCAGAACATCATGCCGGTTGCATTCTCACACGTCATCCTCTCTTTTCCCCAATTTCCTTTCCTCTCACGACTCCATGTCTACTGGATAGACAGTAATGTCTGTGAATTGCGCTGTAATTAGGTCTATCTCTTATAAAGCTACAGATGCCTGCAGCACCATCTGGTTTCAAAGCTAGAGCCTGGCATGTCCCTAGGAGACAATTGTTTTTTCTCATCAGGTAATTAGAGCAATTAGCCACATTGTACCTGATTACCTGCTGTCATTTAGAGTAATGATAATACTTAAAAGCACTCTTTAAAGAGAGATATTGCTACTTACCAAGCCTCCATTTTCTTTGTTAAAACCATTGAAAGGAAACACAGCAGCTGTTCTGCAGATTTTGCTACATATTGTTCACAACCGGAAGGCTTTGCACCTTTTTTTCAGCACTAGTAGTGGATTAAACATGTCCTTTTATGTGACAAATCTTTGATCCATCTGTTTAAGGCCACAGTTCTCCAACTGTGGTACAATTACCACTGGTGTTACATTCTCTGCTTTTAGTGGTACTCAAATGAATTTTTGTCATTATTTATTTGTAAGATAAATACATAATAAATTACCTGTGATGTAGAACTAAGGATTTCCACACACACAAAAAAAACTGGAATTTGAGCACATTTATCTTTGCTAAAAGATAAAAGTTTTAAAAACTTTTCAAAAGATATGTTGGGTGGAGAACATTTGGAGAACTCCCAGTAATAATTAAAGTGGAAATAATGAACAAGGAACAAGCAATGGTGTCTTGTTATGTTGCGTTCATACTACCTCTGAAGAAGGAAGTAGTCGAAATAAAAAATGTTTTCCATGATTTAAAGTTTTTTAACCCTCATCCTTATTTATTAACTAAATTGCATTGATTTTATTAGATTTGTGGATTACTTTGATTATTGCCGACATCTGGTGTTCATTTAAAGTTTAGAAATGTTAAAAGCACATTTTCTGGAAAACAAAACAAAACATTGTTGTATTCTAAACCTATTTTACTCACTGCCGATTCGAGTACATGGCTGGCAATGGAGCTGAATTCTGCTCAGGACATTTCCCCAGCAGAAATCAGGGAAATGTTTATTTGTTTGTTGCTTTATTTTCAGGTTGGAGGAGGTATTATGAATTTTAATATTTTTACACAGCATAAATATAAACAATGTACTCTCTAGTAGTAATAAAAGTAAAAGTTTTTCTTCACTGGCTTCCCTCAGCAAAGGATGATGGTGGCACATAAAGCTCAGCACAGATTGGAATAAGGTAAAAGCAAAGTTGTTTTTTGATCTCTCTGGGGCTAGAGAATATTTTTTGCATTTTTATTTTTTAAAACATGATATAAAATAAACAGGTGTAAAATAATAAAATTACAAAATTATTCACATATAAATTATTTTCATCTGCTTCTGAGCAACATATTCAGCAAATAAACATTAATGTAAAAAAAAAAAAACAAGCTAGTGGGGTGGGGCAACAGCACAGTTTCAAAGTGACTTCCCACGTGGTGGTCTCTATTTAGAAACTCTGAGTAGTGTATACGTTGCTCAGCGAAAGCTCCCTGTCATCTACACCACTGGGCACTAATTGCCTGAAAAGAGCAGAGTCAGCAGCAAAACAAAAATAAAGTCAGTCGTTCGAAAAGTCCTGAAGAAGTCTCTAGCGCTTGCTAAGACATCAAAGTGCAGCTAAAGTAAAAACAGCATTGGGATTTCTGCCAATCCAGGATGGGTCTTTAGACTTATCATAATGAGTGTGCAGTTTTGTCAGTAATCATCCTTCAAACTTAAGGGGCTTGCAAGCACAGAACCATGTCTTGTAAGCATAATCTAGTGAGAAAAGACCCCTGCCAGACTTTCTTTTTTTTATCAGGCCTGTAATTTACTCTGAACTTTTGGCACTTGAGAGGAGTGGTCATTGCACTCTAAAAGATTGAGGAAGAAATCAAGAGCACTGGGATAAAGAATCTTCAGACTGCAATTAAAATAAAGCTTCAGATTTAAGTATGAACAGCCTCTTCAAAGACAAAAGAACTATCTTCAAAGAACACTATGAATTACATTTTAGATTTTTTTAGCTTTTGAACATTTTCAGGTACTTACTGCTTGCTTTGAAGTTACTGAATTATTCATTTTTATAGTGTACGCCTCCCACTGATGAGAATAGCAAAACACAAGGGCATGGAAATAATCATTCAGCCTCCTTTCCTTTCCAAATACATCAACGTTCTATCAGAATTCCATGAAAGGCCTCAATATTAAAAAGATCCCTGTGCTGTTTTTCTTTATCAATATTTACATTTAGTTTATTTCTCAGTTGTACTATGAGATTAAATAAGATGTTTACGCAAACCATAAAATATAAACAATCTTCTTCTCTGTCTGACATTAAATCAGGCCAAATATTTCCTGCTGAATGCCTGGAATGGCTGCTAAAGAAGAGGAGTTATACTCATTATCATTGTCTCAGTCTGTGTGTAGAGCTTTCAGCCCAAAATGGTCAGGTGAAGGTTCAGCATGGAATGAAAACAAAAAAAGACATGAATGAACAGTAAAAGTAACTTACACATCCCTGATGAAGAAGTATACTGTGCATTTTGCACCGTTTGTCACACACACACACACACACACACACACACACGCACACGCGCGCACACACACACACACACACACACCCACACACACACACACACACACACACAGATGCATTATAAGTTCCGCAGATACTTGCACAGAAGACTTATTCCTTTTTTAATATTTGAACTAAAACATGTCTTAAGATATGTCAACACATGAAGACAAAAAAAGAGTGTAATGAAAATTTGACGAAGGAAATCGTTTTGTTTTTTTTGTTTGTTTTTTTCCATATTTTTGACAACCCACTTTTATTTCCTTATTATTTACACTACTGATGCTTGAAAAGTGAGAATGAGGAAGGGAAAGTGAGTCCCAATTGTTTGCTCTGTCCACCTTTGTTAGAGGATCATCACACACAGTGTGTTTAAAAGAAGGCTGTGAAATGTCTAAACTGTAACCAATTTATTCTTCCAAATAATTACCCAATTTCTGCTTCCTGAAAGTGGCCCAAATTACTCATAAGTAGCTGACTGGCAGTCATCCTGACCACAAAACGGAACTTCGTTGGCTTTCTAAAGTGTAGTACAGCGAAGGTTCAACTCTGTCTGCGTTTTTCTGTTGTTAGTCAGTCTTGTCTAATTCATTAAAATCAGATGCAACATTAGCATTATTTGTCCATGTAAAGAGGTTATCTTGGGGCTAAATGGTAAAGCTTTTGGTCACACATGGGCAATTGGCTTAACATGATGCAAAATTCACAATAAGTAATTGTCCAAAACGGGAGTTGCTCATCATTTTCCAGCTTATATGTGATTTATTTTGAGTTGTCTTAGATCAACATACAAAAATGGAACATTTCCCATTAAGTGAAATATGCTTTTGAATCCTGTTTGCCCCAGAAATTCTAAGAAACAGTTTAATAAACAATGAAATCTTGGGGAAGCAAAAAACGATTAATTAAATGAAAACTAACAAGTCCAAAACTAACAAATAAAACAAATATGGATAGTTAGACTTAAAATTATTTGACCCAATACGAATTAGGTTTATTTGCAGAGTATAAAACTTAGCAGCTAATCAAGAACATTAATGAGCTCAACACAAGAAACTTTACATATGTAATTAAAGATAAAATTAAACCTTTCTCAAAATTATTAAACTCCTTCATGACAAGCATGTTTACTGTTTTATTGAGCAGCATTTTGTTTTTATGATGTTTTGCAAAAGTGATTCACTGCCAGACAGCTTCTGGCAAAGTTTCTGAGAAATCTTAGTCCATCCCTCATGAGCTAAAGCTTCCAACTGCCAAATAATAAATGCTTCGACCCCGCAGCCAAGATTTTCAATAATTTTCAAGGCAGGCAACTACAATAACTGTCTTGTAGGCCTTAGTTCCAAAGATACTTTAGTATCTTTGACAGATAACTTAATTTATAGATTAAAAAATACAACAGCTTAAAGATAGATGAAATACCAATAAAAACAGTTAAAACAACAGGTATAAAATTAAGGGACTAATGACACAGTAAACAAGTGAGTCTTTAACTTAGGCTTAAAATATTCCATTCTGGTCTTCAAGTCAAAATATGACTTGAAGACCAGAGTTGGGAAACACTGGGAATGCTAAGGTCATGATTCAACCGTTATTACAACATGGCACGAGTTTATTATGGGCACTCAGAAAGCACAGAACAAACACACTATTGGTTTTGTTTTCATGTTTAGCACAGATAAAAGTACAACTTCTGTGTTTTTCAGGGAAATTTTTAAAATTAAAAATGTTAAATTTAAATTGTAAAGCCTGGCGCACATAAGCGCACATCAGAATTGGATTCATTAATTTTGTGCTTATGTTAACAATACATTTGGATTATTTCATATGAATACATTTCAATCCGATCAAGCAATTTTGTGCACATAAACATTCCTTCAGTTGCTACCATGCTTTTCACTCTTTCAAATATTGCTGATTCACAGAAGCAAAAATGTCCAGCTTTGATTCGTCATTCCAAAGGGAAAAAAATCTCAAAGCATTTTTTGCTTGTTTACATATCTCTGAGTACAGAGATTTTTTTTCATTCATTATATCATCATTTAAAATTACAATAAAAAAAGAATGTTATGAAAAAAGGTTTAAATAGAATTATTAAGATCAAATTCTCCTATTAGAACTTCATTCAAGCAATATTATTTCTTTATTCTCTGATTACTTCATTCTTATATTATGGCAACTTCATTAATTATTACAACTATTATTTTTGTCATTTTAATACAAACACCTGAGAAATATTGACTCATGCCAATAAACCTAATTTGCAGTGGGGAATAAATTTATTTTTGTGCAACTGAACTAATCAATTTCTTGACTTCTAACAGTAGTTATTATAGAGAAAGAGCCCTCAAAAGTGAGATCTAATTATTATGCACTCCCCTGAAGAGATAATTAGTGTTCTCCAATAATGGAATCACAATATTCCTACTCAAAAACTGAGTTACTGAAGTTTATTTAACCTTTTGGTCCAAAGCTCCACTCAGCCTTATGACATAACACTTCTGACTTCTTTCAGGTCTGTGGGGAAGGAAGCAGGGCAGTGTTCAAGTAATGGCTAGGACAGAGATTGTCCTCATGGGAATGTAAAACCGGGAATTGGTGTCACCATCCCCTTCCTGCCTGTCAGGCTAACTGCACAACTTCATCCCTAAGATAAGACCACTGAGCAGTCTTAGCTCAACTTTATTTCAGTGGTCTAATGCAAAATCCACAAGTCAATATGTGGCTTCATACCCAGGCGGCAGGTCATTTTTCACCAGCACCAGCAAGTGACATGAGCGGATACTTTAAGGGGAAATTAGGGAAGCAATATTTGTCTGTTTTACATTACAAAAGTCTTCCGTGGAGGATGAGACAATTGACAGCATGACTCCAAAACAAACCGGTGCTATGCAAAACCATCGCTATGAGGTGGTTCCATGATGATCCAAAGGTTTTATTATCTCATACGTTTATGTTTGCTTTAGATGAATGGGACATTTTGAGCCATGCTAATGAGTCACTGGTTACTCAATAGAGGAGAATGAAATGGTAACCAAAAACAAAGGTATTTTGTTTTGGTTCAAATGGCACATTGTGTTTTTTCATTAATATGAGTGTAACTGAACACAACCCTTAAAAATGTGTTGAGACATGTTTGCTATTCTTTCATACAATAAATTTTGACGATGACAATGAAAGAAAAGTATTTTGAGAACTGTAACTGTCATGTCCTGGGGGTGTTTGGGTTGCTTTGCTTTTTCTGTGTTTGCATTTTTACTTTTTTGTTTATCTGTGATCTGCCTTAGTTTCTGTTTATTCATTAGATCAGTCTTTTCTTGCTTTGGTTAGGTCTGTTGTTCATTCCTTGTGTTTAGCCATTCTTTATCAGAATTTTATTTTTGCCTATTTGTTGTTTGTTCCTTCTTGCTGTCTTTTTTTCCTCCGCCTATCTGTCTGGTCCCCTCTCCACCTATAACATGTTGTAAGTTGTTTTGGGGATTTCTTTAATGAAACTTAAGTTCACCATTACCTCTGGATTCAAACTGCAATGAAGTGGAATCCAGTCAGACACATCATGACAGTAATAATGCATGTTGCATCACTGCAATATAGATGATCCTGCAGTAGAATGTGATTGACTTGTTAATCATGCCAGGATTGTGATGATTGAAATACCTGAAACAGTCAATGTAAAAAAGAAACCTGGCAAAAAAAATAATAAATTATTCTGCTTTGCTAGCTCCTACGATATGGGAATAATATCCTTCATGGTCCTGGAGGTCATGGGAAACTAAGTTTGCATTAAAAGTGAAATATATATACGCATTGCCTGCTTTGTGTCTAAAGATGTATCTATATGGATAATTGATTCACACTTAGTTGCTTATGATATAGTGAATTGGCAGTTGAGAAAAGAAGTAAACTATACAAGATTTATTTTTCTTCAAAGTACTCCTTCAGATTAAAAAAATGTTATTTGTCATGTGACCTAGTCATTTTAAACTGAAAATTAATCACACAAAAAAAATTAATAAATAAAAAAGCAATGTTTGGTTCAACAACCACATGGAGCCAAACAACACCTTAAAAAGTAAATGGCAAAAACACACAATGTGTGTTTACATACGTACAGGCAATTAAGTAATGCAATTTGCAGATTCACGGAATCCTAATCAATATTCAGAACTGTAAAGATTGAAACAAACTAAAAGCTTGGAAAAAATTAACATCTTGATTTGTTAATACTTTAAATTAGAAAGAAATTTTAGTATTTAATGGTGTTAAAATGTCAATGAAGTTCTGAACAATAACACCAGTTTTGGTGTTTGAGAAATTGATTGAAGAAATTCCTGATGAACACAGTTAAAAGCAAAGAAAAATAAATGTGGAACCTGAATGAAATTGTAAGTGCCTGATTCTTATCGTAGTTTGCCTTGTGCATCTTAAGACATAACTCTGAGGTCGAGAATAGCCCACCTGGGGCACAACACATACTGTTAGAGGAAGTGGTCCCTTGCCAAAGAAAGCAGTAGAAATTTTCAGCTAATTGAGCAGCCTGCTTGGATCGCTTTGCTACAGTCTGAAAACAATATATCTAATTTTGAGTTTAAAAGCTCTACAATATTTCTTTTAAATGTGGTAATATCAATTAGTTGAATTGCATTTGGAGATGTCAATGTGCTATGCACAAATATGTGAAAATCACAGGCAGAATGTACATTATCTATTGCAATCAACAAATCCATTGACATTTGTACTACTGGCAGTGTAACATTTTAAATTATTTATATCAAACAAGCATATTTTTTCTTATAAGAAATGTAGCAGCTCTCATAATAACTAAACAATGTATTAGGAGTATCAGTTTTCAAACAAAAATACCTGTTTTGTTTACATACTATTTGTAGAAAAAGTTATAAATAAAAAGATTTATACACTTCTCAATAAGCATTTCAGAATTTTGCAGCTAAAGCCTTCTTATAATTGCTGACCAATCTTCAGCATGTTTCCATAGTTTTAGCCACCTCTCCGTCATGCTATACTTTAGCTGTCACCAACTTATAACAATGCTTTAAAGAGAGGGTATTGTGTATATTCCAGGCAAATAGTTATATTTTATAACACAATCAAGAAACTATGTTATCTTCAGTTGTTAAGAAAATGCAGCATCTATCAAAATAACTTAAAAGAAATTTGACTTCACATTTTAGCCGTGGCTGATACCTTGAGATTGGTCTCTGTCTCCTACACTTTCCGACTGCAATGCAGGCAATCACTGCAATGCTTCTCCATGCCATCCTTTGATACCATTTACAAGACTTCTTAGGAGAGTTGTAGTTCGTATGATGAGCTCGGCAGACATGCAGTTTCACCAGGTGTTTGCCAAATTGCTGCTGCTAGTCTGGCAGGGCCGTGGAGGGAAGGGTGCTCTGTGGGTCAGTAGCTCAAGTGGGGACTAAAGTGCCAAGGAAGAGCTTTGGGTAAATAGGTGATGCACTGAAGAAGCAGGTACTCTGGCACCCCCAAACAGCACACATGGGAGATTCAAGGATGAATGAGTTAAAGCAAAACTCTGGGTATGGTTTTGGTGAGGGAATGGTATTATAACATGATGGGCCTCTTAATGACAAATAGTCATGTGTTACGATATGAGCAAAAGGCTTTATAAATGAACTGCATTACTTTTTCTTTTCTGTGATGTCGGTTTGTGGTGTTGAGCTTGATTTTCCAGTGCCTGCACCTGTTCCCAAATGGACTTGCCTATTATAGTGCAACCTATTACAGGTTAAATTCCATCCCAGTACCCAATAAAATTGCTATTTAGATTTTTATAGACTGAATCTGTGCCGGTCATTGCTTTTAATGGGTGCTTTTTATGGTTTGGTTACATTTTGAAGAACTTTATCTCCCATTTTACTGCAAAACTGTACTTTTTCCTTTCAAAACTTCAGCCAAATCATCGCTGTGCTTCATGTCTCCAAGGTTTTGTAACAGAGAAAGAGTTCTTATGGGTAAAGCTTTCTTCTTGTTTGGTTAACAACGTGTATTTATTTTGTTCCTGTTTTGACAAGTAAAAATCCACACAAGCCTTGAAATATCTAAAACAAACATAATTTAGCTAAGCATGGGTGTTGGTTGAGTTGAGACTATGAAGCCCCTCACCAAGAATGGCAAATCAATCATATTGGAATGTATTAATTAAAGGCATATTTTTGATAAGAATAGATCATGATGGACACACAATCCCAACAAAACCACCAGGAAAAATGACACACAAATCTCACATTCCCCGGTTCACAAGTCGAGCCTTCATCGTGCCTTCATTCAGCCTAAATTCATAATTTTTATTTCAATGAAGATAAGGTTATCTAGAGAATTACTACCTAATTAAGACAAGTTGGGAGGATGAGGAAAAGGCGTATTGTTCTGAATAAAGGTTATCAGAGAGGGCCTTGCATCTGAACTTTCTCTATATTGTTCAGGTTCCTTATTCCAGGAAATTGGTGGGGTTCTTCCTGTCATGTATATTGAAGTCATGCTGATTGGTGTTTACACAGACATTACTAATCCTGTTATCAAGAGGCTCTTATACTTGAGTCAAGAAGTTCCCATTAATGTTTCAGCACACCAAAATATCAGTGGCGTTACTTTGCTTCTGAGTTAAATTTTAAATCAAGATAAGAACACAGTGTTGACCCTGTTCAATATTCTGTAAATTGTTTCTTTATTAATAAACTCTCAGTATAAATGTAAACCATGTTTAACTTTAAATATAGTGTATGGCCTTAACAGATAAGACCTGTCAATGGTTCTTTTTATCTGCTTTGAAACAAAACAATGTAATCCTTGAACTCCGCTATTATCTCTGAATAGTCCACTGCTGGGTGTAGTTCTACGGGAAACTGCTCATGCAGACATTTCCTTTAAAGAGTTGACAGAAGCCTAACTCATACCCTTTGTTTTGGGAGTGTGTCAGTTTCCCTCGGGATTTATGCAGTAGGATCACCACAATGATAAGCTGAAAACCTTGTAGTAATACTATTGACAGTGTAATTTCTGTTGATATTTAATAGAGATCTATTCTTGGTTTCATTTTGGCAACTTTCTATTTATGATTGAAGACATCCAAGGTTTGCCTTTGTTTTTAACACAATAACAGCATTCAATCAGGGTCACTGCTGAAATGGAGCAATTTTCAGGAATCAGATTCTGCTTCAGCCCACAAAGTCATTTGGCAAGTTTGTTTTATTATCCATAATTGTCTTAGAGACAATTTTGGAGACATTCTCCGATGCCTATGAAGATTACAGTGGGTTCTCTGTCATACATGAGTGAGAGTTCCCCGACTGCTAGTTATATCACATCTGGTCACTGCCAGGTACCAAGCAAAAACATTTCACATTGCAGCTGCAATGGACAATACAGGCTCACAATAAGTCTTAAGTCAAGCTCAGACCCTTGAATATGGAATCATGTCCACATTAACAGGACTATCTATTGGAGTAAGGTTCCTAGCTAAGGATTTAGATTAGGAGTCTATTAATGTCTATGTTTTAAGAGAATATTTTTCAATAAAATCCATTTCCCCTTCTCCAAAAATTTCAGTTGTTTCATTACTGTCATTATCAGTATTATAAATTACTATATAATTTCATTAATTGTTTATTGGACATGCAGAAGACAATTTAACATAGCAAAACCCACATTTATGCGTCTTTCACACTGCCCACTGTGCCATAGTCCACCATCACAAGTGCTGCTACTTCTGTTTGTGTATATGTGTAAAATATGAAGATAAATAGAGTGGGGCAGGGTTCTCTGAGACACATTAACAAAGCGTGCAGTGGAACGGGTCTCACAACACATCTGCGCAAAAACAGTTTTATATAAAATAACAAACTGACACAAAACAGAAACATCTCAATGGAATAGCAAGGATGGTTGATGGCAAAAGGGATGACAACTTTGTGAAACTTAAAATGGAAAGTTGAATGTGTTTGCTTCTGTGTTTCCCTTTGTTAATGGGATGGTTACAAAATTCTGGCAAAAGAAGAGACCCACTTTGACAAAGTGGTTTTGATGCAATGACAGTTTTTTTAAAAATTTCACAGACAGAACTTTTCAATTTTTCCTGCATGAAGGAGAATTGAAAGTGCCTGTGTACAACAAAAAGAAGCTGTATTTGACTTTCATTAAAATAATAGTAAAATAACGAGACTTTGACAGTGTGCCTTCAAGTCAGTATAAGCAAAGAATATCACCTGGTTAATTCTGAACATTGCTTTACCTATAACTGTTTTAGTGGTTTGAAATAATAATCTGCATCAGGACACTAGTTGTCCTTTGCTCTTTACACATCAAAATAGAGACGGCATTTACTGCTGTCTTAGTGTTACATTTCAAAGTAATTTTCTATGGTTAGCTTTGCATTTGTTTAGTCATTTCTTTACAAAAATGTTCCTTAATTGTGAATTTAAAAACCAGCCTTTAAATAACACCTATACTTTCTCTGGTGATGTCAAAACAGTCATAAAATGAGCAATTGGAATAAATTTGAATACTGGATATTTGCTTGTGTTTTTCTCTGTGGTTTTAATCAAATTCTTTCTAATCTGGTTTTTAGGTTTTTACATGGCTGCAGCATAACCTGGGAACACTGTATGGATTTCCAGAGTGATTTAATGAGAAGACACACATGAAACAAGTTCAAGAAGCTCATCAGAAGAGATTAAATACCCAAATGTTATCATTGAGAATGTTAATTTACAGCAATCATTTTGAGCCTGGTTGTAATAAAAATCCTATGGGCCGGTTAATGCACTCTGTTAAGAGGCTTATCCTAAAATTTTTAAGTCCCAATTACAAATCCCTTAAGGGGCAGAACAGCTGCATTACCCACTACCAAGGCCACATGACGTTAGTGCCAAATCAAAAGCTAATTGAACGCTAACTTCAGCCTTCTGACTACGTCTGAGAGTGACAAATGAGTTTTTGAGGCCAGTCCAACCCCAACCAGTTATTCTCGCTGTACCTGCATCTGTAATGTTTCCAAACAAAACACTGCCTTGGAAGGTGAATTTAGCTAATTCTGTATCATCTTAAATTTGCATTAATTGGTAAGTATTCCAAGCTTGCATGTACAATTATGACACAAATATATCACTTAAGTGCCCTGGAATATGACAAAAAGTAGAAAACAATAAAACAAGGGAGTACCAGTTTAGTTTATGAAGACAAAAAGAAGCTAACACCAATAGAATTCCTCACAGGCCATTTTAAACAGTCAAAATTACTGAAATTTGTTGATGTTATGTCTTACCAGACAGCAATTATTATGTACAAAGCAAATAAGAGACAGTTATCAGAAAATATCCAATATTATTTGGGAACCACAACCATTTAAGAGGGAAATATAAATTTTAAATACTAACCATGCGAACAACTTATAAAGTTTCTGTGAAGAAGTGTTTAATACATACTGAGAGAGTGAATACTGGAACAATGGACCTGAGCTGATTAGCTAATGGGTTGCAGGTGTGGGGGGACAGTAGAAGGTGGACTGAGGAGAGAGAGTGAGAAAGTGACACAGGGGGTGAGGAAGGGGACTAGGACATTAATCTAACATTAAAAAATAACTAGACATAAGAAGGATAGTTAACCTAGAATAACAAGGAATAACTAGATACAAGGAATAATAAAACATAATAAACTAGAATCACTATGAAAGGACTGACTAAAGAAAACCCTGAAGTGTTTCACAGACAAGTGAACGTTAGAAGGAACAGAACTGGAACAGCACTGTTGTGAACGTTTCACACCAAATATGCTGCCAGAATGACAAATGTAGGGATCTCGAGGACACTAGCTTAAACTCTAAACCAGCTGAGCACAAACTTCCATCCAAAGCATGTGCATTTCTCACTGGAGATTATATCATCACTGTCGCCATACCCATTTGCTAGTGACAGCAGAGTTCAGCTACATATAGTGGTATAACACATATGGGAACATTTTAACACAAGCCAGTTGGAGTAGTCACATGTGGCTGGACCTTGCGGTAGTCACACCAGTTTAACTGAAGTTAAACTGCCAAGTATGGTTAAAGTGACAGCAGATGATTTGAAGCTGATGCACCCATGTCTTTGCAAAACAAGCATTTGGTTAGCTCTGGTTGTGCTTTAAAAGATGATAAAGTCGGTCTGCTTTAATATTATTGTCTGAGTAACAGTTTCCAAAGATGCTGAGAAGAGTTTGATGAGCTTTTTCCTGCTGTCCTTATTCCTGTTTAAAGGTTGTGGCTAACCAAATTGGGTGGGACCCTGTAGTTCGATTACTTTGCAACCAGCACTGAGTCAAATAAAGTGAAACATACTGACATTAATCCAAGACTGCTGAGATGAAACTATTAAAGACACAGTGCCATTTTCATATATATATATATATATATATGTGTATGTGCGTGGGTGTATGTGTGTGTGTGTGTATGTGTGTGTACAATTACGGCACAAGCATAATTGCTATTTTTTTCTTTATTTAATGCAATTATTTCATGGTCACTTTAAGTGGATAGAACTAAATGTTGGATGAACATGCACATACAGTGGGGAAAAAAGTATTTAGTCAGCTACCAATTGAGCAATTTCTCCCACTTAAAAAGATGAGACAGGCCTGTAATTGACATCACAGATAGACCTCAACTATGAGAGATAAAATGAGAAAACATATCTAGAAAATCACATTATCTGATTTTTTTAAGAATTTATTTCCAAATTATGGTGGAAAATAAGTATTTGGTCAAGAACAAACAAGCAAGATTTCTGGCTCTCACAGATCTGTAACTTCTTCTTTAAGAGGCTCATCTGTCACACCTTTTTGAACTTATCAGTATTAAAAGACACATGTCCACAACCTCAAACAGTCACACTCCAAATTCCACTACGGTGAAGACCAAAGAGCTGTTGAAGGACACCAGAAGCAAAATTGTAGACCTGCACGAGGGTGGGAAGACTGAATCTACAATAGGCAAGCAGCTTGGTGTGAAGAACTCAACTGTGCAAGCAGTAATTAGAAAATGGAAGACATACAAGACCACTTATAATCTCCCTTGATCAGGGTATAAACGCAAGATCTCACCCATGAGGTCAAAATGATCACAAGAATAGTGAACAAAAATAACAAAGGCTACAGTCAGTAACTCTCGGTAATGTTGGTATGCTGCCAGGGACTCATGTCCTGTAGAGCCAGATGTGTTCCCCTGCAACCAGTACATATCCAGGCCCGTCTGAAGTTTGCTAAAGAGCATTTCTCCCTATGCTCTTCTCATCACCAGAAGAGCATAGGGAGAATGTTATATGGTCAGATGAAACCAAAGTAGAACTAGCACAACTTGTCGTATTTGGAGGAGAGTGAATACTGAGTTGCATCCAAAGACCACCATACCTACTGTGAACATGGGGGTGGTGACTTAATTCTTTAGGGCTGTTTCTTTGCAAAGCAACCAGGTCGACTGATCTGTGTAGATGAAAGAATGAATGGGGCCATGTATCGTGAGATTATGAGTGCAAGGCTCCTTCCATCAGCAAGGGCATTAAAGATGAAATGTGGCTGGGTCTTTCAGCATGACAATGATCCCAAGCACATCGCCAGAGCAACAAAGGAGTGGCTTTGTAAGAAGCATTTCAAGGTCCTGGAGTGGCCAAGCCAGTCTCCAGATCTCAACCCCATAGAAAACCTTTGGAGGAAGTTGAAAGTCTGTGTTGCCCAGAGACAGCCCCAGAACATCACAGCTCTAGAGAAGATCTGCATGGAGGATTGGGTCAAAATGCCAGCAACAGTGTGTGCCAACCTTGTGAAGACTTTCAGAAAACATTTGACCTTTGTCATTGCCCATAAAGGATATATAACAAAGTATTGAGATGGACTTTTGTTACTGAACAAATAATTATTTTCCACCATAATTTGCAAATAAATTCTTTTTAAAAATCAGATAATGTGATTTTCTAGATATGTTTTGTCATTTTGTCTCTCACAGTTGAGGTCTACCTATGATGTCAAATACAGGCCTGTCTCATCTTTTTAAGTGGGAGAACTTGCACAATTGGTGGCTGACCAAATGCTTTTTTCCCACTGTGTATGCCTGTTTATATTTAATGGCTGAGAATGTGTGAATGAATGGCTGAATGTAGTATAATGTGCATTGGACATGTAGGACAATGCTTTAAATATGTCACCGCATGTCACCAAAATGTTAGATTTGTTCTTTGGGTTGTGGAAGTTGGCAAAGTGTGTCCGTTGAAGAGCGCCGTACTTGGCGTCTGTTATTGTGCACTGGCAGTACAACGGTCAGTATTTGATGTGAATTCTGAAGATAAGCAATACTGACCGCCAGCTCCTCACTCTAGCCAAATGTTACTTTTAATGTCCAAGTAGTTAGTTTTGTATCATTTTGTCTGTTTCTTCTTTTTTAAATATATGCTGTATCTGTAAATAAGAAAAATAACTGCGTTAATGAGACTTATGTTGACACGTAGTATTTGATGTGAATTCTGAAGGCGAAGCCGCTGTGCTGTCGGGTAGTCCGAATAAACGGTCTGAACCACGATCTCAACCACCGTGTGTGTCCGATTCCTGCCTCAGGTTTCCTTCCGACAAGAAAAACCCTTAAAGAAAACACAACGCAGAGTCTAAGGAACAGTGAGTTGTCATCTCGCACGGACTGGGTTACAGACACAATGTATCAATGTATGGTGTTCCTCATACTTACACCATACAACGTTTCAGAAAGCAATTGCAAAGGGTACCAAGGACACTGAAAACAAATACATGAAGTTCTTGAACAAACTTCAGTTAGTAACAAGTTGGGAGTGATTGTTTTTTATCAAAACAGTGTTTGGGATTTCTACATGTTGTCAATCTAGTTTAAAGTGTGTTACGTCATGGTAGGTTAGAGAGGGAAAACCCGCAATTGTGCAATTACAATGCAGCTTTGGAGCAGTTAGATTTACTACCATGTGGTTAACTTTCAGCCTTTTTCTATCACAATATCTTTTTTTTTTCATCCCAAAATCCAAGTATTTATTACATGAGAACTTAGTGTGAAAAACCAATTAAATAGAAAAACGTTATATATGGAACATATAGTTCTCCATAGGCTGAGGAATAATTTAAAAGAAAAATTACTATTACCAGGAAAGGTATAGAAACTGGCTATCTCAAATAAGTTATTTATTCCATATTATTTGGTGTAAACATAAAATAGCTCTAAAAGTGAAGTTGGTATGTTTTCTAATTCCAAGCCTTTCAGTCACCTGCCACAAACATCCAGACAGAGCGGTTTTTATTCCCTGCAGTCTATTAACATTGAGTCACGCTTTGGTTCTTCAGTGGCCAAACATGCAACTAAATCACAGATTGTCCCTAAACCATTGGGCTTTCACTGAAAGTTGCAGTGATCAAAGTAACACATTAGTTATTTGTTGTTATGTGCAACAAATAGCAGATTTCTTTTCATAGAAGTAAAACAAAAATTATCTTGGATTTTCATTTAAAATTTGCCAAACATGTGCAGATGATAAGCAGAAGCCTTCAATAATTTTTCCTCAGTTACAGCAACTCGTTGATCACATGCAGTATCTACAATTCTCAAGCCTCTCGTGATCTCGGATATGAAGCCTATTAGATCAAATCTCAAGTCCATGAGGATCTCAATCACTTTTTTCACATTTTGGTTTATCACAGCCTTATTCCAACTCGTTTTTAATTAATCTCCTTCATCAAAATTTTACACACATACACTGATGTGAAAAATTATTTCCCCCAATCATGATTTCCTTTATTTTGGATTTTTGTCACATTGAAGTGTTTCAGAACATTAAGTCGATTCAAATATTAGTCCAAGACAGCAGCAGTAAACTCAAAATGCAGTTTTTAAATTATGGTGTTAATTATTAAGGGAGAAAAAAGTCCACACCCACTTTTTTCCATGTGGAAAAAAGTGATTGCCCCTTAAACCTAATAACTGGTTCATCCTAAAAAAAAAAATGGTCACGTTTTTGTTGTCATTATTAATTTAGTGGTTTCTGTTTTGTTTTAGATGCAAGTACAAGTCTCTTTTATATTTTTGCTTAAACATTGCATTATAGTGTATTTTTATATAATCAAAGGCCCAACAAGACACAAAAATTTTAAATTGGCTTAAGCTATAAATGGTAAAGTGTTTGATGACTCACTGTACGTGTAGCCATGTTGTTGAGTGTATTCAATTCCATTATTAAGTCTTTCTAAAATAATTAGTCATATATAATCTGATAATTTACTAAGCCCCATGTCTCTTGATACCTTTCCTGTGGCTGAGGCTCTGCACTTTACTTTTCTTTCTTAGGCTATGGTAATAAGTGGGCCTTTAAATTGCTGTTGATTTTTATTAACTCAATTAGAATATTACTGGAAGATTAATTTATTTGAGTAACTTAAACAGTAAACATATTCAAATTCAAAAACACTTGATCAAAAAAGGTAAATTAAATATGATATAAATTAATTCCACATTGACTTTTTTCAAACTTTTAATTTTGTTAATTATAATTATGATTTTCCACTCAGGTAAAGAAAACATGACATTTAAAGTTAAAATATTACATCAGATCATTAACAAACATGTTTATGTGACACCAACCTTACACAGCGGCATCAAAAATGCTGGGAATCAGAATTTGCATCAGTGTTTGGCTTATTTAATTATTAGTAATCTTAAAATTAATTTATTATTAAATTATTAATAAAATTAAAATTCTTTAGTTGATCTAGGGTATCAATTCCAGTAAGTTTGGAATTATAAGCCAACTTAGTCTCACATGAATTCAGACCACCAGCAGAAGAAACTCTTCACAGAACAAGGAATGATCACTGACATACTTATTTCTAGTCAAATCTGAGAATTTATAAGCAAAATAGCCCAACTTTACAGCTGAAATGTTCCACAAACCTCTTGTACTAGCTTGCAATATAGCTACTAATTTTGCAACTGAAATATATTAAATAATAAAATGAGAATCAAATCCAATTAATGAATGAACTGTGACAAAATGCAATGAAATACTGAAAACGAACTTCAAACTAATTAACTTTATTAAACAAGAAAACAAAGGAAAATCTGATTTGCAGAACCATGAATGCAGCACACTGTGCCGTAAAACAGAGACCTCCTCTGGCAAGGGAGGAGGAAGATCAAAGAAAAACGGGAACAGAAAGTGAGCCAATGTCAGGTAAAGCTTCTTTATCTGAAGCTTTCCTTCATATCGACTTTGGCCCTCTGCTGTGGACAATGGATCATAAAATTCAACCATGTGCTTTGGCTGACCTCAAGCTAGACAAAGGACACCTAATTTAGACCAGAAAATGCAACGGTCAAATCAGTGTCCAGAAATCCAAAAGATGATGGAAAAGGTAAAAAAATAAATAAATGAATAAATAAAAATCTTATTCTTTTCAAGCATCTATTTATTTGTCAAATGACTCCTTATCCCAAGACGGCAACATTCACATTGCCATGAAATCAATCCCGAATTAAGCTCAGTGATCTCTGCCTCGTTAAAAATGGCCTTCAGCCAGATATTTATCCATAAAGATTAAGAAATACATTTTCCATACTAATCATATTCCTTTCAATGAGACTAAGCCTTTTATTCCATCCTAAATTGCCCCAGTCAGATGCCTTTTGGGTGTTTCTTCCTACTCAGAGCAACAGTATTGGGTTCCAAGCCCTTTATTTAGTTCAAATCAACATCCCCACCCAGACCTCAGATGACTCTCATAACAGATTGCACAGTGTGAGCTCTTATCGCCTGCCGTGCTTCCTATAAGCTTGGATATAGCCCTCCAAGGAACCTTTTCTCATTAAGTGTATTAGCACACTCAAAGCACATATGAAGCTATTTTCTCATTTCAGATTAATTTTCCATGCCCAAATAAATTTGAAATTCTAGAAAATATTAAAAGCACCAGAAAATCGAAACAAGGCTAGCAGTACTCAGAGGCTAGATTGCTTATCTCCAAACTATTGAAGATTTTTGGCTAACCCACATTACTGGTAGTTTTTTTAAAGCTTGTCTCTGATGAGTGGTGTTTGTTCAAAAATGAGCAGCCTTAAGGGGCTGTCAGTCAGATGGAGAAGGAATGGGGAGGAGAAGGGAACTCACCCACAGGGAGGATACGGCACTGCAGGAGACGACATGGCAAAGTTTTCAGGAACGCTAAAAGTATATGGCCGACTGCCAGGAGTAGTTTGGTGGACCTCAGCTGATACAGCACTTTACAGCAGAGGCCACACAAAACTTTCATTGGTAAAGACATACAGTATGTAGGTTTGATCTTAAGTTCTCTCAGCCTTATTCATGTACAGCTGAAACCAGATATATACGTTTAAATACCACTCCATATAACCTACTGCGCTTTTTTTTTTTTTTTTTTTTTACCCAATTATAGTTTAAGTTTACTGGATGTTTTAGAAATGTAATGATTTCAATAAATTGGTCTCTGTATGCTTTTATTTGGCTTGGATCTGTTTTTTTTTATCTTTTCAGAAACATGCTTGAAATGATTTTTATTAAGAATCTTCGCTGTGCTCGTAAGGTGTACTAAATTGTACTGATCCATCCATCCCTTTTCTATGCACTGTCACTAGGGCCTTGAAGCCCATCCCTGCAGGTCATACCCTAGCAAGGGCAAAAGTCCATTCCTCCAAAGTCAACACAGAGACGCAAATTACAGACAGCTGTTCATGTCCATTACATTTAGAATAACTAATTAATCCAATATGCATGCCTTGGGACTGCAGCAGGAAGCCTGCACAGAAAGAATATCACTCCATTTTATTTTTATTTTTTGTATTTTAAACCCTTAACATTTAGAGTATTTTAAGTTTGCTGTTTATGTTTAATATGCTAATATATTTCATGCTACAACTGAAGCAACAAACTGGGGCCTGAATAATTGAACTTTGACAGATTTATTTGGTTCGAACTACGTGCAAATCAGAAAGAAATGTTAGGTTCTTTAACAATCAAAATGTTTATTTTTATGCACAACTCTTGAGTCACTGTTACAGTTTTAAAGAAAATATTTTGCAAACACAGAATAATTTATTACTTAAATGAGCCGTCAAAACACATCCGATATCTTCGTACATGTTTCTCTTGGCAGTCTGTGGAGTCATATTTTTATTATTATTTTATTTTTTTCAAATCTTAGTTGCAGCATTAGTAGCTTCGGGGCAAAAGTTAACACTTCTTGGCAGCAGAGTTGGTTGACACACCTTTTCCAAACTGTTTAATTGTTGCTTGGAAGTTGCCAGTTAATTACAAATATCAGATTCACACTTTACAAAATTAACAGAACATAACAGGGAAAAAAATATATATTTTGGTTTTGACAAAGAACTCCATCACCAAAACGGACAGGATTTTTTTTAATTTTCATGTAAAATGGATGTTTATCAATAATATAATACGAAACAGTTTTATCTTAAATAAATACAGGATTAGTAGTTTCACTGAAAAGCATTATGATTCATTGCATGTCAAAGAAACTCAAAAATTACATTCCTGACACCATTGTGTTGTCCATCAAAAGGAATTAACCCTTCGTGATATAAGTCAATTCTGAAAACATTAACAGCAAGAATTGCACAGTAACAACAATTTTAATGTGCATTAATAACTCAGTCCTCATAATCTATTAAAATTTGTGGGGAAATCCAAGAAGTTTTTATCAGCCCACTTGATGACAAAAGTTTATACTGGCTCAGATAGTGTTAGCTTGTGTTTCTTTGGGAGTCATCACAAAGCCCTAATCAACCAACCAGAAGCAAACTTGAGAAACATTCAAGCCCTCTTTTGCTAGACTTTCTTCAGACTCTAGGAGAGACCAATATTGTGGACAAACTATTCTTGCAAATAATATAATTTTCAGAATGACATAGTTTCTACATTAAGAATATTGTCTTAAGTTAAAATAGAGATGTGCATGTCAGACTTTATCATAGTAACCACTTTTTAAAGTTAAATAATAGAATATTTCAAAAATGCATTATTACAGTTTTAAGTAAGCAAATTGAGATAATTCATACAGCATATATTTTGACACTGATAACCCTATAGACAAGAATTCTTTCAAGAATTATTTTTTAGTCACTAGTATTAACATGCTCTGGCTTTACTGCCATGTATACTGTATGTAAAGTATTACCATAATGCCATTACTGTAATCTTCCTAAAGACCGACATGTAAGAGCACAGACAGGGATTGAGTTGGAACAAAATAAACAAAGATCTTCTCTGCTCTTATTTCTAAGAGAAAGCAGCAAGTCAGAGTATGCAAGAGTTTAAACTGTACTAGCAAATGTTGAGCAACAAAAATAATCATTGTGAGGATTATCATACACATCAAAAGCAAAGAAAAAAAAAACTCCATTACTTTTTTAGGAATGAAAGATTATTATCTACCAGTCATCATTTTGTCAACAAAATGCCACATCACAGTTTTAAGGCCTACGGGGTCCCGCAGAAAAGAAAATGATAGCAAGAACAGCGTCTGGAATCATGTCAACACTGGTAGATGGCACCCATGTTATAATTGATATTTGAAGCAAACAATAAATCACTGTGTGCATGCCTAGAGGGGAGGGTATGTGAGGATAAAGCTAACCAAACAAAAACCACAGTTCGCAGTAGATAATGAGTTATTATAGGTTGGCTACTGTTTATATAAATGAATGCTTTAGTTTGCAACCAGTTGGTGGTGCAGCTTATCTCTACAACACCTCGGATAAAAATGAGCAAAATGAACTCTTATAGTTACTGATGGTTGCCATAGTAAGAAGTGACCACTAAATGCCTTGTGAATTGTTTATCTTCCCTATAATGTACAAAGCCACACATATCTCTGACATTGAATCATGTAGAGCTGCACACGATTAAAATTTTAAAAATTTGTAAAACACTGCACTACTAATGACAGCTTGGGATGAAAGCTGAACTGTCCAGTTATCTGACGTTGAGTTCTTTTTCCCTATTGATTTGTTTTTCTACTTCCTGTTGCTAAAGTTATCAGTCCTGCAGATTTGTTGGTAATGAGAAGATTTAATTTTGTTTCTTTTATCAGCTTCATTTTTTACCATGTCCACATACCTGGTTTTCACTGCTTACCAACACTCTTGGTCCTGGTTTGATCAACACTTCTCTGAATTCATATGCCTCATTGCAGTCGCAACTCGACCTCGGAAATCACCATCAGCCATCAAGTCATTTTGCAAGCAGAAAAACCAGTGGGATTTGATAATTGGATTAATGTCCAATGAGCAGGCTGACTCTGGTTAGTAATACAAGACAGTGAAACATATTTATGTCACAAATATGTTGCCAAATACTGATTATTTAAAAACAGATGGAGTATTTTATGTATATTATTGATTTAAAGAGATGTATTTTATCAAAAAAAGAGTTATTCCCCATGAATATCTTGGTAGATGTAATGCTATCTTTTATTTGCCATGGTTAGTCTTTTAAAATATTTGGACTAGGCTTTTCTAAATAAATTGTATGTAAAGACTTAGTAGTTTTTAAAAAAAGACTGCATTTAGTTACCCGACTATGAAGTTTCTCTCTTTCTCCGGTCTTCAGCCAAAATGTTTCTGTTTGATGGAAAAAGATTGTGGTCCTCTGCTGTTTCAATTAGATGTTCCTTTGTGTGTGGCCATTGAGAGGTAAATAAGGCATTCCTATATGTAAATAACACAATTCAAATATAATAAACTGATTCGAATAGTATTGCATCTGCAGGGTCGTACAAGATTAAACACATGCATGGAGGTTGAGGCAAAATTAGTTTATGAACCAATTTCAGACATTTAAACACTCACTCTACCAAGGCACAAAAAATGCAAATCACAAATATTGTAAATATGAAAAGTCTGTATTTTGCTTAACACTCTTTTGCTCATTATAGACCTGCGTGGGCTCTGCGCAGGTCTAGTCTAACTTGACGTCAAAGATCAGCCACTAAATGGGATGCACATGGACAATGAAAGTGAAAGCTATTGTAAAAACCCCATCGCCAGACTGGTTTGGTTTGTCCTATTTGGGCTAGACCTCAGTTGGTCACCATGTCTGTTGTCAAATGTTTGATCTTGTTTGAAATTCTGCTGTTGAGCAAGCAACAGCTCCAAGCTGTTGCAATGACTTCTAAATACTGGTTAGGGTGAAAAGAAAAGCCATCATTTCCAGTCAGCCAGAATAGTCACTAATTCTAACTCCCGTGGCTTGCAGCCTGTTGTTGTAGGTTAGTTAACATGACACCACCAGAGGTGTGTTAGTAAAAATGTTAATTTAGGTTCTATACATTTCTTTGTAAATTTTTCTGTATAATTACAACATAAAAAACTTGCATACAGAGCTGCAGCAAAATATAATCACATTTATTCTCTTGGTTATTTACTCACTTGTGAACAGTTAGAATAATGCAGCATTGGCAAAAACATTTGAATACATGCAAGTTTACCCAAAACTTGCATGTTTTAGGTAAACATGCCAAGCTTACCCAAACAAACCATTTAAATGAGGTCTGGTAAAATTTCTAAGGGCTGTCCCAATAGAGACTTTTTTTTGTATCTCCAATACCAGAACAACTTAAGAAAAGGCATTTGTTAAAGCAGAATCTCGCTCCATTAGAACATTAAAATTATGGCAATTATGTTTGGAAGCACTTTAAATTCACACATGAAATTTATTCTGCATCGGCTCCTTGTCAATTCAGATGCTGCAATAATCTTTTTTTTCTTGACATCATTAGATATGTTGCCCCACCAGGAGTTTCTGCAGGACTATCGTACTTTATCAAACATATATTTGACTTGACATTTCTATAGTTTTTAATAAACTCAAATCTTGCTTCTGCTGCTGATGTTTGTATCTTGTCAACCTAAAGCAAAAGCTTTAGGTTACATTAAAAGGGTTCCTCTCTGCTTTGAAATGACTCACTCACAGTTAAGCTCCTGGCACATTTAAGTGCTATTTCAGCAAATTGTATATGGATACTATTCTTAAGTAACGTTGTTGTATTTTTGTTGTTTTTTTTTTTTTGTTTTTTTTTCATTTCTCACACATTGATTTGCTTTGAACATCATAGAATGTATTTATATATAGACGTGTGAACACAGCTTGGAGAGCAGATCTCATGACAAAATCTGTAATAATCCAGAAGTGATTGAAGGAGAAAGAGGAGCCTTACTACTGGGAACTTCATTAGATGATAAGTGGTTAACGTTTCTTGCCAACCGCCAATAAATTTCAAGAAAAAGAAGAAGAAGATGACAAGTGGCAGGTGGCTGATTGAGAAATGGTGCAGCTGACAGAGGAGACCAGACAGGCAGGCTGAGGGAAAGCGACTAACAAACAAGATAGGGGCTGAGGAGGAAATAAATAATATTAACCAAGGCAAAACAGTGATCAAAGTAAAAGCAAGAATAACTAAGCTAAATACAGCAGAGCCAAGTAATCAATAAGATTTAGATTGAACATAAATTAGACAAATAGTCAGAATACAAAACCAAAGAAAACTCAAACCAAACATCCAAGATCATGACATGCACACTAAAATATTCTGACTTTGAAAATAATGGTAGGACGATCTGCGACAACACTGTAAGATAAAGACATTCATAATATAACATTCATTTTCAATCAGTTTATTTAGCAATTATCTACAAATTAAACCATTTTAAGCAGCTGCATTTTAAGAAACAACTAGCCTTTGTGGTTGTGCTGACACATTCCTTGTTGCTCTTTAAGCGGAACAAAGTGGTGACCTCACATAAAGTGTCTGCAGCCCTGCTTTTTCAGTTCAGCTGATGTTTGGTTGCGTCAGTCCATGCATGCAGCTTGTCCTCAGACATTACGACAGGAATGACTTCAAAAGACATTTTAGTTGCAAGTAAGTGTATTACACCCCTCTGTGTTAAGTGATTCTGTTTTTAAACTGTAAAAACAGTCAGTCCAGATCTTGCAGTCTAGTAATTGCTTTGCTCTTTGGGTTTACTCCACAGACAGCCACATGTCACTTTTATGAGATCTTCCTTCCTTACAGTAGCTCAGTAGGTTTCGTTCTTCTCAGAACAGCTAATATCTATGCTTAACCTTTTGTAGCATTCTGCAGGAGAGGCATAAGTTTAGCTTAGCGCAAACTCAACACCCTATCACTGGGTTGAGTTTCCATGTTTGATGTACCCTTCATCACTGGATTTGTTTAACACTTTCAGCATTTTGAAACAACTGCAACACAAAGTGTAAGGTTCTGTTGAGCTCATAAATGATCAATATTATAAGTGACTCGCTGCTATATTTCAAACTATTTGCACCTAAATCACACACTGGGGAATATGGGTCTCAAATTAATCAGCATTAGCGTGCCAGTGTTTTAGTGCAGTGACATTAGCTTAAGGACTCGCCATTCACAAGCAAATTACTTGCAAGCTTATTATGTGGTTATATATTTGTGCTGCACAGTCCTTCTTTCCATGTGGCTTTGTCACGGCGTACGCCACCCAAACCCCAAGTATGGATTATTCCACATTGGCTGAATAAGTGGCCAACCTTACAGTGGCTTAAAATCTGTTCCAGTCATCACAAATGTGTGGTATTACAGTAAACACAGAGCTGTCTGCTCCTAAAAGTGAATATTTTTCACTTTCATGGCTTTAGTACAGTTCAGGTTCCAAAATAGATGACCATTAAAAAAAAAAAAAGAAATAATTTGCACACCTTTACATGTGTTTAGAACAATGTCCATATAATATGCTAAAGTTGTTGGCACTGTCTTGCTAAAATGAGCAAAAATTTCCTTCAAAAACTACCATTCAGTTAGCAAAATATGCTTCTTCAAACATGATCATTCAGTGTAAATGGCTTTTTGCCCTAAGTAGACATGGACTTTTCTTTTAGAGTAGATTTTGATTTCTCCTTTGTTCAATACAGCAAAAAATGTTGCCTAGAAATTATATAGTTCCTGATGCAATGCCACATGATAAAGAAATTTGGAGTTCATTTCAGACTGGCACAGATGATCTCATGTCAATTCTTTTGTTTCTTTAAATATAATCTCAGTGTGTGCAGATCAATTTTCATTATTGGATTTATGCCAGTCTAGTTTCATTCATAAAATAGAGTTTAGATCTTGAGAGTCTCATATTTATAAAGTAACTTAACGCTGGATACAAATGCAATTTTATCCCAATTATAAAACCCCACAGCTACTTGCATACTGACACACAAAAACTTTATTTTTCACTGCTCCTTTTATAAATGTGTTTCAAAGTCATCTATACAAATCTTGTGCTCAGTTGTTTGCCTGACATTGTACTTTTTCATTTAAGTGATTTTCAGTGTTTTTACTCAATTCAAACATGAATGTTTTGTTGTTAACTAAATAATGTATGAAGTATTAGAATTCTTCAGACAAATTACCTGTCCAAACATTGGTGACATCTGTACCTTGTCCATGCGCATTTCCAGTTATTTCTGCTGTAAAATAAATTCACTAAACAAATAACTAAACAATTCTCATGGTTCAGATAACAAAATAAATCTCTGTAACAACAGGTTATTACCCCAAAGCCTCTTTTATTTTTATTTATGTAGGCAGTGAAATTTTTTCTTACTAAGACATTAAACAATTATGAATTCTTTGTTGTGTGTGTATGTTATTTTGGGCACACAGTTAAATATGTGCAAACCCACATTTACCAATTAAAAGATTGGAATACTTTTCAAAATACTTTTCAAATCCTGTGGAATGTTTGGAATTATTTTTAAGCAGAAATAAGGGGTAACACATAACTAACAATTAAAACCGATCCTTTTCTCATCCTATGTGCTTTGAAGTGACTATGCTTTTTCCAGTTCATCGTTCAGATTTTTCTTCATTCGTCATCTCTCTGTCTCCTCAAAGCTCATTAGTATGTTTTGGTTATGGAATTACAATAAAGACACTAGTGCATGCTTTGGAAGAAACAATAAAACTATATTGTTCATATGACTGTATTCCACTTGTGGTTATTTCATTCTTCTAACATGAACAGTGAAACAATATTATGAAAGTTTCCATCAATTTTGGATAACTCACCTCACATGCTGTTACGCCAGCATTAGTTTTGGCATGCACACTTTATTTGTTGGCATGTTACTGACTTGAAAATTAAGTTAACTTATTGAGATGTAAAAATGACTAGTATAGATCATTTAAAGAATCTCACTAAGAAATATTTAGGATTTTCTTTCTCTATTTCTGTGAACAATACAACTTAAAAAAAAAAAAGTCCTAAAACACTCCACAGGTGTGCCTTTATTTAACCCAAAGCTTATGAACTTACCTATCTGAAGCTTAAAAAGCCACTACTTTGGAGTGACATTAAGTCACTCCAAAGTCATTTAAAAAAACGATTTTGTATTATTTTTGAAACAGAGCTATTTTCATCTGATTTAATGTCAGACAGCAAGGAAGAAAAAGATTGTGTCCCTTACATGGCATTTGAAAAAATCTGGCTTTAACTGTATCCATCCTTTTCCATTAGGTTCAAGCATGTTATGGCAGATGTGAAATCCGTCAGAGCAGTTTTGTAAAAGGCATTAAAATTCCACATGCAATAAAACTGTTATTTATAGGGCCATAACAGGCTTGTAGCTTTACTAACACAAACACCAAAGGAGAAACCAAGACACTGAACTCTCCCATATACACTAATTGAAGGGTCTTGTCCTTCTGTAAGCTTGCATTAATGCACAATTAAAGTAAGTTAGCAAATCTAATTTAAATTCAACCACATGACAGCTAAAAATCACTAACTGTAAGTTAGCACATAAGAGTATTTATTTTAGTTAAGAGATCAAGAATGATGAATAACAGGCAAAAGCATCAGTACTCGCCGGCAAGCTGTGTGATGTCATTGGGAAAATCGTGTAATTACAAAGCACAAACCTGTGACACAGAAGCTGTGGTATTAAGGAAGAATGTGTCACACACTTGTTAAAATTTTAAATAAACTAATTAGTAATCAAGAAAAAATGTTTGGCTGAAAAAAAAATTATGAACAGAAGCTGAAGCTGATGAAAATAGAGGTCAAAAATGAATTTGCTAGATATGAAGTGGCTCCACCAACAGCGTGAGTATTTTCACTACCGGTACTTTACCTTTACGTTAGTGAAGACAAGGAAGCTTCATTTTGTTCTGGAGCTCGTTAGTGAAGATTCTCCTTCTTCTGCCATTTGGCATTTGTCCCTTCACTGTAAGAAAAAAGAATAAAGACTTGGGACCATTTTTGGACAAAATGTGAACCTAATATATTTGCTGCATAGCAAGTACGTTTCAAAGAGAATTATGCGGACCAAGTTGAACTTGTACTTGCTGTAAATATGAACAAAACCATCAATTTGTCATTCAGATGTATGAGAATCCAGTAACGTCAAACCAATACTTCAATCAAGATGGCACCAGGGTACCTGGCATGCCATCTGATTCACTTTCTTTACTTTCTTATTTTTGCTTTATTTATGTATTTATCCTGTTCCAGTGCCTCAACAGTTTATGTTCATTAAGCACTTTTGGACATTAAAACTTCAATGGATCTACATTTTGGATATGGTTTGGGGAAAAGGAATTGAGGCTTCCACTTCCTCTCTCATGTCCCTACTGAACTGTTGGGTTAGCCACATGCCATTCCGGAGAGCCGAATACCTCAAAGACATGGTAAACGTGAAGGCTCAAAGCTTACCTGGCATTTCTTCACCATCCGGTAGGCGGCTTTCCTAGGCTTGTGAGGTATTGTTGTTTCCTAGTTGCTGGATTCGCCTCGCTCTTCCGGGGATGTACTCTTCTCTCACAAACACCCAGGGATCCGAAGTGCTCTGTTTAAATTCAAGATCCGTCATGTATTTTGTGAAGTCTTTGTTCCAACAATGAGGAGACAGACTGTTTTAGTCCACTGATTTATTTTTTAGCTTGAACACAAGGTGCTATTGACCTGGTTTGATAAGTCCCTCAGGTTGTTCCATGTATATTTCTTTTGTCCAGGTGTCCATTTAAGAATGCAGTGTTGTCGGTTATTCTGGATGGCAAAGTACAGTATACGTATTGAGCTAAAACTTGCCACAGGTGAAAATGTTTCAACTGCATGAGCACCATAAAGTTGTGAGTAACCTTTGGCAACAAGTCTGCACATGTATCTCTCTCCTTCTCAATCACTTTGATGCTTGACTTTGAACCCAATGACCCGATGACCTATTTGCCCTTTGGTAGTTTCACTAGAACCCAGGTTTAATTTTCTAGCAGTCACTAGAAACTGCTGCTTCTTCCCATTCTTTTACACTTGGACTATTTAATACTTCTTTCAGTGTGATTGGTTCTGTTACAGAACCAACATTAGAACAATGATCAACAGTCACCATTTCTGTGAACTCGTCATATCCATATCTCTATGGAGCTCTTCTAATTCCTCTTCTCTTTTAAGAGTTTCATAGACAATGATGTCATCATCACTTGTTTCCTTTTCTTCTGAGATGGTAGTCACCTCTTTCTCTGGACAGGAAATGTCCACCTCATGTTTCCAGTCAAAGTCTGATTCATTAAAGACCACATTTTTGGAATCAGAATTCTTCTCTTTTCTTCGTCGAACAGACAATAACCTTTAGCATTGTCTGTATATCCCCAAACCTGAACTTCACAGCTTTCTTGTCTAGTTTTCGTTTTTCAGCGTCTGGGACATGTGCTTAAGCAACACAACCAAACACTAACCTGACTCACGTCGGGTTTTTTGCCAGCCCATTGTTGGTAGGGTGTCTCTTGCTTCAGAACAGATGTTGGCAATCTGTTTTGTATGTAGGCTGCTGTTGCTACTGCTTCACCCCAGTACATCTTTGGTAGCTTAGCATGTGACAATATGCGTCTCGCTGCTTCGTCCTGTTTTTTCTAACTGCAGCTCAATTTTGCTGAGGCGTATGATGTACAGACATGTCATGGTAGATACTTGGAGCCTTCAGATATTGTTTAAAACTCACTTGAAATGTACTCCCCTCTATTATCTGATCTCAGTCTTGCAACTATGTGTCCACACTCATTGGACAATGAGTGTCCGGTGACGTGACACTCATTGGACACTCATTGTCCATTGAGTGTCCATTGGACAATGAGTCCATTGGACAATGAACTCATTGTCCAATGGACAATGAGTTCATTGTCCATGAACTCATGGACAATGAGTTCAATGGACTCATTGAACTCATTGTCCAATGAGTCCATTGTCAGTGAAACAATATAGTACTGGAGTTCGGTAGCTTGTTATTAAATACAATTGATTGTAGAGTACTCACATTCAGCACTAATATGGAAAATACTCGTATCCCTGTTTCTCGATTTCTGCCCGAGTTTGTGCGTTAGCATCCGGAATTAGCATATATATCACTCTCCGTTCTATGTACAATAGTCCTCTGGTCCGTTCAGCTTGTCGATATTCATCTTGTCATTCATTGTGAATCCCGCAATTCTGTTTGTTTGACTCAAAAACGTTTCTAACAGAACTTTTTTTTAACGACGCACTGGGACCTTAGGGCTTTCAACGTGTTTTTTCTATTCTCTTCAGAAAGGAATAGTACAACTGCAGTACTCAGAAGACACAGCAGATGGCAGCATAACAGTCTTTGCATTAACAGCCACTGAACAAATTATTGCTTCACATTTCAACATATCAGTACATCTACTGAGATACCCCAGAATAAACTAAGCTAGTATAATTGAGTGTCATACAAAATGAAAGTTTTAAATCTAGCCCGAAAAGTGGACTAGTGGGCTAAAACTGGGAGCTGGTTCCACAGCAGAGAAACCTGATAGCTAAAAGATCTGCCTCTCATGACCTTTTTGATTTTGATGTGTATTTACTTTTTGTGAGAAGTCTAACTGAAATTTTCTATAGAACCATTTGATGCAGAGTTGCTATGTTAACTTCTTTTTTGCAGTATTTATGAATGATAAATACTACTGAATGATGACATAATGCTTAATGTTATTTTTCCCCCGTGTATGTATAAATAATGATGAACCAAAAGCATTCTACTCATTGTGTAATATAATCAGGAAAACAACCCTGAACCCTAAACAAATCAAATCAGTTGTTAACACTGGATGAATATAATTAAAGTAATTCTGATTTTAGTGCTAATTGCTGTTCTAGTTTATTCATTAGTTATTCACAGCAAAAACATTGGAGTGCCATTGCTAATAATTGAGTTTAATTTGAAACAATCATAGCTATTTAATTTAGGTTATATACATGTAACAGACTTTTGGGGGAAATTAAACAGAGAACAATATATTTTATGACCTTTTTATTTAGTTCCAGCAGATGCATAAACACACTTAAAATGACTGCACACAAATATTCTGCAAATTCTCTGCTTTACTTGGATTTTTTGTTTGATCTGCTCAGTTTTTACCAAGTTTCATTCATTGATGCTTACCCACCAAACATTTGGCTACATAGAAGTGTCCTTCATGCTGCCATTAAAATGTGATTGAGATCTGTTAAAGCAGATGGTGGGGTGAAGAGATGGCGGTATTTATCATCTTGCCTTTAAAATATTCTCCAGTGAATTTCTTAATAGCACATCAGATGGTTTTATGACAAAACTCTTAACTTTTAATCTCTGGGCCTGTGAGATACATAAAATCTGAACAAAACTGCATTAACAACTCTATCACAACTCTTATCACAACGTTGATAAGGACATCTTTACTAATGTTTCATCACTGCCACACTGTAAGCCGAAGCAATTAGGATAGATACTTGATGAGAATCTATCCTAATTGTCTGCCTTAATCATATAAATAAACATAAGACTGGAAAATAAATTTATTTTTGCATGTTATCTGGTTATTTTCTAAAGAGCCCTGGTAGAGGTGACAAAAAAGTATGTCTTTGACTTTCTGAGCAAGAAAACCTGAAAATCACATCTGCGATTATCTGCTGCTTAGTCTAAACCTTCTTTTATTGTAACTCTCCCTCAAGTATATTGAAACCGATGCCTTCGATGGTGATGTCATTAGCCTACTCTTCTTTATGTAGAGATGCTTTGTGTGTTGAAACAGTTTTTTGTTTGTACTTTGTCCTTTATTTCTTTGTGAAATCATATAACTTTGTATTTTCCTATCCAAGAAGTTTGCATTTGCTCAGATGATTTGCTTTTAGTACACAATTCTTTGAATTTATCTAGTAAAGTCACTAAAAAAGACTTGACACTTAAGTTCTAGCGGAAAATTTAGCGTTTTATTCTTTGTGCCTGTGTAAAGTCATGTTTTTTCGTGTTTTTTTTTTTTTTGGAACGTTTTATCATCATTGTTGCATTTTCATGGGTCCTTCACCAGGACGTCTTTAATCTTATTTAGTACCAATTCGGCTAGGGGCTCAAAAGTTAGAAGTAGGGGGATTTTGTGACAGGGGATAGACGATATATCATTTCCTGTAAAGCCTCGATGACCAGAACATTGTATCATTTAATTAAACCCTGACATGACGTGCTCGGAGGCAGGTAACGAAAACAAAGAATTGGCCTGAAGGAGGACCATTACGCAGGTTGTCGTGACATCATTGAGGGCTGGCTATAAAGAGCCGAGGACTGATGCGCAAAATTAGAAGAGCAGTTCAGAAGCGTTGGGGTAAAGGACGCGTTCAATCCTGTTCAGTGGCTGACTGACTGAACCGACCTTCCATCTTCCTAAAGAAGAAGAAGAAGAAGAAGAAGAAGAAGAAGAAGAAGAGAGGAATCCCTGTAAGACTTGACAAAATGAACTTGTCCTACTTGGTTGCTTGTGGACTTTTGGTCAGCCTGCTTTCAGAAAAGATGGGAGCAAGACCTTTAACTCAAGCGCAACAGAAGGTAAGCCGGTTGTATCTCAAATGATGCTTGGTGTTGCGTTTATGCATGAAGAGTTGCTTTTTTATTTGAGCGCAAAAAAAAAACAAAAAAAAAACGCGTCAGATATTAATTTAGTTCACATTTGTCATTCTGGTATAGCATTGTTTTCTCTTTGTTAATAAGTTAAAACTTGTCCAAGCGTTAAAGCAGTTTCTTTTTGTTGTACTAAAATAACATTTTATTCTGTAACATAATTTGTCACCATTTTATTTAGAAGATAGCAATTTAAAGAGATGTTAAATGGTATTTCACAATTTAGTCATCAGCAGGTACCGATAGTTCCTTTTACATTTATTCCCGACTTGAAAATGTATCTGTTGGAATCTGTTGTGTGCGTAAAATCAAATTATAATAGCGGCAAAGGACTACACTAACTAAATAAGTTATGCAGTCATATATCCGTTATTAACAAATAAATAAATAACCAGGGTGAAGTGGATACCAAAGTCCAGACTAAATACCGTTCATATGCACCTGCTTCCCAGTCTGGTAGTTTTATTAGAACGCAGTGTCACTTAATAAAAATTAAAGTAGCACTTATATGCGACAGGGGAGATTTATAGACTAGCTGTGATTCAATTAACCTCTAATCTAATAACTGCAATATTCTCTTTTGGGGTGGAATTTGAAGCCGTTATCCCCGAAGGGTATAAAATGTTGAAATATTCCCTCTAATGCTCGCCGTTTATTTGAATATTATACTGTATTGAGGCTTACCTCAAATGGTGTAAAAATATGTAACCTCTGCCCGAACAAGCAGTATATATTCTTGTTGTTAAAGTTATAAGAGGTTTGGAAAAAAAAAAAAAAAAAAAAAAAAAAAAGAAGAACATTTGCCGGAGGGATGCACTGCTCATCTATCTTGTTCATCTCACAGTCACTCCGAAGTTTGCTGGGTGAGGAACTAGCGGAGATCCTGGAGTCAGATGAGAGGGAGCGAAGGATAGATGCAGTGCGCTCTCGGATGAGGTTACTGCGAGATTTACGCATGGATACCCGGGCCAGAGGGATGTGGGCACGTCTCCTCAACGACCAGCCCGCAGCGAGGAGGCACAAGTCGGGAAACAAGAAGGCGGGCTCCACGTCACGGAGTGGCTGTTTCGGACACAAGATGGACAGGATAGGGACCATCAGCGGGATGGGCTGCTAGGGCTCGGAGCTGCGAAGAGACGGTGAGTTCATGGGGCATCCCTGCTTTTTACACTTAGACGGAACCGGAGTAACCTCCCAGATAGAAACAATGAGGAAAATCTGGAATAGTTTTGAATAAATGTCCAAACATGTTTAATGTTGAAATAGTGTTTTAGGACACTTCCATTAACTCAGAAAGTACACTGAGGAAAAACATAAGAAACTATTAGAAGTGTTCATACCTGGGAGAAAAAGTAAGTATGCTCTACAAGGTCAGACAATGTCCTATATATATATATATATATATATATATATATATATATATATATATATATATATATATATATATATATATATATATATATATATATATATATATTAATGTCAGGATAATACATGATGTCTGAATTCTTATGGTTCATGAGGCAGTATGTTCTGATCTTATGCAATAACAGAGTCTAGAACAAATAGACATGATGATACTTGCATTTTGCAATGAATTCCAGTTTAATTCAGAAATTAGTTGCATGTCAGGAGTCACTCTCAAGTGTGCTATTGTGTCATAACTGTGTGATTAAATCCTTGTTATTAAACCACCTGGAACATAGGAAGATTCTAAGCCCCAAAGGATCCAAAAAAGATAATGTATCAAGTTATTAAAATAATAAATTTTCAACCACTGCGATACTTTCTTCGAGGACGCAAACTGTTTGCCAAAAAACTCCCTTAAACCAGAGTGACATATAGGGTGCAATCTTGTGGGTGCTTAGGAAGTCCACTCTCTTGTTTCTACTCATAATCGTGAACGATCCCATCTGTTTCATTTGGAAAAACAGCGGCATACATCATGTTTAGGAAGTGGAGACGACAAGGAGGGATGGAGGAAGGAAGTGGCGATGTGGACGAGCACGTACACATCCATGCACTGTCTTGAAAACGAAGCACCCTGCAGTGGTCAGATTCTTTCTGGGAAAGCCATTTTCTCCAAACCCAAGTGTTTTGACCAAAAGCAGGGAAGGGGCTGTGTTTGTGAATGAAGTAATGTGGAAGCTAAGGTGACACACAATTAGTCCTAAGGGCTGGGGCCTTTTTGTGGTTGTGGTGAAACAGTGAGATCCAGCGTGGGGACGTGAGAGTATATGACTAACTTGGAAGTGTTGGTCACTGGTTAACACCCAGAAATGTGAAAGTTTGTAATGTATTCCCAGTTCAAGAGACCAGAGTAAGATCGTTTTATGGAGATTAAAACCAACAAGCATGTTTGGAAATCCCCAGGATGATGAGCAGCTGATGAATAGCCACTTAAAATTACAGGATAAATGATAACGTGTTGACGAACCAGCCTCTGACAGTGCTTATAAGATTTTCTCTCCTGTTTCTCTTCCTTTTCTAGGTCTTTGGACGATGGGTTTGGACAACATAGGCTGACTGTGTTGCCACCTGAGCGAAAAATGACCAACTGATACGATTTTCGGTACGAACGAGCCCACAGCCAGCGTTGGGCAAAGACTGAGAAGACAATGCTGCAGAAGCCTCATCACTTTATATAAATAAATATGAATATATAAATAGTAAATATGCAGGTATATATTCATCAATGTATGCCATACAAAATGGTCTACAAATACAGAGATGCATACTATGACGTTGTGGACAATGGTGTAAAAACTAAAAACCGCAAGAGCTGTACATTGTTGCTGCTGCTGCTACTGTACATTCAAGTACTTCATTCACTCCTGCGTTAATGTATTTATGTTTAAAATATTTATATGTTTATAAAAGAGATATTTATAAATCTGAGTGTTATTTATGTAACATTTTTGAAAATGGATGCAAACTGCAGGTCAATTCTGTTTTGTTTCCTTTTACTTTTGTCTTATATAGTTGTGAATGTTTTAAGAAAAAAAATATGATAAAAATGAACTTCCATGTGCACATGCCATCCTTTCTGGGCGTCTTGTGTCTCACTAATGTTGTGAAAGAACAATTAGACATTTAGCGAAGAACATCAATAAGCTGAACAACAAGTAGGAAACATTTCACTATTTTTTTATTTTTACTATCAGTGTTTAAATAAGCATTAAACAAGACAATCCTAAAGTTAGTTTCTGCAGTGTATTTAAGGGCTATTTTACTCCCTTTCTGGTACCTATCTTAACTCATGTTTTATAATAATTAGACAAGTTAGTTTTTGTCCATCCACCCATGCATTTTTCTATACTTGCGAAATTCTTTCAGCGTTGAGAGGGTTTTGGTGCCTTTCTCCTGCCGTTATTGAACAAAAGGCAAATGTACTATCGACCAAAGTATGTTAGCTAAATAGATGTAAAACTCACTGACTTTTCACAAATTCACATTCTTATCCTTTATCGTACTGGAAAAAGGATTAAAGGCCAAAGTTCCAGTTTAACCCATGTTCACTTTTATCTTTCTCAAAATTGGAAAAAGATAACATTAAATTCCATACTATTCCAGAATTTTCAAGAACCATTTGAACCCTGGTGTTATGCATCCCACACTAAAACATTTTTGCCTCTTTCAACATTTTTGGTTCATCCTTTCTTGTATTCAGCATGCAAGATTGTGATGTATCGTCACAATCTTTTAACATCTACGGTAGATTTTTTACTTTTAGCTACAAAAATTGCTAAACTACCTTCAGAATCGTGACCTGGATCAACAGGACTCAACTATTGGATGTCCCTTTATCTTTGTCATGTGTTTTGTAAAAAACAAATTCACCTGAACCCTCAGAAAAAAAACACACATTTAAACTATCCTTGAAGCAAATTTTGCCCATCACAGATACCTCAGAGAAAAAAAAGTTATGCTGGCTGTCATAACTAGAAGATTGCAACCTCAGAAAAATATATATTAGCAATATCATGTAGCAGCATGAATAAAAAGCCAACTAGTGTGATCCCAAATCTTTATTCTTACTAAAGAATACTCCACCCTGCCTTTTAACTCAGCTTATCATTAACTTTTAGGGATATTTAGGGGAATATATTTGGCGTCGGTTTATTGGGTAGAAAAGACGAAGCACTAAGTTTCTAAGTTTTTTATTGCTGCAATGTTTGGAACTTGGATCCAAACCAAATCTTTACTGCTGCAACGTCAAGTTATATAATGGTGGTAATAATAATTAATGTCTCTATTTTTGTGGCACTTGTCCCAAAAAATTTTTTTCCAAGGTAGAGGTGGGATAAAGGAGGGGAGGAGGGAGCAAAAAACATTTCCACGAGGTATTCAAAACTTACAAAATAAGTGCAATGTTCAAAGAAGCAAATAATCAAAGAAATAAAATAATATGGAAAGATATAAAATCAAGTCTATGAAAGTGTTTATAGGAAAAATGTGAAAATAAATGAGCTGCAGTTTAAGTCTCTGAGAAGGGTAGTTTCAGTCTTGTGAAACGATCAGATTTAGATGTTACTGGAAGTAATTTTTTGTAAAAGAAATTGAATGAATTATTTCCAAAAGGTTCTGATCTGAACATTATCGTCGACCAATTTTAATTAACAAAATTATAACTCTGAAACCATGATTAAATGTTTCAGATTATAATTGTATTTTGTATTGAACCTATTTTTTTCTTCAAAAAATGCTTTTCATTATACCACAAAAAAAATTGCACTCATTAGTCACTTTAATAGGTACACATTTACTAGTCAAGTCATAAAACAAATAAGACAATCATGTGGCACCAACTCTATGTCTTTAGGCAAGTAGATATTATGAAGATTGTTATTGAAGAACAAAGCATCATGAAGTGCACCATGTCACAAAGCTCAAATAACATAAACATGAGTTCACTGTATTCCAATGGCCTCCACAGTCATCAGACCTCAATCTGACACCTTTGTGATGCGGTGGAACAGGAGATTCAGACATCACAGACGTTCAGCCAACAGGTCTGCTGCAACTGCGTGATGCTATTGTATCAATACAAACCAAAATCTTTGAGGAATTTTCCCAATACCTTGTTCGGTTTTTATATCACAAAAGAATCAGCACCTGTCAAGACAGAAGAGGATCCTACTTTGTACTTGCAATGTGTACCTAAAGAGGCTCTTTGGTCAATGTCTGTGATATTGTGTTCTATCATGTCACCTCCACTAGGGGGAGCTGGAGAATAGAATAGTGACGAACCAAAAAACACCCATCTTCAATATAAAAACTACATGCTTTTATCAGGACGATTTAATTTCAAGCAAAATGTTACACAGTTAAATCATGTCATATATTTCTATGCATATAACCTAGAAAAGGTAAATACCATTTAACAGAAAGTGTAAAGTGTTTTTCTCAGAGTCCAAAATATTTTCAAATGAGAAACTTTGCAAGAAATGTGCAATTTGGATACAGTGTGAGAGCATTTTTTTTTTCCACACAAGAGGCAAATTAATTAACTCTAAATCCCATAATAAACTCCAGTATAGAATTTATTACCTGTGGGTACAACTCTTCTCTTTTTGTCGTCACAATTAATTTTCTTTGTCGTCTTGGGCTGAATGAATATCTGCAGCAAATTTGATGCTGTTGCTAGAATGTGATTCAGGCAATCAAGAATCTTAGAACTTAGCTCCATTAGCGATGGTCAATGGAAAACGTCATTGACAATATAGAGGAACAGTAACATGATTTTCCAAGTTTAAATCTCCCTATGAGTAATTTGGGTGGCTGCCCAGAAATAATGCGTCTGTTTGCGATAAAGAAGGGAGATGCATAGAAACCTTTGGGGTGCATCTATTTTTCTCACTAATGCCTTCATTTGTTGGGTTCACTTGATTTAATCCACCAGAGCAACACAAGTGTAAGGGGAAGTGCTTTGAAAAGAGGGCGCAGTCTTGTATGCCCTCTAGATTTATCTTAGGAGCTCTAGTGAGGTTTGGTTCTGTTAATGTGTCTCTGTAGCATTGGAATGACGTCTTTATACTCTGAGATGGTTTCTCAATGTCTCTGATGTCGGAAAACTTGCATATGGTTTACTGGCACAGAAAGCAGCAAAGATAATGAAAAAAACCCAAATGAGTTTGGATCAGCGTTTTTACAATAGCCAGTATATTTGTAAAATTAGAGAATGAAAACTTAATATATATAACTTACCATATATATTTCTTAATCTTTAATACAAAAGTTACAAAAGATAAAGAACAGCACATCCTTAGCTATGACTCTCAGAGATTAGTTTGAGTGAAAGATGTAAAATGCAATGCTGCCTCTGTGTGGTGTTCAGTGTTAATTACTCCGATGTGCTGTGACATCTCCTGTGATTCAACAAAATAAAAGTTACTTGGTATCACACAGATTGCTTCCACCACCAACAGAACTAAATACAAGGAGCTAATCTAGGTCATGACGTCACTGTAATTATTCTGGAGGGCTACAGACTTTTTGGAGTCATTGAAAACAAGCACGGCCTTTTGAAACAGGATAAGCTTTATAATTAAAAATCTTTCTGAATACTCTTTGAAATTCCAGGAATAAAGTTGCCCCTACACCTACCAAAAGTTAACATTGAGTCATTTTACTTAAGCAAACCTGAATGTGTTTTATTTTATACAGACTAACAGACAGAGCAAAAGGCAGAGGTTTGTAAAACATCTTAACCAACAAATATCTAGACAAAAAAGATGTGGTGTACAGTTAGCTTATGCTACAGACTTGCACATTTAGAGACTACTCAGTCAATTTGGATGGATATCTTACCACAGGCTCTCAGTGTGTTTTAGGACTGGACTTTATCTGGTTCATTCTAACATGTATACTTTGGTCTAATCCATTTCATAATAGTTCTGGCTAAATGTTCATGGTTTCAGTCTTACATAGAAACTTTGTCTAACTCAAAAGTTTTGAATTACAACTATCACCACCTTTAATGTACAGGATGTGTGTGCTTAACGTAGACAGCTGCAAACTGTCACAGACGGCCCTCAATCTGCAGTTGACATTCCATTTGGACAAGTTAATAAAATAGTGGACAAGTTGAGCCAATACTTTAAGTTTTGCACCTGTCTCGGTTGTATACAGCTAATATGTATCACATGAAGGTATTTTTAAATATTTCCGCAACAAAAATGGTATCATTGATAATTTGATTTCAGTAATAAGTTGGCTAATTCACATTAAGATGGAGGGAAATTCCAAATTCTGAAATAATATTTGAAAATACCTCAAAGGCAAATCATATTTTGATTAATCATAGTATTATTTTAATATTTTTGACAAATGTAAAGACACTGTGTAGTGACTTAAATGAGATGACTTACATTCACATTTTTGGTCAGCTTAAATAAACACATATTTCAAAGTATTAATAAATTTCCATGCTGCCAAATGCCAAATCAGTTTTTTTATACCTGTTTTAAAGTATTTGTATTAGCATAAAAGAAAAGTAACAAAAAAAAAATCTAATGTAGACATTTGACTCATGGCCGCTGGCGATGATAGTTAGGCAGACACTTGATTACCTTTGATGCTGTTCTTCAACTTTTTATGTTTTGTCCCTTAACAACGCTCACATTTTTTAACCGAATTAAAGATAAAATAAACGTTTCAAAAAACGAAATACAACTTGAAGAATGAGATCAGTGTTTTCTCCACAGTAGGCGTACACCACGTGTAATGACGATCCATAGCAGATGGTTAAATCCACGTGGTTATAACAGCTGCATAAGTTTAAACGACATTTTGTGTAGTTTAGCAAACTGGATTTTAAAACTTTAGCACTGTTACACCATCAGTAGAACTCTGCTAATATTTGAAAGTGCGTATTTTGAACAGATTCGCAACGCAACGCGATAATTTTGATGTTAAACAAAGAAAAACTTGAAATCGTGCAAAGGATTTCACTTATCTCTGCGTTTGAGTAAATTGTACGTCATACGCAAGGCCCACGCACGATGGGAACACTACAGCTTGTGATTGGTTGATGCAGGTATGTGGGCGGGTCGGCGTCATAGCGTAGAGCAGGAGAGAAGCCGCGGCTGCGACCTATCTGTCTTTTTCCAGTTCAATGTTCCGTCGAGCAGACACAACCACGTGCATGTACTAGCAGTTTAGTTATCCGTCTTTACACATCGAGATTCCAGTGTTTCATTGAAACACAACAGCAGTAATCATGGTGAAGTTAGCAAAGGTAAGATAAAGTGTTTTTTTAAAATCTTTTTAGATTACGTTGTATGAGCGCGCGCTTGTGGTAGATTAATCTGTTTACGCACGAGGCCCTTACGCTAAAGTTGTTGCGTTTTTAAGAAAATTACAGAATAAGTCACAATATAAATATGGGCTAATGTGCTGAAGTGAATCAATGGGTTATGGAGAAGTTTTTGCAAGTCGCCTAACTGCTCGTGTTCGGTTTATTTTTTCCGTAAATAACGTTGATCCTCTGTCGAAATAGCCGTGGATGTGGCCTAGCTCGGCCTGCTAACTGTAGCCAGCTTCCCAACATGGTACTCACGCGTCTCTGTTTGTGCAGTATCTTTTAGTCTTCGATAAAGGTTAATTTCAACAACTAAGCCGTAAATTGAGACTAATATCGAACTTTTTTGTTTTACCTGTATACTTGGAAGCATGCGCTATGCTAGCTCAAGCTAGCTGTAGCTTTGGTCGCGTTTTCAGCAGCATTTTTCCCCCCACAACTTGCAAATTAAATTAAATTTATATTTGCTTTTCTAGAGATTGTGTGTAGTAGCTTTGTTTTTTGTGTAATTTATTGCTCCTAAAAATCTATTAACCTATTTGATTTAAGCTTAGCCCATATGTTAGCTGGCCTTCCTCATGAGTCCCACGTGGGTGGGTGTACGCTGAGTGACACACGAGGCGAGCAACCAAAACCGAGTGTGTATTACAGCGTTCCAACGCGGAGAACGTGACACTTGATGGTTTTATTTGATATAATTAACATTATAATGGTCTATTTAACATAATTTTTGGGCACCAGTTTATATTTTTATTTGATAATCTGAAATGTTGTACATACAGTTGAAGAACTGTTTTCCATTGTGAATAAGGTATTTGTATTTCAAGTTGATTCTTTTACTAAGACAAATGTATGGCAGTACTTTCAGTAGTTTTTTAAATTATTCATCAAAATGTGCTATTGTTTCATTTTCAGGCAGCAAATCAAGCTCAAAAGAAAAAAGCCCCCCCACCTAAACAGGTGGAGGAAGAAGAGGACTCTAGCGAGGAGGACAGCAGCGAAGAGGAAGAGGTACTTTCCACTATGATTTAGGTTTTCTTTTTCTTTTACATTTTTAATTTATTGGAGTGAAATAATTTTGACATGTTTCTATTTTGCCATTAGGCTCCTCCAGCTAAGGTTACAAAGAAAGCAACTCCAGCAAAAACTGCAAAAGCTGTCAAGAATGGTGTGACTGCTAAGAAGGCTGAAAGTGATGAAGACGACGATTCAGGTATTGCTTTGAACATCTCAGTATTTTTTTTTTTCACTCAATAGGTAATCGTAACACCGAAAACCCTAAAGTACAAAAATAGCATTCATTTTTTTTATGTCTGTTACCCATCAGCTAAAACACTATTTTGCCTCCAGTTTTAGTGTTCACATATTTAAAATACACAAACTCAATTATTGAAGTTGAGGCTAAGAATCATTTTGTTACACTTTCACAATACTATGAAATTTTCTTGGAAAAAATCTCAAAATTTTAGGATCGTCTTTATCACCCCTACTGTTTTAAATTCAGTTGATGGAATTGTTTTGGACATTTTTGAAAACAGGATTTGTAGCCGTTTTCGGACACACTTGTACTATGGATACTTAATCTTACAATTAAAGTGTTTTTGTAATTTATTCAGTGTTTAACAGCTTGTTCTTCAAAGCTTTTGTTCTGCAAAGCATTGCAGGTTGTTTTATAAGGAGCTATTATCTGAAACTGTTGTCTAAAAATGTGCCATGGTTTGACAATTTACAGAAGAGTCATCCGAGGAAGAGGCGCCACCACCAAAAAAGGCGCCTGCAAAAACTGCACCTGCAAAGGCAAAAACAACAGCTAAGGCAGCCGCAGCCAAAGCCGAGGAGTCAGATGATGATGAAGACGATGACGGTATGTGGTGGTGGAGTTAAAGCAAATGTAACTTTGTTGTGCACGTATACGTAGGACTTGGACATTTTGTCAAAATTGTCCCTACACCCTCCATTTCTTGGCATGCATGGGTTTGTTCAGTACTCATGTGTGTTATGTACGGAGGAAAAGCAAAGGCAGCGCTATGTCTTCGGTGCCGGTGCGTATTTAATTGTCTGCCGGTTCTATCCTCAATCGCTGTGACACTGTTTACATTTGCATCTTAGAATCTTTACCTTGTACAGCTACGATTAATATTAACACCTAGATTATTTTCTGAACAGATGAGTCTGAAGAAGAGGCGCCACCTCCCAAGAAAGCTGCCAAGGCAGCTGCAAAGCCTGCCAAGGGTCCTGCCAAACCCGCAGTGAAGACTAAACCTGCAAAGGAGTCTTCTGATGAAGAAGATTCTGAGGAGGAGGCTCCGCCCCCTAAAAAGGGTGCTCCTGCTAAGCCTGCAGCAAAGGCACCAACCAAGGCTGCTGCTAAAGAGTCCTCTGATGATGATGACGACGAGGAAGATGACGACTCAGAAGAAGAGGCCCCACCACCCAAGAAGACCCAAGCAGCCAAGCAATCAGCAAAACCAGCAGCTAAAGGACAGCCTGCTGAAGAGTCGTCTGAGGAAGATGATGACGAAGATGGTAAGACCAGGCCTGTTTGCTTTAATATAAAATCTGTACATTACTACACCGTTGTGATGATTACAAGGGACTTAATACTGATCATGGATGATGTCACCTTTTCATATATCTGATGCAGGTTAATTACTTTTGGTCATGTTTGTTTTTTGGGGTTTTTTTCCACAATGAAATAAGACTTAATGTTTACATTCTGCAGACTCTGAGGAAGAGATGGATACCACTCCAGCTCCTGCAGCCACAAAGGCAAAGAAAGCCGGCATGGTCAAAGCAAAGGAGGAGTCAGAAGAAGAGGAGGAGGATGATGATGAGGATGACGACGAAGACGATGAGGAAGAAGACGAGGGTGAGTTTAAGAACACATATTTTCCTCCCTGCTGAAGAATAAAACCTGTATTTGGTTATGTGGGCTCTAGATTTGCCTCCAGTTTTCTTTTTTTTTTTCTTTTTAAATATTTATTTTTTGTGCCATCAAGTTTAAAATTCTTTCCTCCCTCCACAGAAGCCCCAGTAAAACCTGCAAAGAGAAAAGCAGAAGGCAAGAAGGAGACACCACCTGCTAAGAAAGTGAAGTCAGATGGTGAAGGTAAGGAAGGATTTCATTGAAAATGTGAACTAAATTTCTACATCGAATCCTGCTTCACATAAAATAATGAAACTTGTTACTTTTATTTAGGGCTCAGTTTATTTGTTGGAAATTTGAACTGCAACAAAGATTTTGAAGAGATCAAAGATGGGCTGAGAAAGTTCTTCTCAAAAAACAACATCGAGATCACTGACGTCCGGCTTGGAATGTCAAAGTAAGCAGCTATTTTGAGTCATTTGTGCTTTTTGTGGAATGAACTGGCAGTATATTGTGTCAGATTAAAGCTTGCACATTTTAAACTTGGGCACATTGAAGATTTTGGTTTTGTGGCCTGAATGTTTTAGCGAAGAGAATTGATTAAATGGAAGACATTCTCTTGTTTTGGACAGTGTTAAAAGTGACATGTGTCTTTTACCTTGGTAGGAAATTTGGATATGTAGACTTTGAAAATGAGGACGATCTCAACAGAGCACTGGAGCTCAACGGCAAGAAATTCATGGGTCAGGAGGTGAAGCTGGATAAAGCTCGCAGCAAAGAGAGCTCACAAGAGGGCAAGAAAGGTAATAATTCTACCTTCTTATAATAACCTTTATTATGTGGGTTTGGTAGCTATATTACTTTTTTGGGCTGTTTTTTTTTTCTGTTTCTAATAATACATGTTTTTCAGAGAGAGATGCTCGGACACTGTTTGTAAAAAACCTTCCTTACTCTGCAACAACCGATGACCTGAAAGAGGTGTTTGAAAGTGCGGTTGACGTTCGGTTACCACAAGGCCAAACTGGTTCAAACAGAGGGTAAGCCATAGTTTTTCATAATTATAATAAGTATAATTTTTTTTTTAATGTAAGTATCTTGAGTTCTAAAATGTGACTGGCCAAAAATCTTGGAAACAAAGATTTAATTGCAGCGGCTTGTTGTATTTTATACATTTAAGGTGTACATCGTGAAGCAATATTATCACCACATGTCTGGTCTGCAAAGTAATTTTTTTTTTCTTTTCACAGCATTGCCTATGTTGAGTTCAAAACTGAGGCTGAGGCAGAGAAGATGCTGGAAGAAGCGCAGGGAGCTGAGCTGCAGGGGAGATCCATCATTGTTGACTATGTTGGAGACAAGAGCCAAAAAGGAGCAAGGGCATCTGGTAAGCTTTAAAAAAAATCATACCAGATTAAATGTGTCCATCTTATTTATGGTGCAGCTGGTTTGCAATATGCAAAATATTCATATTCAACAATGTAAAGGGAAATGTTCTCAACTGTATTCATCTCACCACTTTGCTCTTGTCATGCAGCAGGTGGCGCTGCCAGCAAAACATTGGTGGTGAATAATCTCTCCTTCAGTGCCACAGAGGAAGTGCTGCAATCCACTTTTGAGAAAGCCGTCTCTGTAAGGATTCCTCAAAGAGACGGACGACCTAAAGGGTAAGCATTGCTGTGACAACTTTTACTGAACCTCCATGCTTCAAGAGCTTTTCTACAATAATTTGACCACACCTTCTCATGAGCTCCTGTTAATCTGATCTATGATTATGCATGGATTCGCACGAGAAGCAGAGGCAATGCACAGTCAGAACTGGCTTTGCCCTATTTCTATATGGGTATTGACAATGTCTACTGTGCTACAAGTCAATGCTTTTGTAATTTTCAACATGGATTGTTATTGTAGTTGTCGGCACTTTTTGTTTATTTTTCTTTCACACTTGTGTCAGATTTATCTTACTAAGGTTTTTTTTTTTTTTTTTTTTTTTTAGCTTTGCTTTTGTAGAATTTGAAAACGCAGAGGATGCCAAGGAAGCTTTGGAAAACCTCAACCACACAGAAATAGAAGGTCGCTCCGTCCGGCTGGAGTTTAGCCAGAGCAGCGGTGGAAGAGATGGAGGTAGAGGAAACTCAGGTACATATCTACACTTCATTTTTATATTTGTCTTAACTTTTCATTTTCCTCTCACACAATTGGCCTGGCCAGATATGATGAAAACTTGATCTCCTGAAATTTCTTGAAGATTCTAAGATAGTCAAGTCCTGATCTGGTCTTATAGAGGGCTTAAACTTCTTAGAACTGTTGTTTTTAAGGACAAAACAATTAACACTACTTTTTTTTTCCCCCCTTCTTCTCCAAGGTCCAACAAAAACTCTTTTTGTCAAGGGTCTTTCCGAAGACACAACAGATCAGTCTCTCAAGGACTCCTTTGAGGGGTCTGTGGCAGCCAGAATAGTTACAGACAGAGACACCGGCGCATCAAAAGGGTACGTTTAATAGAAACAGACGTTCTCCACAGCTATTGGATGCTTCTCGTGAGCACCTATCTGTCTAATGGTGACAGTGTAAGGATTCGCATGAGAAGCAGAGTGAAATCACAGTTAAACAGACAGCTTTCTAGGTGGAAGTTGTCCATGTCTGTTGTGAGACAGTTCTATTTTCCCTGATTGAAATTTAAAATGAGTTGAAATGGTTTCTCACAACTTTTAAAATGTAGCGCAAGTTATTGAATGTTGGGTTTCCTCCTTGTTTATTAAAACACTGTGAGCCCTAAAGTTAAGCAAGTTTCATAGTCTGGTTTTGTGACGATTTTATCAGTAACCCAAGGACTCTCTCAACAGATTTGGTTTCGTGGACTTTGATAATGAGAGTGATTGCAAGGCAGCAAAGGAGGCCATGGAGGATAGTGAAATAGATGGCAGCAAAGTGACTCTGGACTACGCCAAGCCAAAGGGTGATGGCGGCTTCCGTGGAGGCAGAGGTGGCGGCGGCGGCGGAGGACGAGGAGGTTTCCGTGGAGGCCGTGGTGGATTCGGTGGGTTCGGCGGTCGCGGTGGCGGCGGCGGTAGAGGAGGAAGGGGTGGACGCGGCGGCGGACGTGGAGGCTTTGGAGGTAGGAATATTTACTAAGGAGAGATTGCAAGGTTGTCATGTTGATTTCATACTTGGATCTTGAATTTATCTGCTTGATGAGGTTTCATTTTAATGATGCTTGGTGGTAAAATGTTTGCTCTCTCCTCATTTTAGGTGGAAGAGGAGGTGGCGGATTTGGAGCAAAACCCCAGGGGAAGAAAATCAAGTTTGATGACTAAATCTTTGGTCTATTTTTTATGTTTTTCAATGGACTCTGGCTTCATCGGTTTTCAGAGCCTTTGGACATTCCAGAAAACGTCATAGTTATATTTAACTGTAAAGGGGCATTTTAAGCCCTTTCTAGACCTCCCTCACCTACTCTACCCTCCTGTGCCAGAATGGTACTTCAGACCTTTTCAGCTTATGTGCTACATGTGAGAACTGAATGTCCCAAATGCAGACCTGCACCTCTTTTCCTCCTAAGGTTTTTTCAGAAGGAGTAATGTGGAATATCTGAAAAGCAAGTTTGTGTAACAAAAAGCTTGTTTTCTCAGATATATTGTGTAAATTTAAACAGTTTGTATGTTTTCATTTTACCTTTTTGTAAAAAAGAATTTACACTTGTGTCTGTTTTTATTTTGTTTTAGTTTTCATTAGTTAAGTTTTACTGTGAAATGATTTGTATTTCCATGGTTCGCTGAGTATCTGTCACGGTTCTTTGGGGATAAGTAAGTTATGGATGCAAGGCCACTGTGTAACAAAACATGTATTGATTTTTTTTTCTCCATCTCAAGATTTTCACTTGAAATAAAACCTCCTAGGGCAGTCTTTTTAATGTCATCAAAATTAAATCTGCAGTCTGTCTGAAATTTAATGGTTGTACAACTGGGCAGTCATAAAATACCTTTACAGTTGATGTTCAGAAAGGTTTTGGTTCAGATGCCTCTTCAAATACTAATCAACACATTTAGGGGGAGGATCCTCTAAATAACATGATTGTTCATAAAATATTAAATATCCAAAGGTTTACGTAGATGAGTTTCTCCAGAGTCTGATGTATGGAAGTTAATGCAAATGATTTACAGGACTGGACAAGTATCAAACTAAATTTTATTCTGTTAACATCAAAAATGTCTAGTTAAAAGTAAACATGGGCCACAATTTTGTTTTAAAATTAGAGATCCTTTTTTTATGCACTTAATATGCAAAACATGCAAGGTTATAATAAAACTAATAAACTATTAATTGTAAAGGATTTGTAAATTTTTTTTTAAAATGTTTCCATATATTTTGGACTAAAATGGAAAGTTTCTGATTTCATGGGTCAGTGCTTTTCCATTTTGGGCTAAATCCACAACTGTACCATTTAAATAATTTAGAAAAACTTGTGGTTTCTAGTTTCCTATCCTGAAGTGACTCATTCACTTCAGGATAGGATAGTTAATCTATTTGATTCATTTTTTATTTACTTCATATTTGTCCACCATCTCCTTCCTTTCATACTTCTTTCCATGCACCTTTTTGTCCTTGGCCATATTCTCCTGTTTTTGTGTCCCTTCCTTATGTCCTTTATGCCTTGCTTTTCATTTACTTATGATTTATTTACTTTTCTTGTTCTGCTTCCCTTTTTTTAATTTTATTTAATTTTTTTTTTTGCTTGGGTCTTAAACTTTGTTTCATTGTATCCTTTTTGTTTCTCCAATATTTCTTCTCCACCTTGCTGGTGCTTTTTAAATGTCCATTTACAATTCCTTTCTTGAATTCCCTTTGTCTACATTTTGAGTTTTTATCTTTAAAACCTGATTGGACTCTAGAAACATGTAGGAATCCTCATGGGTTAATGTTTTTTTGACACACCCCAATTTATTTTAATTTCTACAAGTTGTAAGCACAACTGTTAGGGGGTGGGGGGTCACAGGTTTCCTTCAGTATTTTGGAAAACAGTGCTGGAAAAGTTGTTGGAACAGTATACAACCTTTTGAAATGGACCTCCTTAAAGTTCTTGGTTCTATGAGTTTGGTTGAGTCAAAGGTTTCTATAAATTATACATTAACTATGTTTTATGGAGGAGGGGTTTACCTGATTTCAGGAATTAAAATTAAAAGGGTAGACTAAAAGATTGCTCAGTCATAAAGAACTGTATATTGGGGAGGCACTAGGCAGCTAAAAGATGATTCTTATGAAAAACAGTGTTGAAGAAAATTATTTTTATCTTTAATTTTTGACATTGGGGAAAAGTTCAGATTATAGTATAGCACAAAAAGGGAGTGAATTGTTTTCATTAATGAAGAATTTAACTGCTTGCCATGGTGGTGCCAAGTTGCAGTTCCAACATGAAGCTGATTGCCAGAAGATGAACACACGTTTCTGTGCATCTCCCCTGATTTGTTATATTTATGAAGCCTGGCAGTATATACGGCTCCAATCGATTCACAATAAAAGTGACTAAGAAGTTAAAAGTAAGATTAGATTTTAGATAAGCTTTCTGACCCCTCATGCTGACCATTAGGATTCATTTATGCAGAAATTCAATGCAAAAGGAGCTTTTAAGTACTTTCTGCTACAAGCAGCTAATTATATTAACCAGGAGATGGCGCAAAAGAGTTAAGAACCTTGTTTTAGGAGACAGCCATCCATTTTCTGTACTTGCTGTCTCTCTGTGCCTATTTCCAGCGTTAAATAGATTAACTCTAAACAGATTTGTTTTTTCCCAATTTATCACAGGAATAAACCTAAGAGCAGATTAAAGTGACCGATTTAATTAATCGCATTTTTTGGCCTGTAGGTCTACACTGGAACATCTAAGTACAACAAGCCAAGGCTCTGAGAAAACACAACTTTGCTACAATGTTACTTCTAAATATGTACAACCTTATGAAGGTGCTAGGGGTAAAATCAACAATGAACCCTGCAGGTAGTAGTTGTCTAAATCATGAACAACGTTCAACACTAGTGTGTGATATCAAAGTTATCTCGGTTGTATTAGTCCATAAGATTTGTTAATCTGCCAAATCAAATGTATGCTAGCTTCCCAGCGCATCTCTTGTAACAGCCTCTTGCACACCAAGTAGTCTACTAACTACTTGTAACACCAAGTAGTTAGTAGACTACTTGGTGTGCAAGTAGTTTATGTCTCGTGACTTTAATAACCTTTTTACTTTTGAGGAAAAGTTGCATCAACACTGATGACTCCACTCCTACCTTCATGTTTCTAGGAAAAGAGGTTGACATTAGATAGGTAGTGTTGACCCAGAGCTCTTGGCAGGTCTGTCATGTCAGTAATACCATAGGACAGGGGACAGCTGCAGAAGTCAGTCACGCAGCTGAACAGGGATCTTTGTTGCTGAAGGTGCCTGGGCAGAGACCCTGATGATGGCACCAATGAATAACTCCATTTAGAGATCTGCTGCCTCCTCTGTATCACTGACAGAGGTCTACTATAACCTGTGTCCATTCTTTTCTGTTTCACCTAGAGACGCTGCGTCCAGGTCAACACTTTAGTTACTTTCCCGCTGGCTTCTTTGCTGTATTTGAAATAAATTAGAAAGTTCTGTGATGATTCAAATGCATTTTTAGCAAATTACTAAATAGTGCAAATGCAAAGATATTTTAAAAGTCCTTGAACCTTCTCACATTTTGCTATGTTATACTCTTGACAAAAACTGAACCTCTGCCCAAGCCTAAAGACTTATGCAACCCTTTAAAGATTTTCTTTCTAAATTACTCTGTCCATCAACTCTGGCAAGCTTTTGTTTCCCGGTAAAGAAAAGTATTCCCACAGCATGATGATGTTTTCAGTGTTCTGGCTTTTGACAAACTCTAAACAGTTTCTAATTGCTTTTGTCTAACAATGAATTTAATTTTACCACTTGTCCACAAACTGGATATACCTTTACTACAGTTGGACATGTCACCGACTCAGCTGTGTGTTTTTTTGTGTTTTTTTTTTTTTTTTTTTTTTTTTGCAGCTCGTTCATCGTGGGGGTCTTGCTACTTCTCTGATTAAGGCCCAGCTTAACTTTGGGTGAACAGCATGTCTTGCAACTGTGCGCCATGCTCTTTCCATTTTCGGGTGAAGATGAAAAGAGTATGGCACAGTAATAAATAAAGCTTTGAGTTATTCAAAGCTTGAAATAGCTTTCGCCTTATACCTGACTTGTCTGGTTAGTTGGTGTTCACAGTAATGTTTGCTCATTAATGTTCTCAAACAAACCTTCACAGAAGGTTCTTCACAGAACTGCTGTGTTTATACTGAGATTACATTGCATTCAGATGAACTCTATGTACTAATTAAGAGACTTCTGAAGGCAGTAAATTTTACTTGAGGTTATCAGATTAAATGGAAAAAAAACATGCATGCTGTGCTATTCATGTTCTTGTTGGTTAAAAAGAAAGAAAGTTGAAAACAATGTTGATCTATTACAAAAAATCCTAATAAATATAACAGTTTTAGTTCCAACTTAATAGCTGAAATGAATGTTGAATATAGTGTGGTGGAATCTAACAGATAATAATGGAAATAGAGAAGAACATCCATTTGTTTTCAATTTGTTGTAGTTGGTAGACAAATCATGGCTTTCTTAATTTGCTTCTGTCATAATGATGATCAGGGTAAACAATGATATTCCTTGTTTAAAGCTCTGTCAGTCGTGGTGCTCTAGAATGATGGAGAGCTATTGTGAAAGTTTGCATCCTCATCCAACTGACTTTGCTATCAGACTGACATCAAAGGCTCCTTCTAATTAATGCTGGCAAACACAAAGCTCTGGCCTGGATGCCGGTTGTGTACTTTCTGACACAGACAAACATCATCACTGGAGTGAGAAATTTTCACCAGAATGTACATTCTGACAGCTGCTTGATGAATCCGTTCTGTCACTTTTCCTGATTCCACTTATGCTTGAAATTGAGTTCCTTTTTCTTTATCATGAAGCAAAAAGTCATTTTTTCAGGGCTTTTTATTTATTTTTTTGTCCTGGCTTATTGGCTTTCAATGTAGCTGCCACATGCTTGGAAAAGGCTGGTAAGAAAAGAGTCAGTTGTTTTTGCTTTTCATTTGCTTATCATTGATTTTGATTTATACACATCTTCACATCTTTGACTTGGCTTCTGTTTTAGAATATGTTAATACAAGAACAATGTTGTTTTCCACGTTTACTGTCCAGCATTTTATGTATTATGTTTACAATATGAGCGAATACAGCGATTTTTTTTCTGCATAATGTACTTTTTATGCCTTTGAAGACCATATTATAAAAATTTAGCTTAAAATGCATAAATAAATGGATTTAGTGTTTCCTCTTTGAAACACTTTGTAACAAAGAATTATTTGAGATGGAAAACCATATGGTTGAGAACATGAGAGCCATTTCAATTTCTTTCCATTTATCTTGTACATTTCATCTATGAAACACCATGAAACATTTTTTTTTTTTTTTCGTGAAAACATATTATTCAATCTCAGCATCCATTCGTCCTTATCTTCTTATCTGGAAATGTTTGCCCACTCATGCAAAAGTTTTTTGAAGTATAATAAATTGTGTAGACATCTCTTGCTCAGCACATTGTTTTTCACACTGTTTTAGTTCTAGACTCTGGCTAAGCAACTCCTAATTTTTAATTTTCAACTTGAATTCTTTGCGTCAAACTGACTTTTTTTTCTGGAACTGTACATTATTTCATCCACTTTGTTGAAATCAATTTCACTTGAAAAAAAAAGTAACCCGAGAACATGATGCTGCCACCCCGATGTGGGCGTGGTGTTCTTTGTTTTGTTCCAAACATGTCTTTTAGTCATAGCCCGTGACTTTGTGTGTAGTTTCATCAAACCATGATGCATTCTTTCACAAAACTTTAGCCAGGACAGCATGATTTTTCTTCTTTTTTTTTTCTTCTTTTTCATAACCATCCTCGTCACCATAGACATATTGAGTGTACAACACATTGTTGTTCCAAGCAGAATGCGTCCAATGCTTGTTGGAAATTCCAGCAGCTCCCTGCCCGTTAGTATCATCCCAGATCAGTTTTTCCTTCTGTGTTTTCAGTACTTTAGGGAACACATGCAGTTTTGTGGTGTCATTGTTGTTTCATATTTCCATTCATAACTTATGTCTGTTTTCATTATGCCATGGAACGTATGTATAAAGCATTCCTGACTGATGTTTTTTAAGATCACTGAGCTCCATTGTAGCATCTTTGCTAACTCTGCCGTCAGCTAAAGGATGCTAAATGGGAACATTACAGAAAGTAAAAAACCTGAAGTTTGTTTTGGGTTCATCTGATTCACAATAATTGATTAAATGTATACATTTATGAAGACTAAACCTGTCAGACGTTTGGTCAAGCATGCAGTAGTCTAAAGATGTGCCCACTTATGCAACCCTGTATGCATAAGATAATAAAACTCAAAGGGCTTTATGTTAATCTTTATTGTCTAGTTCTACTTCTGTGACGCAAAAGCAAATAAAACAAAGATTAGTTAAAAATTAATGCAAATTAATTTTTAACTAATCTTTGAACAGACCTGTTGAACTAAGACAGGAATAGATTCTGATTTGAGGAGCAGGCAATATCAAGCACGCACACCGTGCTTTTATTCTTCAGCATGCTTAGAAAGAAAGAGTCTCAAAAAGCAGAGCAACTTTAGATAAATTAAAGCACGGTGCCCTCTTACACAGTAACCACCCTCTGTGCCTTGTGTATGTATGTTCAAGCAAGAAGCTGACTTTCGTCCCACTGCCTACTACTCTATGTTTTCTGTAACCAAATTCCACCCTCATCCCTTTAGCTCAATGCAAATTCAAATTCAAACCACACTACTAATCTACTTCTTGCAGATTTATTCACTTTTTTCTCTAATTCAAGATTCTTGCAGTGCCTTAATAGAGACACAGTACATGATAGGCACACACTTTATAGTGTTGGACCTGATAAGCCACGCTGAAAAAGCCAATAAAAGAGATAAATCAGCTCAGAGGTTTGACTCTAAATCATTTTAACATGTCTGTAAAACAAGAGATGGTTCAAGCGGAGATAAACTTTTAGCTACTGGTTAGACAAGCGCACTCTCATGAAACACAATCTAAAGATATTCCCATTCCTGTGTTCCTTCTTTTGTACTTGTGCCCGAAGGGGAAGGTATTTCTTTTGTTATGAAAATCTGCTTTGACATTCATGACTCATGATTTTGCTGAAAAGACATACAGACAAGAACACTCAGCATACACAAGACAAAATGTTACATCCGAAGTCTGAGACGTTTCCCTCTGGTAACTTCATGAACATAGAGGTTTGAGCATGGGTTTGACGAATTAAAAATACGTTTGCGTCCGTAATTTCTCTGGTGTAAGTTTTGCTATGTAAGCTAAACACTCACAGTGATGCTGATCTCCTTTTATTAGGTGATATGATCTGAACTTGCACTGAGATTTCAGGAGCTGATAGACAAAGATAGCCAATGTAGGACAGATTGATCGTTAAGATTGTGAAAAGGTTTATTTACAGAAGACATCACTTGTACATACATTGTATGTGTGTATATAGGAATATATACACACGTGTGCGTGTGTGTCAGTATTACATACATTTACATGACTTAGTCTTAATCACCACCCACTACACCCCTGCCACCTGGGGTTGTAATCACAGAAGTTTACATTATTACATTTAAATAAATTCAAGAACTCCCACATTTGCCCCCCTTCTTTTACTGGGGGGCAACAGATGCCATACAATCGTACCAGCAACAGTTTGAAATTCACAGTGTTATTGTCACCTCCCTTTCATAAATTTATGTCAAGTATATCAGCACTTAAATCCACAGACTTAATGTGTGAAACAGGTATAAATATGTTTTTTTTTTAAAGTTATATGTATCCAATAGACCTCTAGATTAAACCAGACATGTTCCAAAGCAACAAGTGAAATGAATTATGTTATTCAGATGTTCTAAAAGTGGCCAGTGATATTGAAAGATTATGCCTCAATATGACACACTGAACATTTTGACGTTTCTGCAATTTTGAAGTTTCAGAATAACATACATAAGGCGCTCAGCAATGTTTAAATGTTCTGACTTATTTATTTTTAAAGTATTTCAGTATGATCTCTAAAATATTGCATTTATTCAAAGTAAATCCAGCTATATATATCCAATTTAGATATTATTTAGGGTAGATAACATAGCGATTAAAAAAGTAGCCAATTTCAAAGCCTTTTGTTTTCTTGCTTTAAATCAAGTACAACCAAAAAACAACCTTGGCTCGCAGTACACTAACTTAAGTAAGACATATTTATTTGAGTTTATGTCTGTTAAATAATTTATTCTTTCACGTTTCTTAATTTTATACTTGATCTGTTTTCATTTAACAAAATTGACATAAGCATAAATCACGCCCGTATGGTGTGCTGTCTTTGTCCACAGAAGTTGGATTTTCTGAGTTCCTAGTTGGAAAAAACACAAGAATGCCCAATAAAAATCATAATTTCAACTCAAAAAAGTCGGAAGTAGCTGCATAATCCAGAGTTCTACGACAAATACATTTCTGTCAAGGCTGGAAGTATAAAATCTATGAGCAACTCTGATAGTTTGTCTCTCCTTAAACCAGTCAGACCGTGTTTAAGGAGACACAAACACATCACTTAGTGCTGTAAAATCCATATCTCTAAACAACTTCCTTTATTATTTGAACACTTTTAGTGGAGAGAAATGCACAGCTTTGTCTTACGTTTCCCATAGTTAGCACCAATCCACCTAATAATTTCTACCAGTTTTCCAACTTGTCACTAGAAAACACTCAAGTGTGATGAAATTTTCATAACAAATCCTTCACACCACTACAGATTTTTTTTTTTTTTATTTAATTTCATAAAATTGTTTTTAGTTTTTTCTTTTCAAATAAATATTGTTTGGGTTTTATTTGACCTGCTTTAAATGACTCAAACAAAACTCTGAATAAAAACTAAATACTTCACATTAAACCAGTCAGGCTGTATTATAATATATAACAACATAACTGTTTTGCCTTGAAAGAAAGCCATGTAGCTATATTGATTAATGCAAGTTAACAAGCTGGTTTGTTGGTTTAATGCAGTTTTTTGCTCATCTGAAACTCCAGCATTTAGCTTCTATTACCCAAAAGGAGGCAGCTCAGAGCATCTAGCTGCATGCTGGAGCAAAAGCAACCTTGATTTCAAATGAAACATTTGGGTCTTTTACTTAAACATAATGCAGTCATACTTTTTTCTTGAACAAAGTTTCTTTAAAGCAAAGTTAAACCCCCATTTGTTTAGAGTTGTCTTTGATTATTAAGTGGATGCAAATGAATTCTAGTCTGCACTGCAACTTTTTACTTCACTTTATTTTGCCGCAGTAACATAAAGTTTCTTTTGTCTTTGCTCGTGGCATTTTGTTTTTGCCATGTAAAGCACTTTGAACTGTGTGTTGTTGCTGAAATGTGCTATGCAAGTAAACTTGATTTGAACTGCTTTCCGATGTTGCAGCAAATACAGTAAAACATGTTTTGATAATGCACCGTGTGTGCTTTGGAAACTTAAGTTTATAATTAGTAATAATCTAAAAGAGAGGACAGTGGGAGAATTGTTGTTTGGACCACAAAAAGGGTGAGGAGTAAGTCATCTATCATTGCTTGTGGCACCGTGAGGCCATTTTTGAACATTTGCAGCAGAGCCTGCAGCTGCATATTATCAGATTAAAAATGTGATTGGGGTAGATACTGTCTCTGAATTTGAACGCTAACAGAGTTTTCAGTACATACATATAAACCCACAATTCTTTATGAACCTTTAAAAATGGCAATAATTTACTTGACAAATTAAAAACGCTCTCCGACTCTCTCCGAAGAGTCATAAAGGAGAGTTTACTTGGAAGTTTGCTTTGTTGCTCGCTGCATTTGGCAGCATTTCCCTTTGGTGCTCTCTGTGGTAAAGTTAATCTACAGGGTTTCGTCTTTAACTCTCCCGGAGCTATAGGAGTTCTACTTTCTTCGAGCAGTTCAGTTCACTGTTCACCAGATGCCACATGCGCATGAGGTCCGACGGGAGGAGCTTGTGCACTACTATCATGTTTTTGAAGAAACAGGGCTCCCGGTTCATTTTACTGTTTTTGTTTTTCACTAAGCCAAATGTCTTGAAGGCATTGTGTTTTACAGGCGTGACCTGCAGCGCTTCCAGGCACATACCCAAGAATACATCGTCAATGGGGTAGATCTCAAGGGTCTCTGCGGCCCAGTGAAGCCTCCTCGCAAGCGTCCCATGCATGAGAAACCCCCCGCCTCCGGCATACGGAGGGTAGTAGGTTTTATTATAGAGAATATGAGGGATGTAATATTTGTTTTCCTTCTTACGAATGGGCTTGGCCTTGAAAATCACATCCCCTACAAACAGGTTCTTGTCATGGCTGCTGCCTTCTAGAAACTCCAAAATGTTCTCCACACTTACAAAGACATCATCGTCCCCCTTGAAGACATACTGCACTCTAGGGCAGTAGGTGTGGAACCACTTGAGAAAATGAGTCTCTTTAAGTGTCAGATTGAAGAAACTGTCTAAGAAGTCCCACTGAAGAAGATCTCCATAGATATAGTTTTCATACTCTACAAGTTTTTGATGATTAGCTCTTTCTTCAACATTTGAAGGCGTACCAAGCAGGAACAAGGTTTTTATCCTCTTCCCGTCCACCACCTGCTCCTTACCCCAGGTTTTTCGGATGACTTCTCTGCGGTCATGCTGGGTGGCCACCGATTTAATCACCATGAGCAAATAAATCTCCCCCGTGCACTTCTCTGGGTGGTTGAGAATCATAGGGAAAAAATGGCAGTGGCGATAAAGCATGAACTGCTTGAAGTTGTCCTCAAGCGCCTGGAACCAAGCCTGGCTTGACAGGTTGAGGTTGGCGCTGCAGTTGGAGCTGGTCACGTCCCAGTTACCGGGGCTGGTGTCGTCGGTAACCCCGGGCTCCTGTGTGGTGGCCCAGGCTTTGGCCTTTGGCTTCTGCCTGTCAGCTTTCCAGAAGCTCTTTAACCCCAGGTGCAAGCTAGGTCCCTCCTCTGGAGGGGCTCTGGGTCCATCTGCCGGGGAGGCGTGCATACGAGCCAGCCTCTCTAACTCAAATGGAGTCCCCATGTTGATGCTGCCTCTCTGGACAACGGTGAGCGCCACCACAGCCAGGAAGAACATGGCACACACCCTCTTGTACACTCTCCAGCGATCTCTGTTGTTCATTCTACAGGAAGTCAAAAATCACAGACAACGTTAGGATTTGTTAACAGTATTGAATCGTATATTTTGATTTGAAATGTAGTATTTGCAAAGTCAATGAGAGAATCAAACTTTTTCATGTCTGTGTAGATTACAATGCCTTGCTTAAATACCAATTTTTTCACATTAAAACCACAAACACTCATCCACTCATGGTCTTATCCATGAAAGGTTGTGGTGGTTGCCTCAGGACACCTTGGACCTGGTGCCAATCACAGAGCTACACAGAGACAAGCAGACCAAATAACCACACACACTATACCTAAAGGTAATTTAGAGAGACTAATTCCTCACCGCATGCATGGGGTGAAAATGCAAACACCATACAAAAGGCCGCAGCTCAGGGTTCAAACCCAGGACCTTCTTGTTGCTAGACAACAAGGTTGTACCACCATGCACTCAAATGATAAACTCCTCTGTATCTATTCATTTATTTTTTTAATTTTGTATAATAGACCAGCAGTAAGGATAAATCAGCTGAAAATACATTTATATATGGTTATCAAATTTTTTTTACTAAGAAAAAACAGAATACAGTGGCATGCAAATTTGTTCAACCAAATGAATCTGATCTATCTAAACACAATTCGATGCAAGCATTTGTCCCATGATCAGTAAATCTATATGTGTGTAACTTAATCTCAGTATAAACAAGCTGTTCTGTGAAAATTAAGAGGTTTGTGAGGGAACATCATCTACTAAATCGCATAATGAAAACAAAGGAACATACTGGACAGGTCAGGGATAAAGTTGGGACTGTTTAACAGAGACGATCATAAAAAAATGTCCTAAGCCTTGAATATGCATTTTTACATGTTCAATCCACCATGTAAAAATGCAGTAAGATTAGCAAAACTACAAAACCTACTAAGACATGTCTACCTAAAATGAAAGGTGTGTCAATGGTATTAATTGGAGAAGCGACCAAGAGGCCTGTGGTAACTCTGGAGAAGCTGCAAAGATTCAGAACTCAGGTGGGAGAATATGTTGACATGACAACTGTTATTTTTGCACTTCACAAATCTGGCCTTTATGAAAGAAGATCAAGAAGAAGAAAAGGCAATGTTGAAAAAGGCCAAGAGACATTGCCTTTGCAGGCCATGTGGGACCCAGCAGTTAAGGGGAAAAAAAAAACTGTGTACAGAAATGCATTAATGGAATACAACTGAGCAAATTATATCCACGTATAAGAAAAACTCAAAAGTTCAGATCAAACTGAATCTGTTGTAAGACTTAAAATGTTTGTAGATTCCCTCTGTTTTTCAGATCTTTTGTTGTAAAACCATTTATTCATTTCTCTGCTCAACAAAACAAATTGAGGTTTGTGGTTGTAATGTGACAAAGTACAGTGGGTATAAATACTTTTGCAAGGCATTGACAGCTTGAAAATAAAACGTTATGAGTTTCCTGTTTATTTGGAATACATTTTTGAAGCAAACAAAAGTTAGTCTATAATATGTAAAGAAACCGCTATGAGTATCTTTTTTGTAATAAGTCAGCAAAGACAGCGAAACCCTGAATAAAGTGTATTTGAGCAAAATCAGAACAAAAACAGAGAGAAGCAAACAATGCCAGATTTAAAAACGCATTCTATTTTACATATTTTCCCCCTTTTGTACAAAAACAATTAAGATTACCACAGCGGAAAACTCAGCATGGAGTCTTTATAATCACACCAGTATATAGGTCCTCTGGAAGAACATGTGGAATGCGCTGCAGATTCTCACATTTCCAAAATGTCATCCCGGGGCTCCCTCTATTCACGACCACTAAGACAGTGGGCCCCCTTACCCTTGAGGGATTCTTTCTCCTTCTCGCCTCTTAATTATCAGCCAGTTACTGAATGTCAGCTGGGAAATATATAAGTAACAAAATAAAAAATAAAAAACTATAAAAGAAAAAAACCCATAAAAATCCGAGATAAGTATGAGAGGCTCTGTCTTTAAAGAGATGTCTTTAGTTTTCTGATTAAAGTATCTTGAAACAATAAACCAGATGTGGCTTTTTGAAATGGCAAGGAAGAGGAAAATAAAAAATACTTTAAAATATTTTTATTGATAATTACATATATTTGAAATTCATTTTTAAATCAAATGTAGAATGCTGAACACCTGCTCATATGTTATACGTGCTTTAATAAAATGGTTTTTAGTTTTATTTAACTAACGATGAGGTGTCCCAGTTTCATCTGAATGATTTCCGCAAAATATGGCTTGATTAATCTTTTACATATTTTACAGAAAGTCAGCTGTATAACGATGACTCTAAGCGAGTGAATTTACTGATTACAACGTTACCATAAAAAAGGGGGGGCAACTTACCTGTTCTGTCTTCTGCTTTAGACGATGAGATCGCTTGACTATTTCTAAAAATACAACAGGGTTTCCGAAAATCCGTAAGAGGCGAATTGGTTCTGATTAAGGGGGCAACTACGGAGAAAGCAGATGTGCCATGCGAAGCCGCTTCTCTGCGCTCTGATGTCTGCGCACCGTTGCGCGGTCGCAGCTCAGGAGTGCCGCGCGCTCTGAGCGGCTTTTAAAGGCTCTGCTGCGAGCACGTGAAGCAGGATGTGGAAACTGAAAGAGCAGTGCGGCCACGCAAGCAGGGCAGTCAATCACAAGTCATGCTAAAGCCTCTAAAGACAAACCAAACATTGTTGTGTTTAGATAACCAGAGAGGGATTAGCAGACGTGGAGTCCTGAACTAAAAACCAGGAACACTAACTTAAACTGAGCCTTTTAAACAGCATGGAGCTTGATAATAGTCATGATATATAAAAAAATTAAGCAGGTGGTTATTGGTATGGCTCTCAGGGATGCACTCAGCTACATCTATCTATCTATCTATCTATCTATCTATCTATCTATCTATCTATCTATCTATCTATCTATCTATCTATCTATCTATCTATCTATCTATCTATCTATCTATCTATCTATCTATCTATCTATCTATCTATGTTTGTCTGTTCATCTGAAAAGCTATGCAAAAAATGTCTATTTATTTGCTTGTTTTTCTTATTGAATGATCTCCATAGCAATAGTATGACAGTAACATTCATGCAAGAGTAGGAGGTCAGAAACATTCTTGCATCAGAATTAGTCAATCAAATAACATAATGCCAGGTATTTTATTGAAAATCTTCCTTTTCCTCCTTCAGTACATTGGTGTTTTAGAACAGTTTTGAGGGAAACATACATATAATGTCAAGATAGTAAATCAGCACCTTGTTACCACTGCTGTGCTGCCATGCAATCAGACACTTTTATTATCATTAGTCTGGCTTTGCAACATTTACATTTGCTTCTGCTGTTGTTAGTACCACTGCATGTTAGAGAGGGCACATTGTACTAAATCTTAGATAGGTGACAGAACTGGCTGAATGTTGTATGGGGTTCTTTACAGCAAATTTCCCAGTCAGGCTCATCGTCTGTCAGCCACAGCACCATGAAGGTAACTTGTATATTATCAGTATTTGATCTTTACTTAGTAAACCAACAGTGGATTCCATAGAGTTCACATTTTCGACATGCAGTTTTGTTGAGAGGAGTTAACATTTTACCTGCAGTAAAAAAACAACTTTCATTAGCATGTTTTGTGAGTAGTCTCACTGGACTAGCCTGAAGGTTGAAGTGGCAATCAGAGCTGAGCCAACGGCAAAGCAAACACTCAGCCATTAAACCATTAAACTGCTGTCATGTATACATTGTGTCTTTACAACCAGCCCTCTACATTTTAATGCTGTCCTGTGAAATTTCAAGGGCTCTTGGGGACTCCAGGTTAACAGGGGTCCTAAGCAGCTGCATATAGTGCTTCAGAGCTTCATCATCTTATGGTTGGAGCCAAATCTGTAAGAATCTATGCCAAAAAATGCCAGTCTTTTTTCCTTTTTTTTTGCACTAGAACAGTTAATTGTGATTGTGCCTGCCACTGGCTCCTCCACGTTTAGAGCTTATGTCTATACATCAGAATGTTTTATTTAGGATGATAAAGTTTCAGAAACAACAATATCAATAAATGGCACATTTTGGTTTTAGTCATTCAAGACAGCTCATGATCTGTTTATGGTTTTCAGTTTTCTAATTTAAAGTTTCTTCACTCAAAAGAATTATTTGAGTAGAAATAAGTCAGCTGACTTCGATAACTAAGTGTCTCTCCATCTTTTTGTAGTGTTGGGAAGGAACAATAAAAACTCCCTCTGCTTCAAAACAGATTTTTTTTCCAGTCTAACAACAGCTGTGATTCAAAATCCCTCCTTCCTTTCCATCTCTCTCCATTTCCTGAATCCAACCAGCCATCCTTCTCAGGGCCATGTGCATCCTGTTAGCTGCTGGTGATGTTTTTTCCCGTTTTGATTTTTTTTTTTTCTTTTTCACCTCTCTGCTGCTTTCGTCCACACATATTCTGGAGAAGAGAGAAGTGGTGATGGATATTACGGTTCCTTGTACTTCCTTAGCAGATCAGAAACAATTAGTCACTGAAGACAAACAAAGGCATCAGCCAATAAGAACGCGGAGGGATTTGTTGCAACATGACCCTTCCCATGGACGGGTCAGAATCACTCTCAGAGTCCACCAGCTGATTGATTGAAGCTCAGCTCTCTTGACCGCCTCCTTCTCCCGCTGGTGTATTCAGGGACGAGGCGTTAAGGTTAACACATGTGCTTTATCAGGAGAAAGACTTCTTCATTTGGGCTTACAGACTCTGGTCCAAAGAAAACTATCTGAATATCAGCAGAAAATTAATTTTTACTTAATTCATTTCATTTTCATAAAGTGTTCAATGTAATTACAATGTAAAGGAGGAGTTTATAACATGCTATTGCAAGATTATTGTGGAAATTTGTTTTTTTTTTTTTTTTGACTACGCTGACTTTTCCAGCCTCTTACAAAGCAAACAACGACTAACACACTGATTTCTGAATGTTCACTTCCAAAGTTCTAAACATTTCCAATAAGGTAGTGATTAAAGTCAGACCTATTTTGCTTTACATCACACTGTGTCCTGGTTAAAATGATTCCTGTACTGGACAAAGTGATCAGAATATAAGTTATAAATTATATATTTTCATGTACTTTTCATCTAGTTTTTATCTCAGCCACCCAATCTGGTGTCCACCTCAGTCAGGAATTTTAAAACTGAGATCGTGATTCAATTTCAAAGCAGTTAATGATTGGAAAGCCGTTTTCACAGCTAATAAACCTTGATCATGTGTGGAATGAATGACTGTAAGCAGGAAACAGAAACGTAAGTGGTGGATTTTTTTCTCAGCACATTAAGTTGCAAAGTTACTTATATAACTTTATAACTTTCATTGTAAATTGGGACTTCCTGTTATTCAAGCTTTTGTTCTTGAATGAAGGTTGAAGGTTCATTTGACAAACAATGATTTTGTAAGAAATTGACAAGTTTATTTTTATTTCATTTATTTGTTTTATGGGGGAAAAGGATCCTCAGAAATGTTTTTGTCCATTACATCTTTGCTGCTTAATTTGTTTTGGATACTGATTTTGACCTATTAATCATTTACCAATACTATTTTGGAAACTTGGTGTCGTCAATGTATAGTCGGCACCTGAAACATATCAACAGTTTGGTTGTGGAAGCTGTGGAAACTTGAGATCAGCTTCCTTGTCTTGCTTTTGTGACGCTTTCAAACAGAACCTGTGGTTTTTGTCAACACTTGGATGTTTGCCGTTAATTGCACTTCCAGTGCAGTATTTCTGAGTAAATCCAGCAGTGATGGATGCAGGTGAAAAACCAATGTGGTAACACCCAACAATCTTGCTGCAAGCATTTTCTCATACAGATACCTGTTAAAATTCCCCTTGTGGTTCTATTGGCACATTCAAGCCATGGCCTCTGGGTAAATTTGTTCTTCTGCAAATTCCCAGCTTAATTTTTGTTCTCATGTATTGCCATTTTGTCCCTTTCCTATTTTTTTTTTTTTTGGTAAAACATACTCATGTACTTATCCATGGTGAATCAGTTTATCTTTGTAGTTAAGTGTTGATATTGTGGTGAAATGTCAGACTTTGATCATCAAACTAAATTAACTCCAGGTGACCTTCTGTAGATAAATAATACTTGTTGGTGAAACATAACCTAATTATTGTAGAGTAACTTATGAGTACAGTGAGACCCCGATATTCGCAGGGATTAGGGATTTCGTCCACCCACAAAAAGCTACAATCTGTGAATAATTGAGATCCCACGTAAAATTGTTCAGAACTCCCAATTTGAATAGCACAAACACTAAATATGCCTTAATATGCATAAATAATTACAAAGCAAACCATCTTGTCACTACCTCAGAAGCTAATCAATTTTCTTATTTCCTCTCCTGTGAGTACAGCAAATCAAAACCAAGGAATAAAAACGGCGATCCTGGATTTCCTGCTTTGCAAACGCCAGCTAAAAGTGTGTCAAGTAGCATTTTAGCTGTATTCCCTTTAGAATACTTTAGATATGCTCTATGAAAAGATTCTGGAGTATGCAGCTTTTCAGCGAATAATTAGGAGTTATGTTCCACAGAATAATTCCAGAATAGGTGAATCCACAAATGCTGAACTGTGAGTAGACAGAGGTTAACTGCAGATCATTGAAACTTTCTTAAAGGATTGGTTTTCACAGCAGTTATGAAAGATCACAAGTGTGGCAATGTCAGTGCAAAATATCTTCCGGCAGACAATGGGTGAAACAACCAGCACCAGTCCATACTGAAGAGGGTCAAGTGCGAGTTGGAGAGGATTAGTGCCACCTCCAAGAAGTTTGACGAAATGGTTCTCAATGGGAAAACAGCTGGAATGTTACCTGTAGGTCCATCTCTGTAACAAGCGGAGGAGTCCTGGTACTTTGGTTTCTTGTTAATAACTGATGATAGGAAGATGTGAGAGGTGGACGGATTGACTGGCGCATCCATTGCAGGAATTTGGAGCTATTCCAGTCTCTGGTGGTGATTGCATCTGTGGTGGAGATTTTCCAGTCAGGTTCCAAGATGAGGGGGGTTATATATTTCTACTTGCTTGGAAATACCTTAGGATCCCCAAAATTAGCAGGAGAATGCTGATGGGGAAAAATATCTGCGTTTCCCCTTTAGTTAACTCAGTGACCTGATCTTAGAAAAAAAAAAAATAAGAGAGAATGAAAGAGGGAGGCGTGGAGGTACGGATGGACGGATGGTGTCTTCACAACTATGGGAACACATGAAAATGTCCCAACTTATTTAGGCTAAAATGACCAAAGGAAACCTGCTTTTGTTCATTCTTTAAAATGATCCAGTTTCTGTTACAGTGATTCATCAAATATACGTAATTTAAAATATAAAAATTATTTTCAACTTATTTTCAAGTGTATTAGTGACTTTCCAAAGCATGCTAACATAGCTTCACAATGTGAAAATGGGAAAGCTTTCATTTGAAAGTTTGTGAGGACATTCCCGCGGTCAGGGATGTAAAAAGCGAATGCCAAGCAGCTGTAAACTGGAGGCTGTTTGATGAGTGGCCCCTTTGACCTTCAGTGCTACAGTGCACCCAAGAAGTTGTAAGCCTGCACACTAAGTGGAACTCAGCATGTCCTAAGAAAAAGAAAAAAAAAAACAAGAAAAAAGATGTGCCTGTACAACAAAGTGCAGCTGTGACGGCTGACTCTGATTCATCTGTTTGGACAAAAGGAAACAGGAAGTTTGGAAGACACAGACCCTGAAAGGTGCCTCTTCTTTGTTGGCGTCACATTTTATCAGCAGTGCATAGCCCTGTCCACTGATAAACATGACTGCAATGACTGCGGATGGTGCTGGTGACATACAGGACTCCTTGGTGAAGGATTGGGAAAAAAAAAAACTACCTTAACACCTATTTCGATTTTTTATTTATCTACTTTTTAACTTGAACTAACTTGAAATGTTTCTATCTGTAAACTCCTTCTTAATCTGCATCTGCGCTTTTATTTAGAGAGAAAATAATTGTTCCCTCTGTCCCACTCTCTGAGCTCGAGGGTTTCAGCATGGCTCGAGCTCAGGGTTAAAACCCACGGCCACCTGGCAGCAAGTGCGTCAGTCTGTCATGTGTAGCCTGTTTCCTCACATTGTGCTGGCCCTCACAGCCTGCATCTATTATGTTAGCTGTTGAACATGTCACCTCTCAGGGGGACAGCAGACGTGACCTACCAAAGCACGACAGCCTGGGTGTTTTTTGTCCTCCATATTTGACAGAACTAATATGCTGGTTTAGGTTTTAGCGAAAGAGACGTACCTGAGAAACATACTTGCTTTTCAAATTGGAAAAGCAAACATTAGGTTCTTGCTTCTTAAACTGTGGTATAGGTACAGTAGTGTGGACTAAATGAAAATGTTTGAAGTGCATGTCTTTTTTTCGAGACAGCACATAATGCTCAATCATTAAGGATTTTAAACTGAAACTACTGCCATTACATCAGCAGTGGTAGTTTTTTTCAAAACCCTGTGGTCAATGAAATGGATGAGTGTGCCGATGGAAACATAATGAATAAACTCTACAAATGCTAACGACAAAGGGAGCAAAAAGAGTAAAGTATTATTTGAAATATTTCAGATTTTTATTCAGTTGTGAGGTGGGGAAAGCCAAGACCACAGGATGTGGTCGCTTTCTTAGCATCAAACAACAAGCAGCTGCACCATTTAATGAAGCATGGGGCGATGAGAGTCAAAGCAGGTGAGTTTTATCTGAGAAAACAAAATGAACTATGAAATATTCACGCGCTGCATTACATTTTGCATTTGGAAACTTCATATCATGCAAGCTGTTAAAAGACGAAAGCTGGTTAATGATGAACAGCCACCAGAAAATGATCAGACCCATCAAAAATGTGAAGTTTATTAATTGAGTTATACTAAGAATTTATGTAGAATATTCAAGAGTTAGAGTTCGTGAAGTCAGATCGGGTCATGATAGTACAACTTGAGGGGTTTGGGGGTTACAGTCCCTGAATGAGTCTTTAAAATGGGCAAGACATGAGTGCATACGATTTAAATAAGGCAGATGCTTGTTATAAAAAAACAGAACCTACATATTTGCTCGTCTGACCAGGCAAATAAGTACGGTCAGAGCAAGCAAGTCAATTTATATATACTGCTCAAAAAAATAAAGGGAACATTTCACTTTAACTTTGTGTGTGGCTCCAAATCCAGGCCTCCATTGGTTAATAAATTTGATTTCCATTGATGATTTTTGTGTGATTTTGTTGTCAGCACATTCAACTTTGTACAGAACAAAGTATTCAATGAGAATATTTCATTCATTCAGATCTAGGATGTGTTATTTGAGTGTTCCCTTTATTTTTTTGAGCAGTAAAGTGATATTCAGCTATAAGCACAAAAGAATGCCGTTTCAGACAGAACAACATCAACAGGTTTGAAAGTCAGTGAAATTAAATGGGTTTTAAACGGAGTTTTTAATTATCCAAATCTGTAATGGTGTTCAATTCCAGAATTTTAGAGCAGCTTCTACAAAAGTTCACAGTCTTCTGTGTTTTAACCTGGATCTAGGAACAAAAAGAAAACGTTCAGCATACTTGGTTGGTCTATCTGAAATATGAGTACAGCAGTGATTAAACAGACAATGGTAACTGTCACAAACAAGGCTGTATGCGCGACATGTTTGTCGCTCCATGATATACAATGAGTAGGATGAGAATCAGGTCAAATGTCTCTCAGCCTCTAGGATATGAGGAGACTTCTGTTAGTTTTCGTCCAATGAGAATACACATTTCTCATTGTAAATGTGTATTTAAAATGCACACTACACTACACAAAGCTGCTTTCACAATTAAGTAGAGTGAAAACAATAAAGGTCATGTGACCACAACAATAAAATCAAAAACACATATTGCTCACTAAAACCACATATTTTACTTTGTCATGTCTTCAGAGGTGGGCAAAGTTACACAAGTCTATGAAAAGTTGTCATTTTATAATGAAAAACGCAAGAACTATGCAACTTATGGGTAATATTGAAACGCAGTTTTTAAATGTTTAAAATGTTTATTTTAACCATCAATATCATTTGTCTTTTCTTTCTGGCACCATTTGATTATTTATCAACAAAAGATAAAGTATAAATAACTTTGACTTAGAGACCAAAAAAGCTTAAATAACTAAACTTCCTGAACTTAACAGCAACTGTAGCCGGCAAGTCAGACTGCAAGGACAAAGAAGCAGGTCAGGTACCACATTTATTTAAAACCACATTACATCAGAAACATAGCACTGAACAGAAATATACACATTACCATACATGAAATAGTGCAGGAGAACAATGTAAAGTATGCTGAATTTAAGAAAATCACAAATATTCAAGTAATTTTTCCAAAAAACATCATATTGAAAGTTCTAAACACAATTAAAACACTCAGGCAAGCAGAGAAAAGTCAAACTACAATAAGTGCATCTCTCAGAGAGTCAGATGAGAGGAAGTCACTGCTTTTGTACAAGGTGAGGTTTTTTCCTTATAATTTTAAGCATTTTATATATATATATATATATATATATATATATATATATATATATATATATATATATATATATATATATATATATATATATATATATATATTTATGCTATTGTATGTATTGCTGACATACTGCATTTTGTCTTACTCTAAATCCTGACACAGACCAAGTCTGATTCATGCATTAAGCTCAGAAAGAAGGACTCCTTCATTCAATATTAAATAAATGAATACTGTTATTGAGAAATAATAAAAAAAAATACTCCGTCAAACAAATAAACATCCCGATGAAACAAAACATTTAAAATACATTTAAATAAATAAATAAATAAATGAGGAGGTTATTTTGTCAATCACAGTTTTACAGACTTCTAAAAGGGGTTTTATTTTGATACACGTATTTTGACATACGATGTCAAAAAAAAGTGTTGACATGGCATGTCAACACCTACCATGACGTACCATGTCAAAATAAGCTGCTTTATGCATTTCACGGGCTTATTTGCAGCCTCTCAGCTCACTGCACTCGAAACAAACAAAGAAAAATCCACAAAATACGTAAGGTAGCTGTACAAACTACAGGTGTCGCAAAATGAATCACAATTACGAAATAAACAATGAAATACAACTGTAAATAAATCATGAAATTAATAAACACTGATTGACAAAGTAACCATACCCCTCCCCCTAAAAAGAAAGCAATATGGAGTATTTATTCAGTATTTATTAATAACAGTATTTATTGTTTTTTACTTATTTAAGTTTGAATGAAATGACTCTTCATCTCCAAAAAAAACAAGTGGAAATGATAACCCAGACTGTAAAATGGACGTGGTCCATCACTTATTTTCAGTGGTTCCGAATATTAATGCTACTGGTCTGACCTGAAATGCAAAACATGTGCACTGCTTGACTTATTCCACGGCAAAATAACAAACACACATAAAGAAATTCAGAAACTTCTTGATTCACTGAGTTGCTTCGCTGGTTGTTGTGATTATTGTCTGCCATCATATCACGTTGCCAGAGCCGTGTGTGCTGAAAGGGGGGAGTGTGTGTGTGTGTGTGGGGGGGATTTAGAGCCACAATCCTACACATTGTTTCACACACTCCTCTGCCTCCTCTCATTGCTGCCGTCGATCCCTACCCGTCTCTGTTGGCCTGACCCCGATCGCAACCTGGGGGGGATGATGTTACAGGAAGCCTGACGTTCCTGGACAGATAGCGCTTCCCCCCATGGTGACAGCTCCCTCCTCACCTCCTCTTTGAGTGCCTGGCTGGAGAAGGAGCAAGAGGAGGAGAGGATGCATGGATGGTTGGTGCAATATCTATCCAATCCGGTTTTTTGGAGAGTCTCACATGTATGTTTAAATATGACATTTTCAAAGGTTTACATTGGAGGAAAAAAAAAAAAAACTATACTGAAGTATAAATGTAAATGGTATTTCTTCATCGGGAAATTCTAGATTATTAATTAAGTTACTCAAGTCATTGAAGAACACAGCTAAAATGTGAAAATGCAATAACTAAAACACTTAAAACAGTTGGAACTGGTAAACAAGGAAGGGGTCAAAGTTGATCTTGCCAATACTTACAGTAAGGAGCATTTAACAGAGTTAAAAAATAAAAATGTCTAAAAATTCACCACTGAAGAACTGCAGCAGCACATGTTTTTTTTTTTTTTTTCATTTTCAGATTATGAAAATGCAACAACATCATTTAAAAGTTTTTACTAAAGAGGCAGAGAGACACTGGCAGAAGACCTGAACTTTAAGAGCAATATTCAGCTTGACATAGGCCTTGGCTGGTGTGACAGACCAGACCTGATCAGAGTGTGAATGTGTGTGTGGATAGTGTGAAGTGCTTTGGTTTACTCTGGACAAGATCAAACACCATACAAGTACAGGGAATTTATTTAATCATTCACCAAGTTGATAAACATAAAATCCAATATAAACACACACCAAAGGGCACTTCTTTAATGTCGTGCTAATATGAATTTTATATGCCTCATTATGGGAATAAAGAGAACGCGTCTGAGCAAGAGCGGAAACAAGATCTGATGTCTTTATGGTAGTTTTCTCTGAAAACAGGAATGAACAGTTCTTACAAATACTCATGTACTTCCACTGCCTTATCTGTTTGCATGGCAACGGGAGGGGAACCTGTCACCATTTTCAGCCAGCGTTGCCAACCTGTCTTAACTTGGATAATGATCTCGGTATGAAGAGAGGACAGAGGCTCGCCTTCCTTGTTTGCACTGCTTGAGTGTCGGGCCTGCTCGGTAACTCAAACACTTCCTCTATTTCTCCTTTGGCAAGCGAGCGAATCAGTCAGTCATAGCTAATGTGCAAACAAAAGGTGGGTTAGCAGAACCACCGTGTGTGGTTTGGTGTTCCATCCCTGCAGTGAGGCCCGAGTTGAACAAAACAAAGAGGCGACATTTAAGTTAATTAATATAAACAGGTTTGCTGAACATGAGAGCTCCAGAGGTTTCGCAGCAAAACTGGACAAAACTTTAGTTTTTTTTTTTTTTTTTTTTTCCCTGTGTGTCTGCAATGATTACAGTAAGCGATTTCCTCTTGAGGCAATAAGATGTCAGACACTTGCCAGACCTCAAAAGTGCAACACACTCACAGGAGGATGCGGTGGCTTTGAGTGACCATTAGGTGCCATTACAAGCTTCATGGTAAGAGTCAGCCGGCGGAAGAGCCCGAGGTAATCGTTTATGAAATGCAGTTAAGATGCATGGAAGCAGGGAAAGATGCTATCGCCACGGCTTAAGAGCACCAGATCCTCTCTGCTGTGACTCAAGTTCTTTATGTGAGATACGACATGAAAAGCTAATAAAGCTGATTGGGCTGGGCAGAGTATTGACTTTGCTCGTTTAATATAAACTTAACCCAGTTTGACTTCCCTATTTGCTTATTTAAGAAAAAAAAATAACAATGATAGACAGTCACTGTATTGTTCTGATAAAACTTGAGAAAAAAAAATTGTCTGGAACAACAAAAAAAAAATATTTATTTTTATGACAGCCCTACATAAACCATCAATTAAAAAAACAACAACTGATAAATAGATTAAAATTAATAACAGACATAATATTTTGGTCTAAATTAAACTAAAGAAAGAAATCCCAGATAGATGATCATTAGGACCATGTCGTACATAAAATGACTATTCTTAGAAGTCTAGTCTTTTAGCATTTTTATTAATATATTAATAATAATAATAATAATAATAATAATAATAATAATAATAATAATAATAATAATAATGCTAAAGTTATTATAATTCATAATAAAACTTTACACGAGTTATGATTTGCTTAAGTCTGAGAGAACTTGTCCTGCTAAACGGCTATTTTCTGTAACCTGACTGTTTAGACTTGACACAGTCAAACACTGAAACATGTATAACAAAAGACTGCGCATAAGCTGTCAAACAATGAAATCCAGGATTTTGTTACAGAGTAAAAACTGTGTAACTGAAGACACACATGACAAAGAAAACCGAGAAAACAGGGAAACTGGGGCATGACTCGGCAACTTTACAGTAATTACTACTTTTGTTGTGTTGGATGAATAGTAATAGTACTCAGATGAGAGCCGGAGCAGGTGGTTACAGTAAAAGTCGTTTGTGAAGAGCAGTGAAAGACACGAAAGTGTGCGGTGTGAGGCAGGAAGGAGGGGACTAAGAGAGGGAAGACTGTCAGAATGAGACTGTGCCAGGAAGTTCAAACACTGCGGTGTAAAAGAACTAAAGACCACACCTGAAGCCACGCTTTTACAGCGCAGTTAACCAGGGAGAGATGGCTATTTACTGTTTAATTCTCACCGAATGTCAGAGCTGAACGGGCATTTTGCAGGTCCCCTATGCATCATGTTTGTATGCAAAAATCTTTTGGGAAAGAGTTTTAAGTAAAACTTTGTAATGTCAAAACATTTTCAAAACTACTGTGTATTAAGCAGAGAACTCTAATCTGTATGTTTGAACAATCTTGACCACTGTGTTTTTGTTTTGTTTTTTATAAGGACTAGATTTGTCAAAGAAATGAATTGCTTGTTAATATTGGCTGAGCTTAGTTTGCCACAACAATCATTTCTAGAGTTGTATGCAAAGAGTTTGAGAACGCCAACATATTTTCCAAAAGCAAAGTTCGAAATACTTGCTACAAAATGGGCAAGAAACTCATATTTGAGAATAGGAAACTTGCCTATGTCTGTTAAATTGGCGTAAAATATAAGCTATTATTGGCTTGATTTTTTTTTTTTTTTAAGGCACTGAACCTTCAATCATGGCTTGATTTCTCCCAAACTTGCTGGCAGATTAGAACGAGTCATTAACTGGGGGTAGGCATGAAAACACATGGCTGATTAACACTGGCTGTCTGGTGTTGATTGTCCCCCATATCTTTTGCTTACCTCCGCTCCCTCCTCCTCCCGTGGAGCTGGCAGGCCGACTGCCCTGCTGTGGCTCCGACTGGGAGAACCGGGGTGCCAGAGCAAGTTCACGACTCCGGTGATCACTGTTCTGGCTAACGGGGGGATCAGGTGTCCGGGGGATCTTGGAGGAGCTCACAAACCCAAGGATGTAGCTGTCACTGATGGTCAGAGAACAAAAAGACTTTCAGAGTTTTGTGGTCATTAAAAAATTGTCCAGAAACGAAAAAACCCCAACCAAGACGGTCAGTGGTTATGGAACCAGATCCACAAGTAAAAGATTTCTGACAAACAAACGACTTTGGACATGAACCACTTTGGCCATTTTAAATGTACTCAGGGCGAGCACATAATAACTTACCAGTAAAGTTTTTGAACCTATTATTTTCAAATTAATTTAAAAGAGGGACTAAGTTATTAGCCGGATAATGCTGACATGTAGGTCACATGACAAGTGCAATGCAGTTTGACTTGCTTTGGTCACCAATGCATTCTTCCTTCATTTTGTATACAGAAAGTGAGATATAATGCAAGACAGACAGATCCTTCATCAACACAACTGTCCTGTAAATGATCTGACTGAGCAGATGTGTGATTATGGTTCTCACAAAACTCTTAAAAACTCTATCCTCTTTTCACATGTTTTGCTTTTTTGACACACTTAAACATTTCAGACAATCTAAGAAAGAAAGAAAAAAAGATTAGGCAAAAACAACGTGAGTAAATGAGAAAAAGCTGTTTAAACCAGATATGATATGAAAAAAAGTATTTTTTTTCTTTTTGGTAAATCATAAATCTGTGAATTTTACTGTTTCACTGGCCAAGCAAACCCATTATTACTAATAGATCTACAGAATCAAGTAGCAATGGGTTTAGCACAAATAGAACATTGCTGATAAGATGAGGTAGGTCAGGCTTTTAAAGACCAGTGATCAAGACCAACCCTGTGCTAAAACACAGGGTTGTGCTGGTAAATAAAAAAATAAAAACCTTTAGCTTTTTGTGCAAAGCTAAAGCTAAAGCACAAAAAGCTTTAGCTTTAGCATAAAAATTATTTACTAAATAACTCAAGAACAAAACTTGAAATACTTTGTTTTCGGGCATAAAACCTCAAAAAAATATCCAGAATGACTACTTTCGTTTGGTTCAGAGACAAACTTTCATCCTTGATGAGGATTTCATGCATCACAAGATAAAGCCAGAGTCAAATTTAAGCTCACATGGGGGGACACAAAGAAAAGAAATCAGGACCGTATCACATATCAACTTTGGGCAAGTTCTTGACCTTAATATTTAAAAGTATCACTTTCAGTCAATAGCCTCAGTTTCTGGTGATACTCCACTGATGCCTGGTGAGACTTGGGAATCTATATTTAGTGTAATGATACTCAGAATACAGGATGCTGTAGAATATTTTTTCAATGAAAAACAGGATTTAGTTCTGGTAAATCCTAGCTGCATCTGCTGCTTTCATCCAAGTAACATCACAGATTATTGCTTGAACTGGATTTCAGTAGACTCAGTTTATAAGTTTTTTTTCCCAGGTATTTATGTCACAATAAAACAAACAAAGGTATAAATAAAAACAAACATACAGTATATCTTTATTGTAGATAAGTCATAAACTCCATTTATAATTGTGTTTTGAGATGGACGTTGAAAACACTTATTCTTACTATATAAAGAAAATACTCTGCAATAGGATAAAAAAAAAATTCAATGCACTGTAATGGGTGTTTTTTTTAGTTTGCATGGATATTTATTTTGCTGCCAAGTTGTGTAGCAACATACATGAGCAAAAAAAAAAAAAAAAAGAACCTGTCACATCTCCTGATGCTGAAGCACCACTCATCCACTTCTAGTGTCAAATCTGGTTTTACCTCAAAGATACGCCACAAATCATCTTTAGGCAGGTGAAAATCCTGTGAGAAATCGAACAGGTATAAGGAATCCTTCCTGATACCCTTTGAATGAACATTGAGTGGGAATGAAATGAAATGTTATCAGAATGAATAAACAACTCCTCTGCATCCAGTTACACAGCGTTCTCCCACTTTATCGGGCTGCAGACAAATGGCTAACATCCTGTGCAGAAATCCTATACCATGTCGAATAGATGGATTTCATGCTCGTTTCTGCTCTCGATAATCACACTGTCGCCAACCACCCTGATATGATCTGCCAGTGCTGCCTATTGTGTGACATGATCGTATCTCTGAACATAGGTGGAGGTGCGATACTTGCCATCTGCACAGCAGCGACGTGGAATAGGGGCAGATGTAGCATTGATTTTCTAGCCTTCTGACCTTCAATGTGGCCAATAAAGTCGACTGCTGGAGGAAGAAATGGAAACAGTGTTTTCCCAAAGTGTCACCTAATGCCTGTCAATGCATCTAAAGGACTATTTTAACATGAAAGAACCAAATGTGTTTACTGGTGCGAAAACAACATAAAAAAAAAAAAGGTACCTGCTTATCTGGCACTTGCCAAATTGCTGTGTTGCTAAGGCTCCATTCTCCCCAACATGAATGCCTGTTTCATCTCAGCATAAAAGACTTGTCATCCAGACTAATGAAATTAGGCTGTTCTGTTTAACCTTAGCCAGGCTGTATTGTGGAGGTGTTTTACGTTCCTGGGGGGTGGGGGAGCAGGGGCTTCCTGGGACTCATTACTCTTGGCGGTATTTGGGAGTCAAGTTCCTCTGGGATTTAGAGGAGGGAAGAAGCATGGGAGGCTGGACTGAATGGGTCCCTTTGTGGCTGCAGCTTGTTTAAACGCATGTCGCAGTCTCACACACCGGCTTGGCAGTGCTGACTCACCCATCGGTGTCTGGCACTGTTGCCAAGCCTGTCTGCAGACGCACACCTTTAGAAACACATGTCACGGCATACAGGGAGCCCTGTAGACGTCTGCTCTGCTAGGTTTGCTTTACATCAAACCTAGCGCAGGGATGAAACCCATCGACTCAGAAACCCATCGACTCAGAAACCTTCAGTTTTATTTGCACGTCTGGTAAAGATCTGGAAGAAGCCTTAAAGGCACAGTTATCTTTTATTTCAGAAACGTAATCTCACTGTGAAAAGCAATGAAAATATATCTAGTGTGAAAGATTCTGATGTTAGAGGTTTTATTCTATTGTTTGCCGTTATGTGAGTGTAAATGTGCGGAAGGGAATCACTGTTTGTGAAGCGTCGCATCTCGTCATGACCGTAATATGCGTGTCTCTACCAACATGAACTCATTTTGAGCAGTGTGTTTATTCAGATGAAGGGCTCACAATTCACAGGGTGCTACTGCATCAGGACAAGATATGATGATACTTTTGTTAGGACATCACAGTCTCATTTTTTGTCTGTTTTTTAATAAAAAAATCACCTCACCCTCTAGGAATGAAAGCTAAAATCCAAAGAGATCAAATAATTATTAGTTGAATTAATCAGAAAGTCGGTTTGGTAGGAGGCAGTTGGAGCCACTCCGTGTTTGGCAAAGTGAGTGAATCTTCGTCTTCGTTGTTGGATAGATTAGCCTCAGAATAAGTAATATTTTGTTTGGGTAATGAACTGAGTAAATTCAGTAGCAGTGGTACATGTGTGTGATATATTTATCATCTCAACATTTTAATGCTCTTTATATTAAATTTTTTTGAATTGGCTAAAAAAAACTGTGGAAGCCTGGCTTAGTGTGCACACAGTGGTTGGTATTTTGGTTACTAGTACTGCATTCGTCTGAGCAACACCAGTCCTCGGCTTCCCCAAAAATCATCCGCATTATTCTCATACAGACTTTTTTGTTTTTTACACATTTTTATCAGGAATGTCAATGAATGTGCAGAGTGCTGTAGTTGTTTGTAACTTCCAGTGAGCTCACTGACAGACTTACTGTAGGCTAGCAATGATACAAAACAGAAGTGATGCAGTATTAGTCATAATGGACCACAGGAAGAGGCCTAAGTCTGCAGGCAGTGGCGCAAAAAGTGGGTATGCAGCGCATGCTACGCATAGGGGCGCTACACCAGAGGGGGCGTAAAAACCCCGTCTGGAGGGGGCGGCGAGCCGTTGATGTCTTTGCATCCACTCGAGCGCCCCTACGCTTCTTCACCTCGCGCCCATAATGGGGTAAATATAGCGAGTTTTACCTTTAAAACTGGCTACGTGCAAGATACCTTTCACGTACGGGGGGGGGGGGGGGGGGGTAGAGCGAGCGTATATTGTGTACGCATCATCCACCTGAGAAATGTAACGCGTGCTCCTTCACCTTCACGTACCTTCCTTCAGGGGGGGGTTTACTCGCCTGTCTGCAGGCGAGTAAATTTTGGGTATCATTTACCTGACGGAGTGCCCATTGTGTCCCTCCTGGGACTGTCCTTTTCTGGTTTGATCTTCATATGTCCGGTCTAACTCTGAGTCCTGGTAGAACCGTCCGCATTCTGAGTCTGAATGTTGTGACACAAGACAAAGTAAGAGATCAATAAAGCCATTATTGGAATTTGAACAAACATCTGTCTTTTTTATTTTGAGACAAAGTTTTGGTATAAACCAGTGGTCTCAAACTGCATTCCTCGAAGGCTGCAACTTTCAGATGTGTCCCTTGCCAAGTGACACTTTAAAACTGGCTCACTAGCGTAAAGAGCTCTGCTAATGAGTCAGATTGGAGCCAGGTGTGCTGTAGCAGAGAGACATCTAAAACTTGCAGGCGATCAGCCTTCGAGGACTGGAGTTTGAGACCACTGGTAAAAACAAACAAACAAACAAAAAGAAAAGACAGTCTAGGACTGAATTTTCCCAAACAGAGAAAAATCTGATGCTTGGCAGTTATTCTATCTTCCTGAAAGAAAAAGAAGTTCATAAAGCCTTTGGTGCTTGGGATGTCGATAAACGTATCCCTGAAGAAAGAGTTTCGAGGAATTTGCTGCAACTTCCTTGTCTGGAAGTGCCTCGTTTTCCCCAAAGACATCGGGCATCACTTCAAATAAATCTGATACGATAGAAGGGAAATTAGATCTTTCCTCAAAATACAGAAAGATTCAGTGACTAAAAACATGTGATGAACACATGCCACAAAATGTACAGGCAAGGATGGATTATTTTACTATTCCCTGGAGTTGGAATACTTTTATAGCTATGGAATAATTAGTGAATCAAATATGGAAAAAGAAAAAAAAAATATTACAAACCTATGCTGTGATGAAGGGAGTCGGCAGTGCTGGGTCGGCTGCCAGAACGTGTCGGAGGTCGAGAGTTGTATGGGGAGGGGATCAGACTCCCTTCCTCACTTCTCTGTCTGTTTAGGGGGTATTCCCTGTTTCTGCCCTCACCACACTGACTGCTGGGACGATTTTCACTAAAAATAATACAATCGTATATAACATTACATATTCTAGATAGTGTAAACATATGTCAACATGCATACTGACAAAGTGTAAAACTTATTTTAACCTCAACTTTGGTTATTTCTTTTATTTTTAAATTGCAAAATGACCTCTAAATGTATTCAATGTATGACAATGCAATTCAGGCTTTAGAAAACATATTTCATTTGAGCCACTATATCAGTTTCTTAGCCAATAGAAGCTTTATTACCAGTTCAGCACAACAAAAGATGCAAGACAAACTGCAAAAATGGCTCAATGATTTCATGACAAAATGACTGTGTTGGTGTGAACTAATCGACCCTCAGAAGAGAAAGACCCCAGAAGTCAGGTAACTTTAATAAAGACTTTGAATCAAAAAAGACCTGACACCATAAAAATATGTTTTATGATAAATGAACTGAACTTACCCTGCATTTCGATGAGAACTCGGGGTGACTGGCCGTTGTAAGGGCTCATCAATGTTTGGGCACGCCAAAGGGGTTGACTTCCTCTTTACTTTCATCATGTTTGTCATGATCTACGACATAAGAGCCACATGCTAAACATTTTGCCACAGTTTTATATCTTTATTAATTAGAGGACGAAGACATTGTTCTGCACTGAACCTTTAGTTATTCAGAACCCTAAGTGCCACTGTGACTCTTTGTACACATTCATGTAATAATGTCTGCTGCTGACACACGGTGATGCCTGGCTCACGGTAATGCTTGCAGGAGCGTTACTATGTAAAGTTACCACATGAAGACATTTACTTAAATTTGTATACTTGATCAACTGGAGTTCAGATCAGGGTTAGAAGTTGATGTTCTCCAGTCTTCTGATGTATTTGCAACTGCTACAGTCTGAAACAAGATTCATTCCACATTTCCAAGAAACATGACTTACAGAGGTGTTTAATAACTGAAGTTGATGCAATCTGCCCCCCAAAAAGTTATAGCTGCCACAGTTTGCCACTTTTTGAAGTGGAAACCCAACTTTAGTATCATTGCACATGTACTTTGAGATACTGATGTAAAAATCTGTGTCTCACTGCATCCAAAAAATATTTTAACTTTAAGTTAAAGAACACACATTTAAAAACGGATGTTGCAAAGGGAATATATCGGCTAAAACAACAACAACAACAAAACATTGATAAGAAAATGTCAAAACACAGCATAATTTAAATAAAGGTTATAATTATAAAGAAAAGCTCAAACTGTCAAAAGTCCCAGTAGCAGGCGATGCACCTTGAGCACCAGCAGTACAACAGTCCAAAAGTAAACGCTGTTCATTAGGTAAAGGCAGACTAGTTAAAAAAGAGAAAGAAAATAGCATAATTAACTTAAAATTATGGAGCATTATTTTCCTACCCCAAGATACTCAGTGGTGAGCAGGGTCTCCCCAGACAGCTCCCTTTGCTGGGGTTGAAGAATTTCCTCTTTATCAAGTTCTATTTCCATTAAATCCTCCTGTAAAAATGTATCCACAGCAACAAGATCTGTTTACTGCCATCTTGAAGAACAACTTTACCAAAACATTCATTCTGTCACACATCACCCGCCGCCTTAACATAGAACCACATGTTACTGATGTATAAAGATGTATTTATGAGATAAGGCTTGTATTTGTGTTTGCTCTGTCTTTCATAAGGTTTCAGATATTTATAAAATCAGAAGACAGGCATATAATGTAGTGATTTTTTTTTTGTATTCTGCCTTCTTAACCAGGTCTTGGTGGGAAAACAAACTTTTTCACTCTCAATAAGAATTTCATTTTGCTACATAAGTGTAAAAATATTAATACATCTAAATGCCTTACATCATTGTCATCCTCTTCTTCCTCATCATCTGACTCTGGTCCCTCTTCATCACCTGGGTTAAAAATAGCACAAGGACTTAAAGAAATCCTCGACTGCTAAAATACTGAAGAGTAACAAACAAACAAGAAAAAAAAAAACAATAAAATTTTGCAAACTATGTCTCAATATTGAGAGATGGTTTTCGCAGAAGGAAAAGCCCCATCCACACTGATCATAAATGGTTGACTTTGTGTAGTACTGCCCATCGGATCTAAAGTAAAAATGTATTTGAGTTAACTAACCTGAGTTGAGCTGCTTAATGATGAACTCAATCTGTCTGTTGAGGTCCGGGTTTTCCTCTCTGTTGTAACAACGAAGAATCTCCTCTACACTCTAAACATAAAGCATAGAGACAGATTCAAAGGTGAACACACGGGTAACGCTAAAAGTTATGCAAGCACTCAAAGAGAGTGAGTATGAACTAAGTGGTGATGTTGTTACATTTGCAGCATTTCTTAGCTGTATAATAAGTGTACTTTTTCAAAAATGAATCAGGGATTGTTATTAGGCACCATCATTTACATTGTAAATCTATTTTCATCTCCATACTTTCAAAAACACAAGGTCTATGTGCTGACATTAGGAAGGAAAATGGCCGTGCAAAGTCTTTTCTCCAAACAGACGATGGTATTTCTGCTATCTCACCATCTCTTTGGCTTCCTGTCGCACGGAGGGAATACACAGGATACTGTACAGAGCTCCATTCACGTATGGCCGAATCTGAGGAAGGCGCACCGACACCAACAAACACAAACACAAACTCTGTCTTAGAGATATCCAGAAAATTTGATTTGGGATCTAATTTAAATATGGCTTAAGCTTTTTGTGTGGAGTAAAATATGCAATGAGAGGGAAACAGGAAACATTAACATCATAACTTCATTAGACTTTATTTAGGCCTGATAGCAAATCTACAGTGGCACGGATTACTTCGTTCATTTATATGGAAGCTATATTGCAGCAGAAAATAACTTGTATGTGTTATATATAAAAGTGGTCCGTGAGTTTTTTATTGCTCGGTCTGTGTTCATGTGGTGACAGATGTGTAAATTACCTCATGGTTCTCATGTCCGAGGAGGTCAGTCAGAACTTTGAGCACATGCTTGGCGTTCTCCGCGCACTTCCTTTTTCCTACAAGTGGACAGTTATTCAAAACAAGACGCTCAGAATCTGTTGAACGCTACATCACAGCAGTTTTTTTGTCTGTGTCAAACAATGACTCCATTCCATCCAGTTCCATCAAGATGAATTACTTTGGTATTTCTAAATGTCGGATGCAGGGATACTCAACCTTTTGGTAAGTATATTCCTCCGAATCTTTAAAGGTGATCAACTCTGTGTATTATTATTTTTATTTTTTCCGGCTAAAGCGACCTCCATTTGACAGTGGTCAAACAGGAAGGCAGGTCGTGGGAGAGGGAGGAAAACATGCGGCAAAAGTCAGTGGAACATGATTCGAACCTGTGACGGCCACGTCAGGACAAAGGCCTCCGTATACAGGTCACACGCCTTTAACATCAGGTCACTTTTACTGTTTGTGTATTTAATTTACTGTGTAAAACTCCAGAGGTTAATTTAAGATTAACATCTAAACTGTACCAGCGAGACTAAAACCAATGGTTGATTCCTACAGTACAACTACAAACAGCTGGCTAAAACGACATAATGCAGAAGTGATGAAGCAACGTAACGTTTAGACGCTCTAGCGTTCTCTTAATGAACCTACGTTTAGTTTTGTAACATCTGAAATGCAATAACTATCTTCATCCACATTATGTTTTTCATTCTCTTACCTTTGGTTCGCAGACACAAGTTCATAAGCAGAGCTGCAGAATACTCCAGGGTGTAGTCACTGAGGCAGTCCGAGTCCTGCAGCTCATCCACAAGCCAGCCAATAAGATCATCTTCGATCATGGCTGTCTGCTGGCTTCTCCTAACAAGGGCACCACAATTATACATTCTCATCAGCAAAGCCTAAATTCTAATAAACAGGACATTCATGTAAAAAAAAAAAAAAAAGAAAAAAAAAAGAGTTCCTGGATTCTGCTTTAAATACCATCTTCATTATTTAGGGTAAGAGTGTTCTGAGTCTTATCTGCATTCATGATTTGATTCAAATTTACCTCAGAGTAACAATAACATAGCTGATACCACAGTCCTGACCGCTTTAAACCGAAATACGTTTCCGTCTCTTCATGAGTCATTCATGATTTTAACTTTATGCAGTAGAGATATAAAACCTGAGTGTTTACGTCAGCCAGCTTAGCAGATCAATTTATACTCTGAAAGCATTCATGTTGTCATCCATCCGTCACCGACTGGCTTTATAGTTGTTCAATTTCTCTCCTTTATTTAATAAAATTGAGGCAATGTAACTATATGAGTGGAGACACTGAATGATCCTCCAGTTTGAGGCTAATCTGAAAAACGCATTGACCGAATGCATCTCAGCAGAATCTGAGATGAATAACATATTGAGCAAGGTGCACAATTTTGCTTATATCTGCAGCATAGAAAGCATTTAAAAAGCCTGCATGAGGATTGTGATGCTCATTGTCTTGTGCATCATTTCAGGTGATGCAGATCATGAATCTAGATTGAGCGGTATGATGGAAATTTAAATCTATAATAGAGGGTTGTAGTCACATGTTTATTGTGAAACAACCTTCATTATGCTGTAACCATGAGAAAAAACTGCTCATTTTTACCTAAGACTGAGCTTCTGAAGGGCAACCAGAACATTTTCCCGAGTCATCGAGTCCTTCTCCTCCCTCCTTAGTGTTTCTGTCAGAAGCTTCACAAGAATTGGAATTTGGGAGAGGTAAATCCGGCCTGTAATCATGAATAGAGCAGGCGGTAAAAAAAGTAAATGTAATCTTGAACATTTTCAAGTTTCTCCACAAAATATGAAATTACATTCAGTTTAACTAAATTACGACTATCAGCAATAATTCAGAAAACAAAATACTTGTTAAACTTAAGCAAGTAAGTCTTTACTCCTACGAAAACAACACAAACTCCAAATAAACAGTGTTTATAATGCCATACTTGGCATTAGTATGATTTGGTATGACTTGGTTGATTTGGCTGGATCATATGCTAATCGTTAAAAGTTTCCCTGTAACAGAGACAGAAAACTTTACTCCAGCCTCTTTGTAAACTGCTTTTCTTTATCATTTGCATTCTGCTACAGAGCATCATTAGTGGTTTCAGTCCTGAGGTCTTCGATCAATCTACATTTCCACAAGAAAGTTTAACGAGGCTATGACTCATATTACCAAGAAATAAAGATGCAAAACCAAAGGCTATTAGGAACATACCCTCTGCAAGGGAAGCAAATGCATTGATGAGGCGGGCAGTGTATTGACGGACAACCTCGTTTGCTGATTTCATCAAATGAAGCACAGCTTTCTAAGACAGAGGAAAAACACAGAGTCATTTCTTTGCATGTAGATTAAAACAAACTTCCGAGCAACCACTACAACCCCTGGCAAAAAGTATGGAATCACCAGTCTTGGATGAGCAGTCATTCAGACATTTCATGCTGTAAAACAAACTCGGATCAAAAACATGATACAATATTAAGGTCATTCCAAAGTGCAACTTGTTGGCTTTCAGGAACACTCAAAGAAATGAAGAGAAAACATTGTGGAAGTCAGTGAATGATACTTTTATTGACCAAACACAGGGAAATAAATATGGAATCACTCAATTCTGAGGAAAAAAGTATGGAATCACTCAAATTGGAGGTAGAAAAAAGGACACACCCAGTCTATTTCCTTTCCCTAAATGGACACCTGCCCCAGATTAGATGTGCCCGTTAGTGTGCAGTTCAAAACACCTGCAGTCATGACACCTTGGAGGGCTGCTGGACGAAGTGGAGTGGCGAGAACCATGACTCCAACAAGAGAAATGTCCCTTGAAACAAAAGAGAGGATTGTGAAACTTCTTGAAGAAGGTAACCCTTCACGCATGGTTGCTAAAGATGTGGGCTGTTCACAGTCAGCTGTATCCAAGATATGGTCCAAACACAAACAGCATGGAATGGTTGTTAAAGCCAAGCGTACTGGTAGACCAAGAAAGACATTAAAGCGTCAAGACAAACAACTAAAGGTCATTTGTCTTGAAAACCAAAAAAGTACAACTAAACAAATGAAGCATAAATGGGAGGAAGCTGGAGTCAATGTATGTGACCGAACCGTAAGAAATCGCCTAAAGGAGGTGGGATTTCAATACAGGAAAGCTAAACGAAAACCAGCATTGACACCTAACCATAAAAGAACAAGATTCCGATGGGCTAAGGAGAGGCAATCATGGACTGTGGATGACTGGATGAAAGTTGTCTTCAGTGATGAGTCAAGAATCTGCATTGGACAAGGTGATGATGCTGGAACTTTTGTTTGGTGCCGTTCCAGTGAGATTTATGAAGAGACCTGCCTGAAGAAAACAACCAAATTTCCACAGTCCTTGATGATATGGGGCTGCATGTCAGGCAAAGGCACTGGGGAGATGACTGTGGTTAATTCTTCTATCAATGCACAAGTTTACATTGACATTTTGGACAGTTTTCTCATCCCTTCAATTGAACAGATGTTTGGTGATGATGAAATGATTTTCCAAGATGACAATGCATCGTGCCATAGGGCAAAAACAGTGAAGGCATTCCTTGAAGAAAGACACATTCAGTCGATGTCATGGCCTGCAAATAGTCCAGATCTCAACCCAATAGAAAACCTGTGGTGGAGATTGAAAAAAATGTTCCACAAGAAGGCTCCAACCTGCAAAGCTGATCTGGCAACTGCTATCAAAGAGAGTAGGCACCAAATACTGTTTGTCCCTCATCAAGTCCATGCCTCAGAGACTAAAAGCTGTTATAAAAGCCAAAGATGGTGCAACTAAATACTAGTGATGTATTTTGAATGGTCTTTTGTTTATGTGTTTTTCATGATTCCATACTTTTTTCCTCAGAATTGAGTGATTCCATATTTATTTCTGTGTTTGGTCAATAAAAGTATCATTCACTGACTTCCACAATGTTTTCTCTTCATTTCTTTGAGTGTTCCTGAAAGCCAACAAGTTGCACTTTGGAATGACCTTAATATTGTGTCATGTTTTTGATCCGAGTTTGTTTTACAGCATGAAATGTCTGAATGAGTGCTCATCCAACACTGGTGATTCCATACTTTTTGCCAGGGGTTGTATCGTTGATAATTTTTTAGTTTCTTTTCCTCTAAAGTCAACATCATCTAAATAATCTGCAAGAGTCTTAAAACATTTGCATTCATCTCAAGGTTCAAGTGGACGGTAAAAGTTTGCATGCATGCATTGTTACTTGATCACCCTCTGGCAGTATTGCATTTGTGTTTTCAGTTTGCATTTTTACTACTAATTTAAATGTAATATAAACAAATTCCATTTTCATGCAGGGGTGGGCAACACGATGATCTTAAATCAAGAAGAATTAAAAAGAAATTAGTGACAAGCTCCCAAAATAGATCAGGTTGTCTGTAAGTCACATTCTTTATACACCGAGTTGCATGCTATTTAAAAATAAAATAGTAATTGAGTTTAATAATTACCAGCATTAGTACAGTTATAGTGGAAAATAATATAAGCATTAAAACTTTTTGATCGTCCATCAAACGCATCATCTCAGATGCGACGCAGGAGACGGGAGCAGAGGCCAAAAAAAAAAAAAAAGGCAGCAAAACTTAAATCAGCACAGAGCATCAAGTGATTCATGACGCTGAACTGGACTTTAGAATTGCACAGGACAGGCTTTTTAAAGAGGTTTGGTCCTCCTTATGTACAGAGTGAAATTACAGGGCAGATGGTATATTCCTTTATTAGTGTTAGCATGTCAAACGTTCACCATAAAAGCCCGATTCAGGTATTAAACGCTCAGAACTTCAGAGAGCATGAAGTTAACTAAAGCAAATAAGACTTGTTATAATCGTAAACATTTGCTTTAGGATTTCTATCCAATTCAAGCATTTCCACAGAAACCGCTGGCCCACCTTATTGGTGCTGTAGCGTTGCAGCAGGTCGTTACTGATGTAGGCTTGAAGCACCGTGTCCCTCTGTTCACCAGGGAGTGAGCGAGTTATTCTCTACACAAACAGAATTCAACGATTAAAAAGTCCTCATCCATCTTGTAAATAAGATAAATATCATGCTACGTTTAATTCAGTTACTACTTAAGCTCTCATGGTACTCTTTGTTATGCTCAAAAATTACAATGTGTAATAAGATGATAGTAAACATCCCTTTAAGAAGAAGAGCTGTTACTACTTCTACCAAGGGGACAGTTTCAATGTGTGCGGATGATCAGCAATTAATTAAAAAAGGCTAGACTAAGCTGAAGGCTGAAATAGTTCCGTTCCTGCTGACAAATGTAATGTAAGAAATGTAATAGTATGCAATCATTTGACAGATACAGTGAAACAGAAACATGGACTCAAGCTTCTGAGAACTGAAAAAAGGAAATGAAAATTAATCTGCAACGTAACGATATAAGAATCTCCTAAAACCCTTCCTACCCAGCGCAGAGCCTGCAGCAGGAGACACTTCAGTCTGTCTGAGCCGACAACCAAGTCGTTCTTCAGTTTGTCATAGTCCAGAGAAGGCAGCATTGGCACCTCCTTAGGCCTCCTGTGTGTCAATGATTCACTTTTACATTTTAGGATCTGAGCAAATAAACTGCACAAAAAATATACAATTAAACACTTACTGTAGTGCAATAGATGCACGTAGCATGGACGAGGCCTAAAACAGGAAGTACATGGAAAAGATGTATATTTTAGAACATTTTAGAACATTTATTGTTTCAGCCTAATAATCATAATTTTAGTTTAGTTTACGCAAAGCAGAACATAAAACATGCAAGTGTTCAAATTATTCCTGTAATCTTCATTTCATGTAGTTTCCACCAGCTAAGTTGTTAGTATAATATAATACATGCATTCATCATGCCTTATCTGAACATGCTGGACGCTGATATACACAGTGAAGGGGCTTGTGGGTAATATTGTCCATGCAGTATGCAACATTCAGGCAAAGAACCGTCACCAAACAGGTGGGGTAGTGTCCTCACTGCTGTTACATCTCAGCTCAAATATATAATGTATAATGAATAAACTTTTGACAAAAAGCAACATAATATGGCCCAAGACAAGGAAACAATCTGAATGTGTCTGTGGAAACAGCGTGAAATTTATATTTAACCTGAGGGAAATTAGAACACTGAAATAACTTTTTTTTCCTGCTTTTTTTTGATAGCCTCCAAAAGAAAAGAGATTTAGCGACACATAAAAGGAATACTCAGGAAATACTGAAAATGCTCTTCCCGGAAGTAAATAAAAGTTTCCGCAAACTAAAATATTCACAGATGAATAACAATTATTTATATTTCAAATGTACGTGATTAAAATTGATGTAACAAAACAAAAAAGAAAAACTGAAAACCAGGTGAAAGAAAAAGAGACAACTAAAAATGATCATCCTTGCCCATATTGCCTGAAGAGTTCACCGTTGTGTACAATCACTTCAAATGATCCAATTCAACGACCGTTTAAAAACACATGAATTACCATTCTGGCTATTCAGTTGAAAATGATGAATGTCAAACCTCAGACTCTGTCATTAATACTGAAACATCCCATTTATTACCAGTAATTAAAGCCATCTGCAGTGTTTTACAGCCTAACTGTGGGAAAAATGGTCTTTGTGTTGGCTACTCTCATTAAAGGTTTTATTTAACATGTTAAAAAAAAAATTACCAAAGAATGTAACGGGATAAAACTGAAACTGCTTTTAAAAGAGACACAAGCAAGAGGTGAAAGAATAAGACACAATATTGAGGTAGAGTCTGAAAGACACTATGGCCTCATAACCGGTCTAACAAAAGGATCCTTAAGCAGACAGATAGAGACACATCTTTTTAAACTAGGGCAATCTAATAGAAAGAAGAAAAAAATATGGAAAACTGAGCATAGGGTCAGGCAAAGAAATGAATTCATGTTGACAGAGAGCAGTTACATTTTATGATGTGAGGGGAGACGATACAGAGTGGAACAAGCAAGATGGACGGTAGGGACAGAAGGGATGACGGAAGAAAAAGATGTAAACATGAAACTTACATAGCCATCATCATAGGGACTCATAGAGTAATATCCCTTTGTGGACAAAAGCATCACACACAAAGAAAACACACACAGTAAAAAAAAAGGCTCGTTCAGATCAAACCATACAAACACAAGATTTCACAGGAGGAATACAACAGCACGTCAAAAACCACTGACTGCAAGCACCACTATGAGGATAGAAACTCTTCTGTAAAGGCTTAAGTGGAGACAGCAGGTTAAGACCTTGTCCACATGTAACCAGGTCTTTTTAAAACAATGCAGTGTAAATTTGGAATCATGTTAATGCTAGTATGTGGACGTAGAGCAGTGTTATGCCCCGTGTATTGGCAAGGATAGCTAACCGCTGAACTCCAATCGCTCTTTCTCCTTTGCAACTCAACGTTTTGGAGCACTCCGATTGCGAAAACAAAATAGCAAAAAGCGTCTGAACCAACGTAAAAATCAGCATCTCTGATAGCAGTCATCTTTCTTCCACTGCATAGTAAAACAGTTTTAATGGTCACATAGGTGACATCAGTCCTGCATCACTTGTTGTACTAGACTGTAATGCACTGATCTCTGAACTGTCATTAGTTTTTTGTTTTTATAATCTGAGTAACTACAGATTGTAAATTGGCACCAACACTACTTTAGATTAAGCCTGATTTGAAGTCTTGCTGTGAGTTACAATGAAAGGCAAACACAGTTCCTCCCTTTTTGCTCTCGCTTGTGTATTTTTAATATGTAATTTTCCAAGAAATTTTTTTGTATGAACAAAGCAAAACTAGGATCTTGGTTCTTACTTGCCGGATACATCCTGATTTATCGCTGACGGTGGAGTGTGCAAACAGAGACACCCACCATATCAGTTAATAATCCTTATGTGTTTTTCAAACAATGAGTCAGTCCGTCCAGCCCTGTCTGACGTGACTACTGACAGCCCTCGCCCATGTGACTTTTATGACGCGCTTCGTAAAGCCTTGTTCCAATCTTTGATGAAAGAGGTGGAATAGAGAGAAACGGATGTGAGAAATAGCTGTGGTTGTGTGTGGTTCTTACAGTGCCGGGCCTTGTGAAGTCCGTGCTCTGAACAGCACTTTGCCTCATCTGGCTGCTGAATAGGCGAACGCACACACTCTGCAGATACTCAGGGGAAATCTGCAAAAAAAAAAAAAAAAAAATACACAAGATCCTTTTTACGTTAAAATCTGCTCACTGGAATGTGTGTTTTTGTTAAAAAATTTGGATTAAAAATAAATACTATTAAACACAAATGATTTGTTTCTGTACTGGTCTTTACTTTGCAACTGCAAACCCCCCCCCAAAAAACAAAAAAAAAAACAAAGCATCATGTGTAGTCTTTTGTTTGTATATGCGGCATGTACACTGAATAAAAATATAAACACCCCATGTCAAATATAAGAGTTTTATGAAGGGTTACGCAATATATAGAGAAATTCAAAATATATTTTCAATAATTCATTATTGATCTTCATATCGGCAGTGATAACATCGTGGTATGGCCATTTGCAGCGGATTGACAGTCCTTTGAACATGATATGGGTCAGGTTGAGGAATTTGATTTTGACCAAATTGGCTTCTCGTAGGCAGTTACGGACAGTCTGAGGTGTGATGCGTCCGTTGTGCAGACCAGACCAATAGTCTCATCAGCTGTGTGTGTTGCTGGTCTTATCCAATCCCACAGACGGACGAGCCGGATGTGGCGAGCTTGTGCTGGAGTGGTCACACGCGGCTCACGAGGATGAGGTCGATTTGCAGTAGTGCCAGTCTGTTGGAAACAAACTCTTAAACGGCCTGTGGTCCGATAATGGGCATTGAGCTGTGCAGCTAATGCTCTGGTGGACATCCCTGCATCCAACATGCCGATGACACGCTCCCGCATAACTTGCGACAGCTGAGGCATTAAGACTTGTGACTAAATTTGACATTTTGGGGAGGTCTTTGATTGTCCCCAGTCCAAGGATTGTGCTCGTTTTGTCTGATCACCCAGTGGACATGTCCCACCCATGCACTGAGTAAAAAAAAAACTCACTGAGTAGTGCTCACTGACAGCAAGTTGGATTAAAAATTATACACAAATCAAGAGAAATATTACTTTTGTGCAGTAAAATGTCAGCAAATGCTCATTTACAGTTGTTAACTCCACATGGCAACAATATTTGACATGGGGCGTTTATGTTTTTGTTGAGTACATTTTTAAACATGCAATCAGCCCAGCCTACCATTTTTCCACTGACAGTGGCCTCCAAAGAGTCGACCAGCTCAGCAGTGATCCCAATAAGATTATGGTAGTCAGCTTTGACCTTGTTACACTTCCGTACGTAGCTGGAGATGCGTCGCTCCGACTCAGCCAGCTGAAGTTGCAACTGCTGCATGGCTTCTGTGCGGTCACACAAACACAGTCAGACTGAGGTTTATGTGCCCAAGGGGCAAATAAAACAATGTGCCAATGCCTCTGAAATCTATTATTATAAATTGGAATATAAAAAACACCCGATTGATCATTTTTAAATCAAACAACTGTTTGCACTAAATATTTCACAATTAAATATTGTACTTAAGTCAGTATTGACCTATTCAAATCTTTCATTACAACCATTTAAAATGGTTGCAAACAAATACAACAAATATTAGTACAAGCCTCAGAGGGTTTATCCACCTTTGTTGCTTTTGAATCCTAGACTGGGAGGATAAAATACTAACTCTAATCCAATAGATGCCTATGTGGTTATTATTACTGAAACACAAAACAAAACCGTAAATGGGATTTTTTTGTTGTAAATTTTGAAACACAGCTTTAGACCTTCTATAATCTCCCTCAATGCAAGTAGGTATTTTCATGAAAGAAACGCTTTCCTTGTGTTAAGCGTCATTAAACATGGAAATTTAGACAATCTGAAAATCTATTCAAAACTGTATTATCTGCAAACCAGTTATATACAGTCAACAGTGGACATATTTTCACAAACAGAAAGACATATGAAATAATATTGAAATTTTAATATATTTGACACAAATATTTACCTTTCGTAGTTCTTCCACCCTCCTTCTGCATAATGTTTAGTAAAGAATACACATGGATTCTAGTAAAGAAGCTAAGCAGCATTTATTTCTTCATTTTCTTATTTGAGTGGTTAATCTGGAAGTAAATGCATACAATCAGTTTAAACGTATATACGTCTTGCATAAGCAGTAGATAAAACAAAGTCAAAAAAGCTCAATACATTCTGTTTGAGTAAGAAAATTCATAGATGTTTGTACAGTAATAGTTTGTATATCTTGCGTTGGGAAGAGACGAAAGATAGAGTCAATATTAGCTTACATTACCTATGAATCAGTCGCGGATAACAAACGCCCTTTTGTCGTCAAACTGGTCTAATCTAGCGTTTCTATAACACATTTTAAAACTACTACCTGCATTTAAAGTTCTTTTCTCTTGTAAAGCATGTTTGGTATTGGGAAAAGCTTCACATTTTTTGTCAGAACTATTTTGATGATATGAGACCTAAATAAAATATGGTAAACTAATTACAAATTCAAGAATAAAACATGAACCATGGTGCAAGGTCTGTAGTTGGGAACGTTCATTGTTAATTGCTATTTCTTCTTAGGCAAATGTCCTCCAAAACAAGATTTCTTCAAAATAAATGTGGATTTTTTGCTAATTAAAATTTATAGTATTTTTAGGAAAATCTTAGCTATACTTTTAAATGTTACTATAAAAGAGCTACGTAACATATATTTATCAATTTATTTCGGAAGAGCTTAAGCATTATCCAGGTTTACTAAATGTCACAATTTTTACTTCTCTTCCTTGTCCCCGTTAATTATTAATTATCATGATTTATTAACCTACATAGTGCCTCGAGTCTCAAATAATGTAGAAAATAAAAAAAAAATATTTGTTTAAGTCTGAGGACATACAATACCATCTACAAGCCACAAATAAGTATCTTGGCTACAGTTATATATTTGCTGTGAAATGTGTGAATATTTAACTAACAAACTACACTCTGTAATAATCATTTTTATGAATACATTGACAGAAGTAATTTGCAGAACTATTTGCATTCTGACACATTTTGTAAGCAAAGATGTCTTTTTATTATGACTATTAGCTATAAGCTGCCCACAATTTTAAAACCCTTTACTCTGAATGCAGGGCTTTGAGATCACTGATGAAAACAACACTAAACTAACCACACCAAACCAAAGGTCTGCGTGCAGTCAGAGGAATTTTCTCAGAGCCAGTAGATGAGGCACAGAAAAAGGATACATATAAAGTCAACAGCCTTGGAATCTTAGACGATTTTAGAGTCACTGATAAGAACTTCTCCAACTTGTCCTTCAACTGTGGCATCCAGGAATCCTAGTTAAAAATTTAAGACATATTAGATAATTATTAGAAAGAATGTGCAAAAGAAAAAAAAACATGAAAAGAAATGCCTTTTAGAGCAGTTTGAGCACCTGAAAGAGATCTTTAAAGGAAGGGTGAATGGTTGGATTGGGAACAAAAGGCAAAGCGTAATAAGGCAAAAACTCAGTAGTCTGGCTCAGAGCTGATCCACGAGTTTCAAGGTACTGCTTGAAAAGGAAAATCCTCTCCTCAAATTCAGCTCGGTCCTGCAGAGAGATGACAGTTGGTCAGTTTCGTTATTTATTTGAAACTAATAGCTGAATGTCACAGAAGCTGATTATATCATTAAAAAAAGTGTTCCTTTTGGCTAAATGACTCTCGACAGTATGCTGAATAAAGGAATTAAAATAATGTAAGCAGCTCTAACTATAGCTCATAATTTTCTAAATATCAATATACGATTTAATTAGAGTTTAGCTAATTTGAGTCATAATGGCTAATAGAGTGAAAGATGTGCTGCAAGTTAGGAAAACACTGCATGACCAATGTGCTTGGCTTAAAAAGAGAATGTGGCACCACCTAGTGAACACTTTCAACAACTGCACATTATGCATAATTACACCATTACTTCTCTCAAAAAATAAATAAACTATAAATCTACATACTTGTCTACTCGGGTGTGTCCTCAGTGGGTAGACAGTGAAGTGGATACGAAGGTAGAACTCAAGGTTCTGTGCTTCATCATCTGAGTCTTTTACTGCTGAGGGAATGTTTTCTGCCCAGAGATCAAAGAACACTTTATGGTCGCCGTCATCAAAGGAGCTCAGAAGATCTTCCTGAAAAAGTCAGTTTTAAACAAATACAAGTACATTTGAATAAGTAAGAACTTAGATGGGGAAAATTGGCTTTGTGCATATGTAATTGCATATCGCACCATTAAAATAGAATAGAAATATATTGGAAAATTTGGAAATATTGTCTCCAGTGTACCAGCAACAAGTTAAATGAAAATAGAAGCATGCATTATCAAGCGAAGGCAAGACAAATCTAAAAACAGGACAATAAGAAAGAGAGACTGTACAATAAGGGCAAATTTCCAACATAAAAAAGTAATTCTGCACAGTTATTAAAAAATAGAATAATCAGATCAAAACAAATGTGCTACAAAGTACGGGCATTTAAAACGTTCAAAATGTGCATGTGTATTTTTACATAAAACACCAGTTTCTGCTAGCACTAATCCACAAAGACCACTTGAATCTGTGCCCTGCTTCTTACTAATCTTCCTATTTGATAACAGTCTGTACCACCACATATGATAAATTACAATAACGGAACAAAAGCTTCCTCGACTGTTTCATTACTGGATCATGTACCTGGATGACACGGGTCTTTGAGTCTCTGAGAGCGCTTCCACGAGGCTTCGACACAAGCTTCCCTTTGGTTTTGCACTCCTTGTCAAAAGTTTGAACGGTCTCCTCAAATTCTTCAAAGTTAAGGTACTACCAAAGAAAAATAAAAATAAAGTTCAAATAAACTCACATGTGGGACATACAATACAAAATGTGTCTGCAAATTTTATGACTTGCCAATAGTTAGCAGAGAAATTCTAAATTACGTTTCACACCTATTCAAATGCAAAAATACTTCATTAATGCCAATAAAGTGCATAAAATGTGTGCTGCAAAAATGTGGTACCTCTTTGATCATCCCAAGAAGATCAGCTTCAGTTGCCAAGATGTCCCCCATCTTGGCTCGCTCCCTAGAACTCATGCGAGTACCAGAAATGTTCAAACCCCAAAGAGACAGGAAAGATTTCTGCGTTCATAAATCGTGTCTGGAAATCAAAGTAGCATTGTTGCAGGCTGCAAAGACAGAACAATTCATTACCATTATAGCAAGTCAAAACAAAACAGCACACATACAAAGACTAAATCGTTACTATACACCAAATAAGAAATGGTACAATCAATCATAAACCGATTTCTTAAGTTAAGTACTTGGGTTTTGTATCCTTATTGTCATTAAATTGTTCTCGATTTTAAACAAAGCTGCAACTACGCCAGACAATTCTCGCAATATCTCAACTCACTGTTATCCCTCTGATGAAGCTAAACATCTTTAAACGTCAACTTTAACTTAATGTACAAGCTAGCTAATCAATAACGTTACTTGAGGATATTATCGTTATTCTTACCTCATTCGCCCATCGCTTATTGGAATTAATCAGATAAGAAATCCTTATTCTATGCATCAATCCGTAATTAAATCGTGTTAAACACATTTTCGACAGGGCTTTGTTCGCCCCTTTTTCCCCTTAAATTTCAGTCAGCTAACGATTAGCTAGCAACTGTATACAGAAAGGACGCTAAAACTACTTAGCAACCAGATGAAGCCGGAAAGTGGAGATAAATGTCGTACACACCGTTTGAACACGCTTATGTTTTATCCCCCCAAAAATAATAAAATTATTATTTGAAAAAGAAATAAAACCACACCTAAGTTCTGTTAAGTGTTTTTTTTCTATTTATTCACATTAGAACGTGGGATACACTTGTAACATAAAACTACAAAGAATATATAAAATTCTCGAGGTTAATCTATATTTGTCAATATTTAATTGCTGTCTCTGAGCTGACTGGTTTTTGTGTAATTTTCAATATTTTTTGTCATTTTAAATCTTACCAGTATTTTTTTTATCTTATTTTGTGGCCGGAAGTACTTCTCGTGTCAAAGGTTGAGCACATTGTTCCTCCGCGGGATATTATGGTTTAGATATTTATGAATGAAATCGCATTGTGTTAACAAATTTAGTACTTATATTCAACACTTTGGGCCTTTCAACCACCCAGAGTGGCTGTAGTTTTATTGTGCTTATAGTCTATTTGAAGAACAGCTTTTGTGGTAAGTTTAAAAATGGTCTGGGCAGCATGCTAAAATTAGCATTTAGCTTGAACATAGCAGCAGAAGTTGTAGTTATAATAGTAGTAAATGTATTTGTACGGGTGGCGTAAGGAATACGTAGCTCTGTAAAACAAGATGTTGCAAGTCCATATATTGGTTGAAAATCTTACAATTAAATCTTAATTTATATGTTATCAACTTTACACACCACGGGTAATTAATGCAAAAAAGCAAGAGTCGGAGTCAAATTATCATATTCTGCTGAGATCTCTAGCTTCGTTGTTCTGTAATAATCTGAGATGTTTGAGGGGATTGTTTTAGGCAGACCAACAAACAGGGAATTACAGTAATCAAGAAGAGACAAAAGAATGAATGCTGGTTCAGTGAAAAATGCAATTGATTTTACCCAACACCAAAGAAGTAGATTGTACAGTTTTAGGCACCATGTTTTTTTTTTTTTTTGTAAATATCCATTTCATTTTCTGTATGTTTTAAAAGTTGCTGTTGTAAATTGTGTCCTCTTGTTGATGCTGGATATCGGTTGTCTGGTGTTTTTATTTTTTGTATTTATTTTATTTTATCTCTTCCAGGAAGTCAGACTTAACACAAAATGGCTGGAATTCTGTTTGAAGATATCTTTGATGTAAAAGACATTGATCCAGATGGCAAGAAGTTTGACAGAGGTATGCGAGATGAAATAAAAAACCCTACACAAGAGGGAAGTGAAACAAAAGCGCATAATATAAGGTCTACACGCCTGTATTATTAATGTGTTTCATGGATTTATTGATCCTGACTCTGCTTAGTTTTATGAGAGTGCCATGTGTTTTTTTTAATTTTTTTTCTAAACCAGGCAACCATAGCATTAACCCCATTGACTGGTGGTGACAAAACATAAAATAAGTAAATACAAATTTCAGGAGGATTGAATGGAAAATCTGTTTGAGCAGTTTATCTGTAAATAATGGAAAATGTAAATCTTCCAGAAAACTTAATTGTTTAAAAGTGTGTCTTACTACCACACACATATTTTTACACAGCATATGTTGTTTACCTGTTTTTTTTTTTGTTTTGTTTTGTTTTGTTTTAAGTGTCTCGACTACATTGTGAGAGTGAATCTTTCAAGATGGACCTCATCTTGGATGTGAACATTCAGATATATCCTGTTGATCTTGGTAAGATCTTAACTGCTTTTGTCCAAGATGGTTGTTATAAAAAAATCTTATTTTGAAAAAATGTTATCTAGTTAATTAGAAAGCTTTTTAACAGTTTTCCATATACTTTTAAAAAAAAATCTGATGTCATTTGGTTTTTATTAAGGTACAATGCGTTGATTTGGTTTTATTTCTCAATTGCTCAAACTAGATGTGTAAAAAAAACATAGGTATAAAACTTGAATCCAGAGTAAACCTATGTCAGGGTATCTGTCAAGACAATAATGTCATCATTCTCTCATTTCATTTTCTATGTCATTAAGGTGACAAGTTCAGACTTGTGATTGCCAGCACATTATATGAGGACGGAACACCAGATGATGGAGAGTACAACCCTCAGGACGATCGACCATCTCGGTAAGGCATTTTCTACCGCATACATTTCTGCATGTTAATGTAAGTAAGCAACACCATGCTGTTTGCAGTTTGAAGTTTGTACTCAGAGTTACATTTGATTTTGTAGAGCAGACCAGTTTGAGTATGTGATGTATGGAAAGGTGTACAAGATTGAAGGCGATGAAACATCAACTGAAGCGGCGACACGTCTGTAAGTAAACTGGCAGTGCAGCATGAGTGAGTGACGGTGACATTAAGTCAAATGAAGTTGTTATTTAGTATGTATAATGCAAAACATGAAATCTGCATGAAAATATGGCAAATAGGTCTAGGACAAAAAAAGTAATTGTATGATATGCTTATCCTTTCAGCTCTGCCTACGTGTCTTATGGAGGTCTGCTTATGAGGCTGCAGGGAGACGCCAACAACCTTCACGGCTTTGAAGTGGACTCCAGGGTCTACCTTCTTATGAAAAAGCTGGCCTTCTGAGCACCGGTCTACTCCCTCACCCACGCACTGCACTCTGCTGTCATCTATCTTTGAAGTCATAGTGAAATTCACATCTCTAGGTCTGGACCAATTTAACAGAAGGATAACATGGACTCTATTGGAAAAATATTTTTGGAAACATATTTTCTATATGTCTTGATTCGCGAAAATGCTTCAACAGAGACGTAGTACAGACTCAAGACTTTGGTAAAAGTGAACAGATACAATCTCATGCTCAAGCAATTGTAAATAAATATTTCTTTTATAAAAACAATGTTTAGCTGATGATCAACCTGGATAATGTTTTTGTTTTGTGACTTGGTGTCCATTTACCAGGGTTTCTGCACAGTCTTGATTTCAGCTCTGGGTGGAGCTTTTTGTTGTATATATTTTACAGCAAATTGAAACATTCAAAGTACCAGACATTTGCATAAGGATCTTGATCCAATGTGGGGTTTATTGTTTTTTCTTTTCCATCTCAAAACCTTCAGCTATTCACCTTAAACATCGTATTTATTTGGATTTTTAACAGCACGACACCAGCAAGACTTGCTGATAATAGTGAGATGAAACATGAAAAACATTATCTGAGACATCTTCCTACAATTCAGAAGTTTTGTTCAGGGGGATGACGGTTGATATAATTTAAGTTTGCATTTACAGAATTCATTTTCAGATGTTACATTTTCACAACCATTTTGTTTATTTCACATATAGACAAACCACTCAACTTAAAGGTTTGTAAGATCGACTTTGAATATTAAGTGGTGTGGCCATGAAAAATTCAAGATGGGGACAAACTGAAATTCTATGATACTGGGGACTGCAAATTAAATTAAAGGCAAGAAAAAGCAGCTTTTGTGCACAAACAGAGCTGTGTAAGCCTGTGGTAATGAATGTCACCGGACAGAGAAGAGTTTCCAGTGACTCGCACATTCCTGATAAATGCAAGTAAAACTTTAATTAACGTGGAATTTTCTGATGGTGTAAAACAGGCCTGCATACACATAATGTACAACAATATACTCATTTTTTAAATTAGAAATATTTGATTTTTTCAGCTGGAAGTTAATAAATCACATCAGATTTTCCAATTCACACTCGCTTCGCGCATAAATTTTAATGGATTTATTCTAACGTGTTCAATGGGTCCAATACATCGCTTTACAATACTATTCACATTGTCTACATAGTGTCTGTGAACGCTATTCTCAATTGGCATTAAGTCTGAATACAGATTGTAGCGTGGATACACCTTTCCTAAAACACTATTGTTGTTTTGAGGATATTTTTAAAGTCACCTCAAGTCTCTAACAGGGTTTTTATATCTGTGATTGTAGATCTATCCATCCTTATAACTTGATATTGTGCCTGTTTGCTGTGTTCATGAAGGCTTTTGTGCACAACCACTCCCTAAGAGACATTTTAGACCCACCCAGAACAACAAAATATAAATTACACACGATTTGAATTTATTTACTAATTGGGTTGCTTCTGGAAGCATGCTGGTTGCACTTTATGTTTTTGGGGGCCATCAGATTAAATGGGGCAGAATTCATTTGCACACCACACTTTTCAGACTGTTATTTGAAGAACATTCATTTTCATTCCATTCCACAGCCATGCGTTAATTTGCAATGGTCTGTCATATAAAATCACAATATTATGCAAAGGAAATATACGAAATAAAATGTGAAAAAGTTCTAGCAGGAATACTTTTGCTAGGCACTGGAAGCACTAATATCAGCCACCTTAAAAAATCCCACAGTATTTTGTTTCCGTTATTTCCTGCACAGTTTTTGAAACTAAAATATTACAATGACTGATGAGCCCAATGTGATGACAAAATTAATTAGATTACAGAGAGGCTAAACGGGTGTCAAACTCCAGTCCTGCAGTTTTTAGATGTGCCACAGGTACAAAACACTGGAATGAAATGCCTTAATTACCTCCTTCTTGTGTAGATAAGTTCTCCAGAGCCTTGCTAATGACCTAATTATTCTATCCAGGTGTGGTGCAGCAGAGGCACATCTAAAAGTTGCAGGACAGTGGCCCTCCAGGACTGGAGTTTGACACCTAAAACATTTTGATATTGGTGAATTTTGTCAGTTGTCAAGTTTTTCAATGGTTACTTTCAGAGACTCCATTCAAAACGCATATGAATGCTTATTTATGAAAACAGGAATGAAAATTCAGGTTACACTTTGGGATGTCAGTTTTTGCTCTACCGGAAGTGATGTAATCTGCACGAAGGCAGCTTTATACGCGTTTAGCGCTGTAGGGATTGGTTGCGGTAAGCAGGATCTTACTCTTCTGAGAGTTTACAAAAAAAAAAAAATTCAAGTCACTTTGTGCTTATTAGCTGCTCAGAAAAGCAAACGCAGTGCGCTCTTGGTGGTTTTCTTTCTCCTGTCTTTCGGCTCCCGACAGATTTAGGATCTCATCTCCGTCGGCGTTAATTGGAAGCACCCGGCACTCAGGATTATTTCAGCAGAGCTTCATTTAGAGACGATGATGTCTTGAAAAGTCGGTGAAAGAAGATTATTAAGTCAGCCACAATGGACTATCAACGCAAAAAGAAACTGACATTCTCCACCATTGGACTCATTTTTCTTTTTAGCGGTGTGGAATATGGTAAGATGTTTATTAACTGCTCACTGACACTTCGTATTAGGGGGGGCAATGACATTAGTGTCTGAAAATGAATATACCACTATTTATTTTAACTAGTCTTGTGTGTCTTCTAAGAGTCTGCAAAGACGCTAGTTGACTATGCCGTTTTGAAAGGTATGGAAGTGGATTTGATTCTACATTCAGTTTAAATGCCATGCTCCATCTTCGGTTGCCATATCACATCTTGGGTACATGTTAGATTTTACCAACTAATAAATGAACAAAACATTTATTATTCTTTACATTGTTTTCACCCTACATACACTCCTAGGTTATGAATTTAAATCAGAGCTGTGGCTTAAAAAATGCAACTCCCTATTTATGCTACCCCCTATTTATGTTTTTAAACAAAATAATGTACAAGACGTCACAAACTGATCAAGTTTAAATTCTCTTTCAAATAAAGATGAGTTTAAAAGGACTTTAAACAGAGTTGAATTAAGTAAAGATGACCCCAAATATCTAGATTGACATTGACGGGATAATCTTTTTTTTTTTTTTTTTTTTTTATCAGGAAACGTCACCTTTTTGTTTTCCTGATTTGTAGAAAATGTTTTGTACTCGAATGTATGGATTGTTTACAAAAATCCTTGAAAGATCTAGAATCTTCACTCTGGAAAAGTACAGAATTTTGAACTGGAAAATTTGTGGGAACATGGTACAAAAGCAGGAAAGACAACCACAAGGCCCTAAAGCAAAAGTTTTAGTTGTGGACTTTGCTTGGGCCATTGCAACACTTTGACGTCTTGATTTTTTTCAGTCAGGCCCTTCTAGCTTTGCTGCTGTCTTACATTGTCTTACTGCATGGCCCAATTTGGCTTCATCTGTTACACACATGCGCACACTTGAATCAAAGACAGACAATGCCCAAATCCTGTGGCTAAAAAAACTATTTAAATACATTTTCTAATATCGAACAGTTGGTAAAAGAACTTTATATACATCTATATTACTTGGCTTTTACAAAATATGCCACTAATGTAAAATATTTTGTACCAGATGTTGCTAACCTTTTGTTGAATCAATATGGCTGTGTTATGGGTTTCAAATGACCCATCTGGACTTTAGTCTAGTCTTTGTGAAACTGTTTAAAGTGAGTAAGCAATTTCAAAGTCCTCAGTTCATATATAATAAGGGATGTATGTAGAAGTGTTCTACAGTTCTTCAGCTAGGATGACGTTGATCCAGATGACTTGATTACTTCACCGAAATGTCAAAATTTGAGTCAACAAGATACTACTATTTGAAACATTTTTACAGATAATTAAATGCATATATCTATAAAACTGATTGGCTTATGGTTTATCCTTCGTCTGTCCAGATGGACATTGGTGACGAACAAGAACCCCTTCTTTTTGAAAGGCTTGACTGCAGTTCCCTCAGCGGAATATAAATTGATAAGATTTAATGTTGCTACATAACATCATCCATACAGTTATTTTATCCCCACCTCTTTTTTTTTTTTTTCTGTGGATTTTCAGTAAAGCAAAACTAATGGTTTTACCACGAGACTTTTTTTTTCTTTTTTTGTTTTGTTTTTTTTAAAAGGGAAAGTTGATTTGCAGGTATCTGTAAAGCTTGTTTGGTCATATCTTTAAGATTATCAAGCTAAGTATTTAAATTTGTAAGTTCAACTTAACAAATTTAAAGAACACTTTCAAACTAACAAAGTTATAATGTTTTGAAAACCAGCAATACTTCATTTTGTGCTGATCAAATGAAATGCTTTGGTTTTGTACAGCAGGAAGTTGAATTAAAATGTATACATTTGCATATAAAACCTGTTTTATCTCTTTTCAGCTGTTATATTACCCACAATATGGAGATATCTGCAGACTTTAGAGGCAGCCCCTTATTTCCTGGGTTTGGCCATGTCAGCCTTCAGTCTGAGTGGGCTCTTGTCTGGACCGTTGTTTGGATATTGGTCTGACCGGACACGGACAACAAAGAAAATCATTTTGCTTTGTAACCTTTTTGAGATAATTGGTAAGTCTTCCATTTCCCATATTGTACTCTGTTCTTGCCTACAAATATTATCTTCAGTTGTCTCCAACCCTTCTGTAAAAAAAACTACTACATAGTTTGTCTTTTGCAGGTAATTTTATGTACTTCATGGGCTACTCCAAGTGGCTTTTACTGTCAAGTAGGCTGCTAGCTGGTAAGTCATCCTTCACAATGACGCCTATTAAAAAATATAGCACTGCTATAAATCAGTGGTTTTTTAAAATTTACAATGTCGTAACCCAACACGTTATGAACCTTTGAAAATTTATAGCACTGGTTGTAGATGAGATAACGGACATGATTTGTAAACATTGCCACCGGCCTCATTGTTATTGGCTTTAGTAGCATGTAAATGGGTGTAAAAAGTATTTCCCTCCTTATGTTTGTCTTTAAGTCAGTGCTTCTCAATTCCAGTCCTCAGGCCGCCCTGCTCTGCATGTTTTAGATGTGCCTCTATTCTAGAACAGCTGAGTCAAATGATTGCATAACCATCAAGTGCTGCAGAAGCCTGTTAATTACCCAGAGATGCAATTCAGATGTGGCAGAATGGAAATGCCTAAAACATGCAGGGCTGGGGGTGAGGACCGGAATTGAGAAACGCTGCCTTAAGTCTTTGGCTAAGTGATGACAAAAGTAAATACAAAATGCAGTTTTTGGGATTTAATTTATCTGGAGAACAGAACTAAGCAAACCTTCAGTTTATTCTGGTCCTTTGTTTAAAATAATAATAATAAAAAAACATCATGGCCCTTGTTAAATCATGAATTAACTCTGGGGTGATTTTGGACATGGTGGTAGGAGTTTGTTCTGTAAATGGTAGGTTGCTGGGTCAAGTCTCCATTTCATCCACATTCATTGCGTCTTTGGGAAAGACACTTTACCCATCTTGCCTGCTTGTGGTGGTCAGAGGCAGCCACTCTTCTGTTGGATTGACCAAGGGCAGTTGGTGCTATAATGTGACTTGCCACTATCTGCATGTCTATGAATGGGTGAATTAATCACTTTGGGGTCCTCTAAACCTGATAAATCACCATACACGTATACAGGCAATTTAACATGAACATTTTTTGTTCAGCAGAAATTTGGTGGTGGTGTGGGCCTTTTTTTGATGGTTTAAGACCTCAACAATTTGCTGTCATTGAGGGGACCATAGACTTTTCTCTGTAGTGGAAAAACTGAAGAATGTCCAGCAATCAATTTCTGACCTTGTGCTCAAGTGTAACTGGAGTTGGTGATCCAGAGAACATCACAAAGTCAACTTCTGAATTACTGAAGACCACACAAGACAGTCAAGTTTTGCTATATGGAATGCATCCACACATCATGCTAAAATCAGTGTTGGGTGTCCTTGTCTGTTGTTCCTAACTTTATAAGCTTCTATAATGCTGGTTATGTTTTACGAATGAAGCTTGGCATAGGCTCCAGAAAAATGGCATATTTGTGTGGATTTTTAGACCCTTACCCTGACTTTACCATTGATCCTTAAACTTTTTAAATGAACTTGGACAGACTCTGTGCAATGACCTGTTAATTTTCAGTGTTTGTGTTTTATATTTTGAGTTTAATGTAAGATGGCAATTTGCCAAGTTGCGCAGGTTTGATTCTAGATTTTCTTAGTGGAAAAACTGAAATGTTGTTAGTAATGTGAGCACTTCCCCACAGATCACATTGCACATTTTGTGTTTTAATTTGTAACTCATACCAAATCACAAAAGCATGAGAATTTTTTTTTTTCTCAATTTTTCATCAGGCATTGGTACAGGTGCTGGCTCATCAATTTTTGGCTTCCTGACCAGAAGCACTACTTCAGAGGACCGGACCACTGTATTTGCTGCTGTCATGGCTTGTAGACAGGCTGGCCTTCTAGTTGGTTTGTGCTTCTGTGTTCTGCTACATTAATAAAGATAATTTTATTGTAATTTTTTCACAATGTTTAAATCGCATCAAGGACAGCGTTTTATCCGATTCCACTTACCCAGAATCTCAGTGAAAATTTTACCTTGGTTTTACTTAGGTCCTGCATTAAACATATTTCTGAGACTCTGTGACTTCCATATTGGTCCATTTATTGTCAACAAATATACTGCGCCAGGGGTAAGGATACAAAAAATCCAAATTGTAATGTAAACTGATCACAAGCTCCCAGATACCTGACCAAGAACTAACAATCCTCTTTTCTGCTCATTTCAGCTGTTTATGTTTCTGTTGTGGATTCTCCTACAACTGGCAGTGGTCTTCATGTACTGGGACTTGCCACCTATGGAAAGAAGGATTTCAAACCCCGATGAAGAAGAGAACGTACCAGGCCCTAGCGAAGAGGAAGTCGAGGAGGAGGTCATGCCGCTAATGACCTCCCAGGAGCTTGTGGGCTCCTACGGCTCTGTGACGACGTCCAGCATGTGCAAAGGCCACAGATCAGCTGAACCCAACGACTCGCCGGTTGAATCTCCTGTGACATTGCCAACCCATGAGCTTCCCACTCCTTTCAGGATTTCCATCACATGCCAAGGTAACAGTCTGATGGAGTATGTATTTAGTTGGCTGAAATAATTGATTTTATTCATCTGTTCAATAAAAATCTCAAATTCATTTGCTGTAAAGTATCAAAATGTTTGCTCTCTAGGGATAAGTATCAGTATATAATATATGACTGCAGATTTAGTTTGTAATTTTTAAGGTGATCTTAACCACTTTATACATCATTGTGCATTATTTGTCATAGCTTTTGAAGAAAGGTATATCAAAGTTCTTGAAATTTGGTTTTCCTGTAACTTTGCTCTGCCTCCTGTTTTTGTATCAGAGTTCCTGAGAGAAGAAGTGATTGTGCTGCTGGCTGCTCAGTTCATCACCCTTTTCAATCAGACTGCGCTGGAGGTGCACATACTTACTCGTATACAACAGTCATGTGACTTTAGCACCAAAACAAGTTCTTGTTCTCAGAGTACAAGAAACATGATGTGAAAACTAGGATTTGCCAAAATGTCTGAGTTCAGGAGACTTGCTGAACCCTATGAATCAGGGTTGTGACAAACAGACTTTGTAGAGTTTTGGCTTTAGTTGCATCCTAATAAATTAGAATATCATTTAAAAAGTTCCCTTATTTCTGTCAAGAAGAAAAAGCTATATGTGCATACATTTCTGGTGTTGGTTTCTGTTATTTGGATGGTCATTACAGCTAACAATTAGTACATTTCATAAGACCAAATGTGTCCACTGGAGTCTGGGGTGTTTTTGCATAAATGGAACCAAAGTTAACGTACTTGATCGCTCCCCCAAATCAACACTGTGGAAACTTCACAATGGACATTGAGCTTCTCCACTCCTTAGACTATGGATGTTAATTTCCAAATGAAATGCAAACTTTACTTTCATTTGACTAGTTCACTTTGGACCACAGCATCGGTAAAATTATTTTTCTTTACACTTATGTAAGACTTACCTGATGTCATCTGTGGTTCTGGAGTGGCTTAAAATGAGGAATGTGAGAGCTGTACTCTGTCTAGCATATGTTTAAAAGGAGCTCTTGATGAACCGACTCCAGCTGCAGTTCAGATGTTTTAAATCTCAAAACTCTTAGGTTTTGCCTCACAATTTGCTCACTGCTGTTTGTGCATGTTTTTCAACCACACTTTTTCCTTCCACTCAACTCTCAAGATGTATGGAAGAAACCCTCTGTTTAAAATCACATTTCTTTAAGAATTACCTCTTATGGCTCATTTGGGAATAATATAAGCAATAGAAATCTTAAATTCATTTGCTGTAAAGTATCAGCAAATGATACTTTGCTGATTTTGCTTGCTAATTAACATTAGCAAGCATAATCATTTGAAACTTTTCAGTGTATAATTAATATGTATAAAATAAGAGTTTTAATTTTCAGTGAAGGAATTACTACAAATGTATTTTTTGGATGATATTCTAGTTATTTAAGATGTAAATTCATAAAACCACAGCTTGGTAAACGGCATTGTAAACTTTGATTTACTCATTTTAATTTGAATAAAGATGAACTCGTAGGAATCAAATAAAAACAGTAATGACATTAGTACCTTTTACTTGCAAATTTTTAGACAAATTTTCCTGAAACGGTTTTTTACTTTTTTTTTTTTTTTCCCTCCAGACTATGGTGACACCATTAACCCAGAAATATTTCAACTTTAAAGAGCTGGAAAACAGTGTGATGTACTGCCTCGGAGGTGTGGTGGTGATTGTCGGCTTCCTGCTTGTGCACTGGCTAAGCCGGCACTTCACAGAGCGGGTGGTCCTCGCCATTGGTTTGACCATTTGCAACATCTCCTGCATCTGGTGCCTCATCTTCCTCACTAATCCATTAGGTCAGTTTCAGCTTGTTGTACGTGTACTGGATGATGCTTCAACATTCAAATTAATACCATAAATTTTGAGGATCATCAAAAATTCTGTCACTAATTTTGATCCTACTCTTTTTCTGTAGGTAGTTTTTCGTGGCAGTTGACTGAGTTCATCATCGGGGTTTTCCTGCAGACCCTGGGTTTACCTTTTGTAGCTGTGGCCCAGGTTTCCCTCTTCTCCAAAGTTACATCAGAGAGTACCCAAGGCGAGTAACACCGCCATCTAGTGGATGCGTAAATATCTGCTTCTTTGGATTTATGTCTCCTTCCCATTTACCTGGCTGCTCCCCAGAAGCTCAATCATGTTAATCAGTAAAAGACAAATATGTTTAACTCCCTTTTTACTGAAGTGTTTGTCACCGTCTCGACAGGCTTTAGTCAGGGAGTGCGTCGCTCAGTTGGGGGTCTAGCCACCATCCTGGGCCCTCTATGGGGAGGTGGTCTGACTGAGAACATGTATATAATGGTGGGTGCAATGATGGCACTTCTGATCCTGCTTACGGTAGGTAAAAAAAAAATATAATAAAATTGTACCAAGTTCTGAAAATATCTTCAGCTTATGTGTTTGAAATTTAGTTCCATAATATCAAATATTCCAATTGCAGACAAAGACAAATTTGAACATTTTATTTGCACGCTCAATCTACCTTGACTGATTTTTTTTTATTTATTTATTTATTTTTTTATATAAATTCTTCATTAAAACCTTACAGCTTTTTACACCCCAAATGCAGATCTTATTTTAAGTAGCATCATGTGTCTGGTTTCATGTTGGTGGATTTTATAATCAGTTACCTATTTTGCATTTAAGAATAAATTACACAAAACTAACTTATATTGGTGAATGTTGCATTAGTACTTCAAATGGGGCCAGTAAGAACTTCTCTATGTATTCAGTCTGGTTATCTTAGTCTGGTATTAAATTAGTTTGATCTGAATGTGCTATTTAAGAATACCACAAAGCATAAAAGGGAACCAATCCCTCCCACCCCCCCACGGACCTGCTTGCATTTGGCCTCGTCGGTCACTTAATTTTTTTTAAAAAATTAATCCAGACAAATTATTTGCACTTTCTACAGATTATGCTGGCTTTCTCATACAAACGGCTGGTGGAGCCAACAGTGGAGCATGTGGAGCACGTGGAAAGTTCACAGCCCAGCACCAGTGGTTTGAGTACCTGAAGCTGCTGCTGCAGTTGCAAGGTAAAGTAACTTTAAGTTTCTGTTGCTTATTTGTCAAAAATCATAAACTATTGTGCACAAAGCGGTGACCCTTATTAAAAGTTTTTTAAATCAAAATAATTGTACAGGAGATTTTCCACAGACACATTGATGTAAATAAAGGGCTGCTTGTGAGACTGGTTTGAAACCTTGTTTTCTCAGGAATTTAAGTTATGATTGTATTGTGAATCTTTGTTTTAGATTCTATAAAAACACTTTATTTGCCAAGAAATATCAGTGTAATTTCAAATTCAATACAGACTTGGATTATTTTCCAGTTTTTTTTATTTTGTTCTGTATTTTTAAAAATTCAACTGTTTGAAGTAAAAAACAAAACAAAAACATATTTAATAGTTTTATGGAAGAAACTGCAATTTTATTTTAACTTGAATAAATTTATCCTTGTTACCTGTGCAGCCTTGGTATACTAAACACTGTGGAAACATTACTTTCACAGTTTTTTCTGATTTTCTCTTTTTGTTTTTTCCCTCTTAATATCAGAACACGGTATAAGTATCTTGTCCAGCATCTTTAGTCTGGGTTGGGACCAGTTCATAAGGTGACAACATCTCTCTAAAAAAAGCAGTTCGCCGACTGAAACCTGGATTTTAGTGGCTGTCCATTTGAAGAAGTCTAATGGAAACTACTTGATTAAATTATTTTTGTACATTTTATTAAACTATAAATGCTTTTCCAATTGGCATCTTATTGACTGCAGTAAATTAAACACTAACTTGTGCAACATGCATCATTTTAGACACTTGTTCTGGTGGGGAAATGCACAGGAAGCAAAACTAACAAATTGTATGTACTAAATGTATACTACAATTTATTTTTTTTCTTTGAACCAGTTGTCAAATTTGGAGTACACTTTGTGTGGTGGTGTTTGTTCATTCGCTCTGCCATTATTGGAAAAGTGTTATTTTTTTTTTGTCACTAATATTGCATGTCTTTTCTATGTCTGTAATTATTTTTTTCCACCTGATTAGAATGTTCTGAATAAAATTTTTACGCTTTAAGTACACACTTCTCCCATGTGTTTAATGTACTGCTTGCTTTTAACACAAGGGGGCGCCTTTAGTCTTCTGTTCGTCAGCCTCATTAATGCTGAAACCCGCATGCGGGAGGCCGCAGCCAGGGAAGCGTGTCTTGTTAATCACTCATGTATAGAACATGAGCTCAACTGACGCCGTCGGAACATTTATAAAATCTACTTGTCGTTTTCATAGACGGTGCTGTAGATGAAATAAAGATTTCATTTGGTTTTGGATGCACAAAAAAGATAAAACATGATGGTGACGGTAATTTTTTATTTATTATGGTCTACTTGACCTGTTGTAAACATGTTCTTTTTTTTTTTTTTTTTTTTTTTTTGTTCAGATATAAAAGTGTCTATTCCATTCACTATTTACCCAAGGACACAGTTTTCCTGGGTAAATAAATGTTATATTATTTTTGTCTTATTTACAGGTTTTATTTTTTTTATTGATTACAGATGATCACATTGAAGGGAAAAAATTGCTTTACTAAAAATGTCTCAGACAGAATTCCTGAGTGAATTTGTAGAGGTTTTTTTTTTTTAAAACGACCTACATTATACCACCTATAGTGTGTAGATCACACATTTTTATAAACCTGTTAAAATTATGACTGGTGTTGCACTGAAGTGACCTTAAAGTGTTCATTTTTAAAATTGTTTAGAGGAAAAATAACATTTAGTTGCCATTATTTGGTTACTTGAGGTTGCCCAGAATGTGCATACATTTCCAGTTAATGGCGTTAATTTTTTTTTTTTATATCAAATTGACTAGCAATAAAAGTACACTGCTCAAAAAAATAAAGGGAACACTCGAATAACACATCCTAGATCTGAATGAAATATTCTCATTGAATACTTTGTTCTGTACAAAGTTGAATGTGGTGACAACAAAATCACACAAAAATCATCAATGGAAATCAAATTTATTAACCAATGGCGGCCTGGATTTGGAGCCACACACAAAATTAAAGTGAAATGTTCCCTTTATTTTGAGCAGTATACAATTTGACTATTAGAATTTTAAAGTGACCTGTATATATTTTAATCAAAATTTAAAATGAACGTAAAACTAAACAATACATGGTAAACGGGGTTAATGGTTTAACAATTTCACAAGCCTAAAATTGTAACTTGTGTAACCCCTTTATTTATTTTTGCTTTTTTAAAAATAGATTTTTGGTAATAAAGATCAATATGATGAAACGATTAATAGTTCTCCTAAATATCCCAAAAATGAATAACAATAGAATTGATTTTCAGTTTCTATTTTTTTTTTTTTTTTCCAAAATTAAGTCCTCATTGTTTAAGAAGTAGTTCAATTTTTTTTAAAAAAAAGAGCTATTGGAGCTCAAATATTGGTAACTTATGAATTGTTTGTAGGGCATTGCACCTTGATGCACAATGACTCAACACCAATGTAATTTTTTAAGGAGGCAAAAATGTTAAATTATGGGGGTTGGGGGGGAAGTTCACCAATGAAGAAATTTTCTTTAAGCATAAATGGACCACAAGCTTTGAGAAGTGTACCTTATAGAGGGTGTTGGAAGCTTCGGAGACTGGGTTTGGACCCATCAGGGGTCGCTGTGACGTCGCTAACAGAAAACAGGATAAAGTGTGCTGTGCTTATGATAAAACGTCGTCTTCCTAGTGACGTGGTGGCAAAGAGGCGTAGCTCGTCACTGTGAACTCTGGTTGAACCCATTTCCATGTTGGGCGGGGCAAGTACAGAGCTGTTACGACACAGGGCCAGTAACAGAGATATTTTCGGGTTTTCCTTTTTTTTTTAAAAAAAAAAACAAAAAACTTAGACCCTGTGCTCGTCACATACACACAGAATCCCAAAACACAGTTGGCCTGGAGCGACACTCTGACCGACGATTGACCCCCCGTATTGGGCTCGAAAGTGCAGAACACGTCATGTGTCATAACAGTTTTTCTGGGTAAATTTGGCAAGCAGGCTCCTCCTCTTTCCGCTCCAATCACAATCCTATGGTACCAAATTCCACTATGATAATGGACGCGTGAACTTTTGGTGAACTCTGTTTTACCTCGACTAGACAGGGCAGCGAGGGCAGGCTGAGTTTAGTGGGACTTCAGTGTTTGTTGTTGTCATTTTTATTTTATTTTTTTTCCAAGTCCCCAGGCTCGAACGCTGATTGACCTCCGAAAACTGGGTTGGCGTAGTCTGGAGAGGGTGCCCATGACTGGAATTTCTTTGAAGCATTAAGGCTTACTTTGTACAAGTAGCTTTTTTTTTTTGTGCATGCCAACAAAATCTGACATGACCTGTAAGCTCTTATTAAATTTTAAAGAACATTTCCATCTGAGAAAAAGGAAAAAATCTGTATGACCAAGCGGAAAGCCGGTTAAGGGAATGAAAATGGTCGCATTACTAAAATGCTCGCACCGAATTGGATGTCGATTTATTCAAATATTGAGCAAGATTTGTTTTCCCCAACATTTAATCATACATGCACAAAACAAACCATCTGGTTTTTATATCCAGTGAGATGTACAAGACTCAAGTATTCATTTGAGATGCAAAAATCAAGTCGCCCAAGACTGTAAAATCACATCTCCATTTAATTATTTTATTAAAGAATCAGAAATGAGATGCATATACATTAAAATTTTGTGAAGGGATCACTTCAGGGAAGCCATTTAAAAATGTATATAGTTGCCAGGTTTCTTAAGAATAATGTAGATATTGGCAGTTTCATGTTTCTTTAAAGATGAAAACTAGTTTTTGAACAACTTGGCACATCATACAATATAAAGTAATTCTAGTTAGCAAACCTCAAAATGTAGACACAAGTGTTCAGGCTTAAACACTTATATAAAAATGGAAATATATTGCTCTATTCACTAAATGTAACGGGTAGAAATCATTGCTTTGCCAAAAACAATCCAGTCACTAGGATTAATACAAAAAATGCCAAACTAATATAATAAAAATGATTAAACAGTTATTAAATGAGGGTAATTGTCAAATGTAGAAGGGAGAAAATGTATTCTCAATAGTGATTAAGTTTAGTTTAATCACTTTATTGGTCTCCATGGGGCAATTAAAAGGTGCAGAAAGCATTACGTAAAATGATAGATGGTAAATGTGGAAACACCACTGACAGATTTAACCAATGTAAAAAATTTCAAAATCTAGTAACCTGACCTAGAAAAACTATGCTTTACCTATAAAGATAAAACTTAAAATTGCATTGTTTATGGTTAAATCCAAAAAAGTGCTAAGAAATTAATTGAAAATGTCTAATTTTAATGTAACAGAATACATTTAAACAGATGAAGTAAATGAAACTACATAAATCGGCCATGTGACATGATGCACTTTTTTTTTTCCATTTAATGAAAACTTAAATGTTGAGGACATCAGATTTGATGGATAAATGCATACAATGTAATTAAAATCATTCATTTCTCTTTCACGTGTCTCTAAAATAGAAGAGTTGCAAGTCGGACCTCAAACAAAACTGGAAATTGATATTGGTCATGAAAAGCCTGATGGGGGCAGTGATGTTTTTAAAGTAACTTCTATACAGTGAACATTCCTCTTCTAAAAATATCTGAATTGCCACCATGGGCATAAAATATTTAGTCTTTGCTCTGGTGTTGGGGATTCCTAATGTTTTCGCGCAGACCGTCCCTCCCGCGGTCAAATCAAAATGATGGCACCAACACCGGCGCGTGAAAGTCCCACAGTGGTAGCACTTGAAGTCCTGTTTAATAATACATGTGTCACTTGGAAGGTGCGACATTTCAAAAGCAAGACGATTATGGAAAAAATGGACGAAGCAGAGTGCTGGAGTTGTGGCAACACAGAGATAAAAGGATCCACTGCAGCAGCAGGTTTGCCAAAGGAAACAGGACAATACAAGTCAAGCTCATGCCTTAGTTACACCATGACCCAGTTTCTTCTTTTTAAAAGGTCACATCAAGATGCTTACTGCGTTTGGTTTATGTAAAAGAGTGAACTAGTAAAAGGACAAAAAAAAAATGAACCCCATCTGTCACCCTGGGCAAAATGACAGGAAGAGTTTTTCTTCATCATTGGTTTTATTGGGGATTCATGGTTGTGTAATACCTCTGCTGACTGGCTGAATAAATGAGTCTGCTCTGCCTGTACATAGGGCGCACAGGGTTATGCTCCACAAGGGTGTTTTATTTTCTAAAATGTGTCAAACTTCAACTGTTTTCCTCACTGAAGCAAAACTTCTGGATGCCTTATTTTTTATTTTATTTTATTTTTTAAATCGTCACTTAAAACACTTGGATTTTGTAGTTCTGTGATCTTTTTGACCTGTGACATTTTGAACTCTGTGGGTGATTAAAGAGGAGCCACTTGCAAAAAAAAGGGGAGATTATGAATATTTGTGTCTTATCCCATTTCAGAGTTTTGGAGCTGGTTCTAGATTTATCTCGTCCTCTTCTTTTTGTGTCGCATGTGATTTAATCATTTCTCCATGTTTCAACATCCTCTGTTTAATTTACATAGTAAAATATGGCATCATTAGTTAATATTTCTATGAAACTAATTTGCAAGTGGGTGTAGAAGAAAACCTACTCCAGATGTGAACATGTATGACTTGGATGTTAAGGTTTCTGTGTAAAGAATTCATTGAAAGAGTTTTTGAGGGTTTTTTTTTTTTAACAGCTTCAAGTTTCTTAGAACATTATTTCTGGAACATAAGCATAAGTTGATATATTATTTAACATCCTTTGACATTTAGTTAAGTTTTATCTTCTCATTCAGATCATTTTCCCTGTTATAACCAGGGTTCCTATGTACTCTTCAAAATTAGATTTTATGCTTTTCCAGGTTTGGATAAGAATAGTACCGTTTCTTTTATTTTCTAAAGGATAAAAAATCTAATTATGGCTTAGAAATGCAGCAGTTTATATTAAAATTGTTCATTTTCTATGAAGTGCAACATGAAACCACAATTTATACCCCTGTCCTGTAGATTGGCCTCTTTATACCTTTAAATTCGGATTGAAATAGACGTTTGGTTAAAATAGCAAACTGAAAGGTTTTATTGTGTTTTTTACAAGCAGGAGAAAGATGTCAGTGATTGCAATGTGTTCTCAAGAATCAAAATTTAATGCAGGATACTTAAGTCCTTATTTACAACTCCAAGAGTTATACATTTTTAAACAGATTTATTTTCGTCCTGATTCTCAAATGGCACTGAAATGTTCCCCTGTCTGGATTATGAGACCAGATTCATCTTGAAGTAATTAAATGTCAGTATGTTGTACTTAAATGCCAGAATGTCATAAAATATCCCAAACAAAGACAATTTCAGTCTTAAAAAATAAAATAAAATTTTAAAATCTGTGTGAATTCTGTCTCGCAATTTTAAGGCAATAATAAAGTCTCGAGTATTTCCCGTTGTTCTGGTTGCGTTCAGACTGCTGGTTGCCCTCACAAGGTGCCATGAACCAGCTTCCACTGGCCTCATGCGCGTCCCCTGTGCGCCCAGAAGGGAGATTACCGGCCCATCTGCATCGCCCGAGTCAGGCCATGCTAAGCCGATGGGAGCCCTGCTCAGCAAGCCCCTGCTGCAATTGTTAACCCTGATTAACTTGATGCGGCGCTCTGTTGAGGGAGCAGTGTGAAAATCAAGTCAGTGCCATGACCCAGTGCCCTGCTGCTGAACCGAGTGGAAATCGGGCAAACCTGGGAAGAGGAGGGGGGTAAGAATTTGAAACGGGGAGGGAAAAAAATAAAAGGAGATGAAAACAAAATGGAATTATGCACGGGAGAAGAAGCATAAATTCACAGACTAATCACTTTTCACCATTGCCCGCTGCCCCCAAGTCAAAAAGACTTCTTGTTTTGACTTTAACAAGGCATCAGTTTATGAAATGATCTCTTACTCAGTGAGACTCATTTGCGACACATTAGGGTATTAAATACAGGGATTGACCTGATGCAACATTTCCTGTTTAGTCATTGTTGTGCAGCACATCATACTACATTTTTGCTTCTTAGAGCTCCATAGCCTCTGGAAAAAGTGCTTATAAAATATCTGAAACAGGCTATTTCTGATTTAATTTAATTAACAAGTAGAAATATTTACTAGAGAAGATTCTGTACACAGCAAATGTACAGACTGCCTGGGTCAATCTGTGACTAAGGAGACTTGCACACCAAATAATCCCCATCGCTTTTCTCCATACATCCACTTGCTTAAAATACACACTTCATCATGGTTTGAGCAGTAATTGTTCCAGTTCTCAAAAGATAATATGAGTTGGATGTTAAAAACATATCTTTAACGGTCCACAACCTGTGAGTATAAATGTATCCATTTAGCTTGTGAAGGGGGCTTTACTTTGGTATGCAACTTATTTTTGGACTAAAGGAATTATAGGCAATGGAAAGAGTACATTTTTCTTGTCAATTAGATTTTTTAGACCAAATGTTGGACAATAAAAGCCTAAATGAATTAATAATAAATAATAACCCCTAGCTTCCACTTTTTATTCTTTAAATCTAAAAACTAAGCGGCCTATTAGTTGAGAAGCTTCTTTTTTAAATTATTTGGAGGCCAGTTTGGCCTTCCTTAAAATGCACCAGCTCTTTATTTAACTGCTACATTTTTTTCATCATATTGATATTAATATAGTATATAGGTACTTCTCACTAAATTGGAATGAATGCGTGTTTGTCAGATTCAAAGTTCCCTTTGATAAAATACCTTTAAGCAGATATTAATCATACGTTTCATTAAGCCCACATTGGTATTTTTTATTTTTATTTTTTTAATTTTTTGTATTTTGTTTAGTCTCATGTTTATGTAATTTCCTAAGAAATCAAATGTGTTTTCACTGGCTTTAAGTGAAAAATCATAATTAACAGAAATAAAGATATCAGTCTGTGCATAATTATTGCATATATTTAATTTAGTGAAATTAGGTTACTGAAGTAAACTTTGTATTAATATTTTATTTTATTGATATACATTTGTACTGACATATATATTTTTTTAAATGGCTACATATCTGAGACTTTTTAATATGACCAATCTGCAGTGAATACTTTGTGGAACAATAAACCCACAAAGGGAGAAATCTAAAGAAGAAATTAGATCTCCACAAAAAAATGAATTCAATAAAAGTACAATATATTCAAAGAAAGAAAGCAATGTGAGAAAATACAGAGAAACCTTTAAAAAATGTATATGAAACCAGAGATAAACTGAAAGCTGGTGATTAAAAATGAGTTTCTAAAAGCAGCTTTAAAATTCATCTAAGTACCACGCGGTTCTCACGTAAAAAAGCAAAACATTTCACAAAATGGGATAAAATAATGCAAAGGTACAATCACCTCAAATCTTTAGTTTATATTTAGAAGGATCTGAATACTGGACATTTCTGTTCGAGACACGGAGCAAGTAGAAATGTGCTGAAGAGAGAAGAGGTCAGACTCCTCCCGACCTGCAGGTGTGATTCACACCCCGAAAACAACAGCAAACTCTCAAGCTTATTGTTTACCAAATACGACAGCCTTTATTGCTGGAGAACATTTTGGACAGAGCGGCTGAGCATGCCGTTTGCAGGAGGTGCAGGACTTTAACAGAAAGAGACAGCCGGGTGACGGAGCAGAGAGGGAATGTGTTTGGCAGGAGTCGGCACCACTAAGCTGGAGGTGCTCTGCGAGGAAGGAGGATCCTGGAGCCGGCTTGCATTACAAAGGGAGTGACCTGGAATTAAGGACAGTAGCTGTTTGGTTTGACTGAGCAAGTTATGTTGTTAAATTGCTCATTAAATCCAATTAGAGCCGGGTAAAACGGAGATCGAATTGGGGGGCGGTGGGGTTTAAACTTTGGTCATGCTGCTCACGAGGAGGATGGTGTGCCAATCTGAGCAGGTGACAAACTCTGGCTCTGAACTTCTGACCTAGCCCTGGGACTCCCTGGTTCTTCTTGACTTTTTACTCTTCTCCCTTCCTCCAACCTTTTCACCAAATGCCCATTCACAGCTTCCACCTGTGACTTTTTCTTGCTTTGCACTGCCTCTGCGAGATGTTAGGCTGTTGGATCTGTATGCGATATGTTTGACTTATTAGGGTGCAGTCAGGTAAAGGTAAATGCTGAATTCACTAATTAGTCTAAAGTCTCATCTAATGAAAAAATGTGGCAGTCATGGAGAATTCCACATTTACACACCATGTCAACCCACCTCTGTGGCCTTTTCCTTTTAAACAAAGAGGAATTAAGGGGAAATAATAACCACGGGTAAATGTTGCTAACCTCATACTAATTCATCCATAATTTCTGGTCATTTCAATTCCACTGTCTTTTTAACTCAGTCTTTAATTATAGTTTTATGCTCTATAACTTATATTTGTTCACCCCCCCCCCAGTTTTAAATTAATTGTTGTCTCTGGAACTTATTGCAATAGTCAGAAGCACAAACAAGAAGGGATTAGGCGAGAGTGAGTCATTTTCCCCGTGCATTCTCATTTTATTTTTTATTTATTTTTATTTTTGAGCTCTTGTTTACTTTCCAAACGCAGGACTGCTGCTCTAATGGAGATTGTGTTTTGCTTTTGTTTTTCACAAGTCTTATTCCACTATTTGGCCCTTATCAGTGACTCATGCACTGCATCTCTGTGAGGATTGTCCTTACTCATCCAACTATTCTGTCTCTTTGTTGAAGTTTCTAACCATGTTTTTACCTACCCTTGTAATGTATTTTATGTTTGAAAGAATCTATTTCTATGCTTCAATACATTAATATGCGGTGAAGTAAAGCAAAGAATTTGAAAGTCTGAAAACAATTTTACCGTTCTGTTGCCTACACTTAGTCCATAATAATTTAGCATTAACAGTTCTGTTTTTTTTTTTTTTATTATTATTATTTTGTACCACTGGAGATAAGGACCAGCTTCAACTCTGCCAGAAAAAACTGGTGTAAAAATGGATGGATGAATAGATGGATAGATGTGGTGCCAATAATTTTTTTAAGACTCTAAGATCTCAAATAATTGTTTTATTTCTGGTTATACACCTCATGTTCATTTAAATAATTTTATTCTTACTTACACTTTTGATTTTTTTAATGTGAGATTTTTTCTTAGACAAATACATGCATGTACTCAAAATAAATGTGTATTTAAAAATAATTTTCAGTTTGATATTGTACTGGTGGAATAAAAGATTTATTTATTTAACGGCTTTTTATGCATTTTTACCTGCAACGGCAATAATTGTCCGGAAACTGTAGCTTTTACAGACTCAGCATTGACAAACATAAAACACCCATACAACACCGTTCTTATTACCAACATCTTTGCATTTCTATAAATATACATGTTTTTCATTTAAAATGTCCTTTACATCAATAAAATAAAGTAGGAGGCTTGTTTTCAGAATCAAACCGAGATGGGTAGACGTAAAGTAACACTTTGTTTGCTTGGTTGCTTGAAATTAAAGCCTAAATATGAGGTAGCCACTGTTTATTACTGTCATGCTTTTTTAAATATACATATTTTTTAATAAGAAATATTTTTATTTTACCTGTAAATTAGCATTAGTTTCACCCACTAGCCAAACACTACAACATTTAATGCATGTACAGTTATTTATAGTGCCGTATTGATCTAATTAAAATGTTTGTAGTGCATTGCATGTGCACTTGATATGCACTACCAAGTCTGGTTTTCATTTATCAAAGTGCTTCTATCTGCTTTCCTATTTAATGGAGTGTGGTTAATCTTACATTATCTGCGTTCCAATCTGCAGGTTCCTGTTATGTTAATCACACACTGTTAAGCATTGAGTCTTGGTTTTGCCTGCGGTTCTCATGTATCCCCATGTCCTCACTTTGTAGGTAGACATTTACTGGGTCCTTTTAGGCCTGTAGGCAGATTACAGGGATATTATATCGTTAAAATCCTCGGTTGAAACAACTTTTTATGGCCCCAGGAGTTTCTCTGGTTATCTGTCCCCAAGGACAGACTAAATTGATGCTGGCAGAGAGGCTTTTAGGTCTTCTTGCTCTTACTTCCAGTCTAGAAGGCAAAGGGAACTGATGAGAAACTTAAATACACTACTCGGTCTCCAAAAAGAAAAGTATTCTAGTATGAAGATTATATTTTTAAAACAAAATTTAAATAAAATATATATAATTTGGGTATGTGTAACATTCTTTTAAATATTATTTGTAATATTATAATATAGACATATACATTTTAAAACTGTGATAGAAATAACTTAAGGAGGCCAAATAACTAATTCATTAGTGTCAGTATTCACATTATCTGAATACATAAAAAAGAAAATACAAAATATGTCAAAATACATTTTTTATAAGAAATATCATTTAATCTATGGTTACATAATTAAAGTACAATTTTTATGGGATTTCTTTAAAAAAATATGTGGGTAAATCAAAAATTACATGTCATTGTCTTATGAAGTTGATAATTTAAAAAAAAATAAAATTCACAAATAAAAAATGGTAGATTAATATTTCATGATCTAAATGTTTGTGGCCAAATATTTTTTAAACAGTAAATCAAAGTTAAAAATAAATAAATAAATAAATAAATAAATCAATAAATAAATAAATAAATAAATAAATAAATAAATAAATAAATAAATAAATAAATAAATAAATAAATAAATAAATAAATAAAACACTATTTATAACAAATTAGTTTCCATTGTTTTTTAAACATTTTTCTGTTCAAAATTTTGCTAAACCTGTTCTTTGAATTTGTGAGAGCATACATTTCAGTCTTATCTTTCCAAGGACTGTATGCTGCCTTTTAGCTATACAATAGTGTTTTAAGGTACTAAATAAATAAATAAATACATAAATAAATAAATAAATAAATAAATAAAATAAAAACTCAAGCAGTGCTTCACTGTTAACATTTTGTTTCATATTTAAATATATTATTCCTGTCATGAGTTTTCAAAACTTGAGTTTACCACTTATAGACTCAAGTGGCTCCACCTTGAGAGTTTTGTCCATGAAAAGACCAGTCAGATCCTGACGCTCCTGTATGTGCATGTACACCCCTTGTTCCATGAAGACATAAGCATTGCCTCACAGACCGTGTTTGAAGGAGGTCTCATCTTGCTGTTTTGTGTAGCGCTGCCAAGTACTTCACTAAGTGTTAATGTTAACACAGACCAGAAGGATACACACTCAGGGAACGAACTCTTCACCCCTTCGTTTTTAACTTTAGATGTTTGACCTCTCTTTGGAAAAGGCCGCCAGCATTTAGACCAAAGACAAAGAAATGACTCAGATCAGTGGACAACAGGGTCAAGGTAGAATTGGTGGCTTAAACCAAAAAGCAAGATAAGGCTTGGTATGTCTGTATTGCACGACTCTACCGAGATATGCATCTGTATGTGCCTACCAAGGAAGTCCTAGGGCCATCAGACATGCTCTAAAGTCAGCGGAGCATCCATAACCTTTTCCTGACCTTTTCGATTCTGTACTCTGTTCATTGGGTTCTTGATTTTAAACTCACTTGTCTCTGACTTGAACAAGCCCAGATCACTTACAGACATAACATCTGAGTATGTCTTCCACAGAGATGGCCTAATATGGTTCTACATCATCCTTAACGAAGATGGCTGAGCTGCAAAGCCATAAGGAACATCCACGTTAAGTTATTTTGATTAGCACCTACAGAAAATAAAATATATTGCCAATTCTAGTCCTATTTCAACTTCAATACTAATGTGTCATGTCTCAGATGTTCAGTGGAAGAAGGTGGCTTGTTTTGCTTTGATGCTGCACAAGCGCCATTACAAGAGGAACCTGGGGGTAGGGGATTGTGGGGGCTATTAAAAAAAGTCCTATTTGGGATTCCACTGTCGGGTAAACAAAGGATTGGACCTCATTAAGATAAGAACGTACACGAAGGCTGACCAGTTGTTATGTGAAAATGCTGCCGCAGAGGTTGCCGGGAGGCAGTGGCCCATTTTTCCCTATCTGTAAATAGCTCAGTGCCTTTCGTCTGCATCGTATGTCTTTGCGAGTACCCAGCACGCTCATCAACATCTGCACCGCCCCCACAGCCCTCCGTTCCCCTTCATCAAGTTCATGTTGCTTGTGGTCATGTGTGAACGTCAGGAGTTAGAAAAAAATGATAAACTCTGACAAACAGGCCACGCTGTTTTCTTGCTGTGGCACAGCGCAGAAATAACAATAATGAACAATTTCTTTTTACAATATTGTAAAACAAGCACTGTTCACTTCTGTGAAATCTGACTGTACATTAAATATAAAAAAAATGAATTGCAGTTATACATTTTTATTCTTAATTGTTAAGGGTTACTTTTGAATGCCAAGTTTGAATTTTGTTTTGCTAAAAAAAAAAAAATGCAACCTGGAAGAAAACGTTATGATTAAATAAGGCCAAAGGGAAAACATTTAACTATAAATATCAACTAACAACACATCAGGAAAAACAAATTAATCAGAAGTGATGAAATTACACCTGACTTTCAGTTGTAGCTGAAATGAGATTAAATTAGTAAACTTCATAGTGTTATACCAGGTACAAATTACAGAAACACAGCAGCCCCAATAAAAATTTGAAAGCAAGATCAGTTTCTTCTTCTATGTCTTGAAGTTTTCCATGTTTTTGTAACCTTATAAAACAATAACATTTTACTATTTTATAGTATTATAAAATAATGCTAGTCTTGATTTATCTGTTAAAAATGCAATAAAGCTAAAGTTATTTGAAAAAAAAAAAAATATATATATATATATATATACATAATTTTTTTTTCATATAGTGGTATAATATTAGTGGTAATATTACAATCATGTTTTTGTAACTAAAAGCCTTTTTTAAATTTAGACTCTGTTTTGTCTGTTTTAGACTCTGTTACATCTAAAACCAAACATCTTTTGAATTCAGAAAACAGAAAGTCAAAATGTGCATAAATTATAAAAGTCTACAACAGTCAAATTATTCAGAGTGGCCACTTGCTTCTTCTCTGAGGTGTACATAATTTTGTTCAAACCATCAGCAGGAAGCGTGTAAACGATGTCCGTTGGCATCATCATCATCATCATCACTGCTAAACGCTTGGAGCCAACAAGCAAACACTCTGAAATCATTAAGAGTATCAGGCATTTCTAAGCTTTATTATGTGAGAATACAAAGAAGCTTAGCTGTTAACTCACATTCTGTGAACTCTGAATGACTCTGGGTTCACAGAGCGGTTATTGGATCAAAATTAGCTGAAAGACTCGCAAAACTGACTGGGGGGTTTCTCTTAAGTGGCAGACGGGTTCCTCTAGGGGGCAGTGTTCTACCTCAGATTGACAGAAGCTGTTATGATGAACGGTGTAATGAATGAACAGAGAAGCGGAGTAAGAGAGATATGACCCTTTGATGAACTGCAAATCTGCTGGGAGCTCAGCGGGGCAGTGCTGACTGGTTAAATGCCAACCCTCCACCTGCGAGAGGAGAACAATGACAATGATGCATCTGTATGCGAGTGAGGGGCTGTTAGTTTGTGCCCAACTGAATGTAATTCCCTTTGTCTGCTACAACCCACCCTTGGGATTCTGGTAGCGCTTAATTATGCTAACACGTGGCTAGCCCCGGAGCATCCCAAATTTCTGATTTCCACAGTTCTATCTCATTACAAATATCTTCCTTTGTAAAAGCTTTACAATGCTAAACCACTTAAAAAAAATCTCTGCTGTTCTGCACATCCTTTGGCACTTTTCCCATCACTTTTCCCCCCTATATCTTTATTTTGTTTCCTAACAAAAGCCAGAACCTGGAGGCACATGATTAGGCCTCCACTAATTGGTATCAGATTCACAGGTCTGGATCAGCACCGTACTAGCTGGAGCCAAATTATTGCTCACAGCTGCACACAGGGAGAGTGAGTGGCTGGGAACCTGAGCGCATTGAGCTGTTGGCCCACCATCAGCTTTCCCCTCGCAGAGTCGTGTACCCCTACCGTCACGCACAACCCTCCAGGGCCAGACAAGCTGCAAGCGCGCATGTATGACAGCTTTCATGTGCAAGCCAAAGTCTGATCAGAGGACCTCTGTATGGACACCTTTCATGGTTTGTTAGCACCTTGACAGTGAAGGAGCAGGACAGCTGAGATGTCTGCAGTGTGACGGAAAAGAACCCACCAGCGCTGGGAGAAAAGACTGCGGTTAATGGAGGCGGTCTGGAAATGGGGATTAGAGAAGGGGGTCTAGCATTCATGGCCCGGAGACACAGAAACTCGCAAAACACAGTTTCATGCAACAAATATAAACATAAAATTCTAACATACACTTGTGGCCGTCACTGGTAATGTGCTCTGTCAGAAAGCAGCATGCTTTCCTGAATGTTTAGGGAATTGAAGGGAGAATTCTGAAAATTGACCGAGCCACTGGATTTACTTTGGCAACCTTTTTTTGGAAAACTTTTTCTTTGTCGCATGGGCTGGCAGGACTCCGGTTTTGTGCTGAGATAATTGCTATAACAAGGTAAACAAGAAAATAAAAAAACAACAACAGCACAATAGAACACAAAAAACCGTGAGAAGCAGTGAGAGTTAAAAGTATGCACACATAACACACCTTCTTTGCCCAAGGGACTTCCTTGACCCAGAAAAAACAATACGTAGCATGTTGTCGGTGACTAAAGGGTGGTTTGCAGCCGTGGAGCTAGTCGAGCGATAGCCCGGTCACCAGAGCACACAGAGTTTGCCGGCAGCGAGGACTCAGAGGTCTTTCATGCCAGCAGTTTCAAGCATCAAACATTTGGTAGCTTCAGCTCACCTCTTTCATGGTTAACCCTTTATTTAATCTGACAGCCTATCCAGGAACACACATTTATGACAAATTAGATATGCATGAGTGAAACTGAATGCGCAGCATTCCAGACTTGGTGTGTGCATTTACACTCAAATAAATATTTAAATGTCGTGCCTTACCAAATACTTTGCGTCCCTGAAATATACACATTTTGTTATTTCACAAAAAAAAAAGAAAAAAAAAAATCTGAAAAGTGTGGCATCCCTGCATGCTTGGTGTTTTTCTCAGTTAGCTTTGCTGAAACTCCTCTCTAACCCCAGTTTATTATTATTATTATTATTATTATTATTATTATTATTATTATTATTATTATTATTATTATTATTATTATTGTCTTGAATTTAGATCTGGACTTTGGGTAATTCTAAGACGTGAACATGTTTCTGCAGTCTTTGCTTCCTTTATCAATTTTTTTCTCCAAGTATTTTATTCTCTGTGTGACAGAGGTGTTCAGAGTTGCATTCAGTGTTAGTTTTGTCGTTGTGCTTTGTGTTTGCAACCTGAAAAACAGGTTGAGGTGTGGGGAGGGTGGGGGAGGGGGTTAAGGTGTATGAATAAATTAAGGGTTTATCTCCTGTAAACTTCTAACATTTACATTCTGGTTGATCAACAATATGAAAGATTTGGTCAGTTTTTTTTAAATGTTTTTTTTTATGTTGCCATCAAATAATACTAAAAATGGTTTTATATTACATTGTAATTTTGGCAAAAGACAGCCTGTACCCAGAGAAAAATTCTACCGACACCACGTACCACCTTGGCTGATAACATTCATTAATATCCTAGCATGATCCATGAGAGCAGACTCCATTTCTTATTCATGCTGCAAAGCTCTCGAGCTGGTCGGGTGAGTACACCTGACAACGTTCCTCCTAACTATCTCATCTCCCAGCTTTCTCTTATCACACCCCCTGCTAGTGCTTTCATCCTGCCATTTTCCCACCAGTCTAAGGAGTTCTTACTGCTCATCTGCATCTCCACTGCTGTTTCCCACTGGTGTCGACTGGTGTCACACCCCTGCTGCTGCTTTATCTCTACCTCCTTCTTGTTGCTCCACCTCCTCTGGTGTCATCTGTCAAAAGGTGTTAGTGGACTCTTCCTGAAAAGGTACAATTTAATGGTGAAGAAAAACCGAGAGATTAAGATTTGCCTAAAGGTGGGAGTGAAATCTAGTGAATGTGTAGGCTCATGAGATATTGGAATCAGAAATGGAAACATTGTAAAGAAAACACACTCCCAGTTAATTTAACATTAAAATCTGAAGAAGAAAAAAGATATTCTAAGAAGTTCTTTTCCCTGATTATTAAAAATCAAATCTGTATTTGAAACAATTTACAACAGTATTTACATTTACCTAACATGTATTTAAAAGCTGGAGTACTGATGAAAGAAAAAAGCTATTTATGGCTAAAACTGGAACATATTCGGTGCTAATTCTGGATGCATTCTTTGAGACTTGCATGAAAAACTTATGTCTGCAGAGTCCAGTCTTTCTCATTCCATCAACTAAGCCATATAGGAAAGCACCTTATTTAGATCCCCCGCTCTGCCCGTCTCTGTCGTTGTGTCCTTGGGCAAGACATTTCCCCACACTAGCCTGCTGGTGGTGGTCAGGAGTCCGGCGGTGCTGAATGTTTGGCTGCCTTGCTTCCCTCAGTCTGCCTCAGGGCAGCAGTGTCTAGCTTTTCACCATCAGTGTGTGAATGTGTGCGTCAATGGGTGAATGATTGAATATAGCGTAAAGCACTTTGGGGCTCTCTGGATCAGATAAAATGCTATACAACTACAGACCATTTACCACTTACCACTCATATCGCATTTGATTGTCATACTCAGATTCTAAAATGAATATATTTCAAATGGTACAAAAGCAGCCAAGGCAGGGGTGGGTGTGAGATTCCCACAGCTGACCACAGGCACAGACAACCTTCTGTCAAAATGACTACATCAGAATTACTTTTCACAAAATCAACAATTATTCCAATGATTATTAACATGTTGAGCATTGATATTTAATAATCTTGTCCAAGACATTTATTATTTTGAATGTGAACACAGATTTATACAACTTTAAACAAGTGAACATTATACACTTTTAACATGCTGCACTTCAATAAGTGACAGAATTATAAACTACTGGCCTGTTAATTAGTTGCAGTTTCTACTTATGTAGTCAGTCTGCAGTCAGCAACTTGACAACCATGCTGTGCGTAGATTGTCAACATACAATATAAAGCAGCGATACCTTAATAAAAGTGATGACTGGCATTATTGTGGTTTTCACACCATCAGTGAGTGTAGTCACTGGAAGAAGCAGGTCCCCTGTGTGTTTTATTGCATTCTCTCTTATACTCGTAACTCCCTCTTCCTATTAATTTTCTCACCTACCTCTCTTCTTTCCTTTTTTTCTCTTTCCCGTTTCTTTTCTGTTGCCTTGCAATTTTGAATAACGTTTATTTTTTCAAAAAAATATATCAAGTGGATATAGAATTGCAAAAGTCACAATTCTCTATTTGTGAAAGTAAAACTGTTAGGCTTCTTTTTGGCACTCATACGGTAATTCTGATTGCTATTCTATAATATTGCCATATTAATTGATAACCAATGCCTGCAGTATGACAAAAAATCTTACAGGCAGAAAAAATGTGCATATCTTAAAACCAATGTTTAGCCTTCTCCAATCAAGATACCTTATTTTATCTGCAGTAGCTCCCCACACTGCGCTGCTTTTGATTGCTTTCATTTTAACTTGCTGTCAAATACCAGAATTATACAAATTAGCACCTATTATTGAGTTACATTTTTGCTCTATGTCTTAATAATAAAACTTTCAGAAATTTTCATTTAAATTAGTTTTAAATTACTTTAATGCAACTTGTTCTTTAATTAAATTAAAGTTAGTGAATTTAAGACTGTACTGCCACATTTTCCCAGAGTTCTGCCACTTTCCATATCTTCGTCTTTTTTCGGTGTTCTAACATTCTGTTTCCAAGCATAACAACTCCTGACCGCACATAACATCAAGAAATAGTGATGTCAAACAATCTTTGTTTTTTCTTCATTGTAAGTCTCGCTGCCTTCTCCTCTAGCACATCCAGTCAAATTAAAATTGAAGGGAGAAGAAGTGATCTGCTCTTGCGGGGGCTTTTGTTCCTAAATTTTTTAAAAAGAGTGAAGACAGGGGTTGATAGCCATCCACTCACCCCCATTACTTCTTGTAATCCCCAGCAGGAACCCAAAGGGGGGAGGAGAAAGGGCAGCGTCTGCTGCGCAAAAGACGCTACAATAACAGAGAGAAACCCAAGCATCTCTTTCATTATCATGGCAGTGGAGGGAAATCTCCACAAGTGACAACACTGGGGTGTGCATTCGCTGTGTACGTGGATAGTCCACCAGCTCCACTCATGGGTAACAGATGGTGCCTTATCATTGGCCAGGATCAACCGTGCAGCATACATTCCTAGACATGCCGGTAATGGCTTTTGTAATGTTCAGTTACCGCTGACTCCACATAGCATTAGGCACTAAAACACATTTTGAGTGTACTCGATACTCTCGGCACCATCAATGTCGAACTTGACAGAGCATGCAGGGAGTGGTATCCGTAAAGATAATTTTTGCCTAATTATTGAACAAGCAATTACATCTTCCTGTGTGCTCTTTTCTATTTACACATCCTCACAGCCAGGTCAGCATTCACTACTACTGGTATTAACCGTTTGCTCTGTAGAATGAGTTCCTCCCAGCAACTTATACTTGCTCACCTGCCTGACCTGAAAGCTGACCCTTTAGTGGCCTTATTCCTCCCCCCTCTACCGATTTAATAATGCCCTTTTATTCTTGAACACTTTATTAAACACTGTCACTCAGGCTAAATACCAGAAATAGTTGGATAAGAGCCTGAACAAGGATGAGAGGAAGGCCCATAAAGCATCCTGAGTGATGGATCTTTGAGTCTATAAATGCTGGTGTTGTGACTAGAGAGAAAAAGGTAAAAGCTGAGAGGCTGGAGGAAGTCTGGATGGACGCCAAGTGTATTATGGTTGGGGTGAGGAGTTCAGGCTGAAGTGCAGAAGGGAGGGCAGTTTTCACCCTAGATGCACACTGTGATGGCTGGTCAGCAGGGCCGTTGATTGATGCCTGATAAAACCTACTGAATGACTGACAAATGCTTCTCAAAGTCTTCTAAGTGTGTAGTAGAATGGAGGTAGTGTCTTGGGTGCATAGCTGCATAATAGTCATTGTGTCTTCATAATTTTCACATTCTAATTTTCTATTAAACATGTGGAAGAGGTTTAGATAAGAAAAGCAGTCCCAGGTCATGTATCAAACATTTGGCAGTCAGACTAAGTAGTTAAATACATGATATGAGAATTAAATTTGAGCAGGCTTTTTATGTCCTTTATCATAGATTAGTCTTAGCAAAATCCTAAAGAGAGTTGTTAACTTTTGAATTGTTTTGTGGAAATACCAAAACAAAGCCAAAGTGAAAGAGTCCTTTGAAATAACACGGATTTTCAACTTTACCAACAATAAAATACGATAAGCAGTCGCCCATAACATAGTTTCAGAATAGCCTGCAAAGCTTTCTGGGAATGACTTTTCCCTTTGTAAGTTGTTTTTCTTTCAGGTACACCACTGTGAGTGTGACTGATTTAATTAGTTTTAAACTCAAAGACAAATAAATATTTTATTGGATAAACTATCATCACTACTGAGGCATGAAGCACCCATGCCGGAATTGACTTTGAAACGGCTTTGTGGTTTCCCAGAGGGTCTTTCCAAATTGCAGCTCCTAAATGTTAACTCCTGAGTTCATATGGGGGAAGCACGATGGGTAGTTGTTAATACGTCTGCCTCACAGTGAGAAACATCCTGGTTTGGAATTTTGGTTTTTATTTGTGAAGATTGCATATGCTACCCTTGCAAGGATATATTTTCTCAACGAATTCTCACTGTCAAAAACATGTATGTTGGATTAATTGATATCTCTGAAGGTGTGAATGTGTGGTTGTCTGTCCTGTGTGTTTTAGTGTTGGCCTGGGCTGCGCTGGTGTTCTTTCCAGGGTGTAATTTCCTAATTGAGCTAAATGAGCACGGCACCAGCACCTTATAAAGGCTACTGTGATTCAGCAATGTAATCAGTGACACCAACTATAGTAATCTGTTGTCATTTTTAGCTGAACCCTAATTTTCTAATTTTCCGCAGCTGTGTACCCCAATTAAATTTACTTACTGACTGCTAATGTCTACATGCTTAACTGATAGCTGAGGTTGCAGGTAATCTACACTGTTTTCTTTTGGCTCAAAACTTTGGAAGTGTTGGGTTTTGCACTTTTGTTCAAATAAAACAATCTAATTTTGGCATCTTACAAAACTTTTCTTCTTCTATTGTAAACTAAGCATTAGTCCCTACTGTGCCATCACAGTCACTGTAATGAGAAAGGTATTCTTATTGATCTTAGCCTTTTCACATAACATGAATCATGGCAAAGAGAGTTCTTCTAATGGGATATCAATCTACTGATCTATAATAAAAGTTTAGACGGATAGCACCAGATAATACGCTTACCAATATCTATGTGCCAGCGATTCATGCTTTAAATACACTAGCAGTTAGATTTAAAGACAGTCCTTTCTAAGTGTGCCTGTTTAGATATTCAATAGCCTTAGTCCCCTCCTGTGGGAACCAAAAGGTACTATAGAGATATAGGGGGGGCAATGACAGGCTTAGTGTATATTGGACACTGTGAGAAGTGATGACCTGATGTGGAAATGAGTTCCCAAAGCAATGAGAGATTATCCACGGTTTGTAGATATTGCCAAGAAGGGACTGGGAAGATAGACACAATGTTCACCTGCTAGAGACAGAGTGGATTATGGAGAATTAGGGGGCACTGTGTGACTTGGCATCAAATGGGGGACCTGTTGAGGTCGGCACATAATCTGATCATCTGCCAAGAAACACACACACACTGAAACTCTCTACGGACAGAAACTACACAGATGCCTGACGACACGCTGATTTGAACACAGGCATAAGGTAAGGACAGATTTCTGCTCAAATGCTTTTGCTGACACATGGCTGCAAAGACAGACACAGACCAGGCTCGCAGCTGTGTGTGTGTGTGTGTGTGTGTGTGTGTCTTCTGCTTAACAGTAGCAACTGTAACAATGACAAGGCTTAGCAGTGTAACAGTAGTCATCCTGCAGATTGACATTTAACACCGCTTCTCATACAGGGAAACCATTCACAGCCACAGTGCTTAATAACTTCTTTTAGCAAACATAAAACCCAGCTGTACAGCATCAAAAGTAACACAGAAGCTTTTATAAATAAACCACCAACCTACATTTCACCATCGAGGAAAGGCATTAGAATAACATGGAGAAAGGGAAACCAGTGAAAATGCTGGTTTTCAACAAAAAAACACCTTTTGCCTTACAAATAACAGGAAGCATAGGAAATGATGTAAGACTTACAAAATAATGGAATATGTTTTAAAATGAAGTTAGAGTTATGTTGTGGGTTAAAAAGTATAGCTCACCTTGGTGTTCAGACTTTTTTCTTTAAAAGAACATCACTAAAAAGTGCGGCCATATATGCAACTCAAGAGACAAAACATGTCAGTGGTTTCAAGAAACAGAGGCCACAAGACAAGATAAGAGAGTATTTTTTGGGGAAAAAGAAATAATCCTATTGTTTTATTTTGTTACAAACGTCAATGTACTCTTATAAAGGCAACAATTCTATGTTCAGTCCACTTTTGACTAATTAATACATGACTGTATGGCTAAAAAGGGGTTAACAATGCTCTATTATTGTATTTTTATAAATAGAAGAAAAGTTATATGAATCTCAAACTGTATTTTATGGAATTTATGTATTTATTCATTTGATTTTTTTTCTGGCATAGATAAACAGATTTTGCACCAAAATACATTCATCTCACAGAACCCTTTTCTTCACTACTCACTATAACGACTGGAAACTCTCATAATTGGTTTGTTCATGGCACATTTAGGCATATAGACGTTGTGCACAAAGATTAGCAGTGTTTGTTGAGGTTTGCAATTCTCTTTCTGGTATTTTGGCTGATTTGCTTTGTTGTGTGTTGTTAAGATACCAAACAAATAATTAGTATGTCTGAGGTGTACCTTACCAATAAACCTCAGCCTAATTTACAATACATTTGTAATTTAACCTGTTAAAGGTATGACATCATCTTATCTGGAATTTTCTAAAATGTTTCCAGGCCAAGGAATCTTAGTGAGAGTCAACTTCTGGATTTAAGAAAGAAACAAACAAAAAAAAGGGTTTTCTCTCCCATAATTCTGGTATTTAACAAATATAAATAATTTTGATAATCCTAACCGACCTAAGAGGAAAAGCTTGTTCCCATGTAACGTCACACAGAGAGAGAGAGAAAAAAAAAAAGTAATGTGTCTTTTTATACAATGTATGCTAATACCTGGGCTCAACTGCATATTCAGGATGTTAAGCTGAACTGAGGATCTTGGAGCACTCACAGTCATATCTGAGATCCAAAATAATAGCTTGGAATAGCAGCAACTAGAGAGCGCTTTGCAAGGCAGACCGAGACAAGAAAGATTATATGCCTTTTTTCATAAAAGGATTTTATGCCATATTTTTTTTGTAACATTGCTAAAAATGCCTACTTTATACTGTGTACCTATAAATAAGTGACTTTACAGGCATCTCCAAAGATGCTAAACAGTGACACAATGGGAGTTCCTCTCAAGCGTTATATAGCTGAGCATGCACACCACTGCTGGATGACAAACATCCATCCTGCATGCACAAATGTAATCCAGCTTTCCACCATCACATAAGGATTAAACCGCATGCAAACTGAACACATGCACAAACACATAAGTAGCACTTAGAAGCCCCGCGTGCCCATTCACATGCGTTCACAAACAAACTGCAACAGGAGGCCAGAGTCACGCATATCTCTCACCCTCTGCCAGTTGTCAGTCACTGCCTTTGAGCACAAGGCATGAGGGACCAGATTAAATCCTTCTGGAGACAGAATGACGGGCACAGCAGCCTGGGCTCAACACACACACACACACACACACACACACACACACACACACACACACACACACACACACACACACACACACACACACACACACACACACAAACACCTACAATGAATGACAGCATGTCGAGCACTAACTATATCCACGCTTTAGAGTACAGTGTTCCTTTCCCTGAGCTTTTGGTACATCTGCAAGACAAAACACATTTTTATTATCCACTGAAAGAGCTGTCACCTCAATATTTCAGAACATAAATTAAAAACATTGTGTGTTTCTGTGAAAATGTCCTTACAAGCCCGTTGTATTATTTCTCAGAACATAACAAGAACCAAACAGAAAGGGATGTTTAACTTTTAGCCAAGTGTGACCGAAACCAGGCAGGAAATGAAAAACCGAGCAGTAAATATTTTGTTGTGATTCTCAGCAAATAGTAAAAGATAAAACAATGCAAACTCATAAACAATTTATTGCCCTGGCCTCCAAGAATATGAAAACCAAAAGGCTAATTTGGTCTTTATCTGAAAGATCTAACAAATGACAGATTAAAGGGTTGATCCTGCCACACTTGATCTCCCACTTAATGATACACAGATAACAGCAGCAACAGTTTACGTGAATTTTTCCAACCACCAAAACTACTTTGAGGGGTGTTGCAGCAATATTGTCAGCTGATTTGAAACAATTAGGCTTGCCTAGTTGTTTTGTAGAGATCTGCGGTATTACACTGTTGGCTGACAAAGAAGAGTTGGCAGCTGCAAATGAGTTATGGGCATTATTTCAAAGATACTTTGATGTTTTTGTTTTTTTTTTGCTGGTCGCATCACAACATGGCAGCAGCTAGGCAACCACAAGTAAAAACCCTTTGCCTCCTCTGGCTTTGAGAATGAAAGCTATGTAAACGGAAAGCAGATGGTGATGAGATGGTGAGGATCTTTGGCACGGCACGTACCAGTTTTGATGCGCTCCTTTTGTTGTTCTTCAAGCGCTGACATCAACTGTCTCCGTGGCTTCACTGTAAGCGGACGAAGCAGCTGAAATAATACTGCAGTGACAGAGGTATGAAGGCTTTGCAATGTGACCTAGTTTCTGCTGGGAAACCAGGCAGTTTACTGTGCAATTGCAACCTGATAAAGTTTGTAAATCATCTGTGTTTTATTGTATGGAAAACAATCCTTTGTGTGTTTGATATTAGCCGATAGCAATTTGCTAAGCATAAAGAACTGGAATGGCACATGCAGTGCAACGTATGGCTTGACTCTACTGTACTTTAAGATGATCCATGTTTGACACGGGGTCATGGTGCACCGTCGCAGTGAAAAAATTAAAGTATTTCACTGACAGACGGCATAATCTTATGGTTGCCTTCTTCTCCTCTCTCAGATAAAACCTCTGTTGTATGGCTTGATAGTCTGACAAAAAAAAATCTACATTTTCTTACCTATCAGGCTTTAAATTAATAATCCCTTAAGAAGAAACTTCTTTAAAAAACATTTAAGCTCAAGTTATTTATGTTTCTTGTCGCATTTTCTTTCTCAAGAGAACAAAATGAACCCTGAATAATAAAACCTGGTTTTTTCGGTTTTATACCTATTGGCATTGACACAGCTGTGTGTTCTTGGAACTGAAAGCACACATGTGAATCTACACTTGCAGTTACTATACGTCATGTGGGTGTAGTCCAAACTCAAGGGCACGGCCCGTCTATTTGCTGTCTCTCAGCGCCCTGTCATCTGGCTTTAGTAATTACACAGGCACACATTTGGTCAGGAGAAACAAGTTTGACAGCTGAATTAGATCTATGCACACATTTTGTGTGCTTTGAGCTGTGTGTTGTAAGTAAAGAAATTTGACTGAAGTCAGAATTGACCTGAGATGGACACTTAGCCAAAAGTTTCATTGCAGTGCCAAAAGCAAAGATTTCATATTTTGACAACTCAGCTCTCATAAACAATCTTTATGTGACCAAGGAAGAAAGTAAGTGTGGATCATTTGAGTAGATCACTAAAATCCCCTCAAGGTTATGCAGCGCTTAAAAATTGCTGGTTGTTATGGTCACGTCATACACACTGTATATTGGTTCCTCAGAGCAGTATGCATCAGCAAAACTAGTTAATGTCGGCATTTAATGTTACCAACAAACAAGTGAAAATGCAGCTGCACATTTCTAGAGAGGTACATTTCATGGCTAATATATTTTAAATAATTTACAACAGTTAATAGTTAATTAATTATTACTATTCAATACTGCATTTTAATCTTCTGAAAATGATTAAAATGTTAACTGATTATATGTTAAATTTAGCACAAAGTTCATAATTTTATTTTGTAACCTACAGCAATTCTATGTAGCTTTCCAAAGTGTGAATGTTTTGTGACCCATTAGAGACTTGAGTCTTCAGTTTGACTTAGAGCAAAAGCCTTGAAACATAAATTTGAATTGGAAAAAAAATGACCTGCGAGTAACACTGTTACACATACTGTATATTTTTTTTCTTTCGACTTAAAAAATATTTTCTCTGTCTGAAGAAGCAGCAAAGTTCTGGTGTGGAAAAATGCCTCTGAGAATAATAGAGTAATGAGTTAACCTTTAAATCAAGGTGGACTAATTCTAAAGCTCATTTCAGAGGAGAAAAACATGTAAGATCTCTATGCAGAGATTGGAAGAATATGGCTATTTTCTCAATATGCTTTCACATCATGAGAAGCCTCTCAAGACAAGGCCTTGTGGGTAAATAACTGTAAAATAAATAACTTATCCAAAAAGGTAAGCACTGCCTTCATAAAGCAGTGCGTGGGAGACCGTGAACAAAGATGAATGAGGGACAGTTTTATTCAACTAAAAGAGTAACAATTTGCGGAAGCAATGAAAAGAGGCCAATAAAGCAGTGTAGGGGAATTAAGGAAACTAGAGACTGGACCTTAGAGGGGAGAGTAAAACATATTAAATCTCCCATCCACTGCACTCCACTTTAAACAGCGGACATAGATTGTATCTTTATTTGTCACTGGCAGTAAAACATTAAAGTTGTTTGCATGTGGAATGGGTCAGCCCTGGTTGATCACAAGCCTCCCAAACATTTATGATGGTTTGTTCACATGTCTCATAAAGACGACCCCACACTAAGAGTTTTGTTCAAACTATTGATAGCAAAACAGTGTGAGATATGGGACACAGAATGAATGACGTTATATAAAAATGCTTTGCAAGGCCAACATTTCTGTAATTTAAAGAACTTAACGACAGGGTTACTTTCATTTAAAAAGAAAATGTAATACTGACCCTTCAAGTGTTTTACTTCACCCACGTTTACAAATCCTTGAAAGTCTTCTTAAACATTGAACTTTTCCACATTTCTTTCTATAAACACTTTAATATTAATATCAAAAAAACATTGGGAGTTTTATTGTGATACACCATAATTCTGAAGTGGAAGAAAAAAAGGACATAGTTTTTGATATATATAATAAATCCAATGCAACAATAATGTTACATTCATAACTCACCTTAATTTGTGAATGGAGTCCATTAGTTAATTTCAATATCAATACAGCTGTGCTGTGAAGGCCTACGGGGCTTGTTAGAGAACAGACAGCATCATGAAAACCAAGGAACACAGATTATGGATAAGGTTTTCAAGATGCTTAAAGCAACATTAGGTTATGGAACAATATTACAAGCTTATATATCTAACAAAACAATCTTCCAACCCATTATCTGAAATGGAAAGACCACTACAACCTCTCATTTAAGGAGACTTTGAAGGAGCTCAAAATATCCGTAACTCAGGTATTGACAGGACAAAAATTTAGTTGTGCACTTTTGATATCTTGATCTTTATGCAAAAGCGGGAAGACGAAAGTTTTTTAATAAAGAAATCGTAAATCTAGCCAAAAGACAGAGAAGGTGTTCTGTAGTCTGGCCATTGCATTCCTGTGCAATTGCGCTCAAGTAAAATGTCGCCTACACTTCAGTCTGGGCTCTCTCCCTTTCACTTGGATTCTCTCCGGCAGATTTTCTACCGGGCCAATCAGCTAACAGAAGGAGAAGATCTGAACAACGACGCCAAATTTCTGCACTGATTTAGAATTGTTGACTTTGTAGTTTTAGCAAAGGTAGCTGAGAAAGTGAACAAAGTCCTACATCTAAATATTGAATCCAGTACACTTAATTACGTTGAACTGGCGTATAACGTATGTCACTGGCAAACCTTACCAATTGGTTAAAATTTAAAACCTCAACACAGTCCACACCTCCAAGAATTAATGTTTTTCAACATACAAAGCAAATAGCGTAGGGCAAGGCTCATTATTCTGCAGAAAAAACCCTGGTTATCCTACATGTAAGTAAATGAGTGTCGATCTCTCTTAGACATGTGTTGGCCTATCAAATGGAATACCAATTAATTATGTTCAAGTTTGTGGTTTCAATTAAAAAATAGGTAAATAAGTTCGACATGCAGGTTTTGATCTGTAAATTATAAATTATAAAGACGAGGTGACTGATAAAAGGTAAGTGAATTTACAGAGGCAGCACCCACATTTGTGTACAGGCAGACCTGTACCTCTGGGAGAGCTGGAGATTTGAGCTTCTGTATTTCTGATGTTGACTGACAAGTGAACACCACACCCTCAGGCTTTGGCCTTTATGGTGCAAATAAAGAGGCCTGCAGACGGCGGACCAACGGAAACAGGTTGATTTTTTCCAGACACTATGTTAGGTGTTTAAGGTGGACAAGTAATGTAATATGGATTATGAAAGTCTGAAAGCCCTAAGCAGAGTAACTACAGGCTTGCTGTTCAACCTGAATCTCATGGTAATTTAACAACCTAAGCTAACAGTAGATAACCTTCGGCATGTGCTGTGGAAAGAAAAAGTGCTGTCTCACATTTCTGCTGTGCAACAGTTTTATTCGTGTGGCTGCACATTTTAGGTTGTACTTAACTGAATTGTCAAATTCAGTTTATAATTAAAATTATGTGTGTAATTTGACTTATTTTCCAATTAATATCAATATACATCAAAGCCTGTTATCACTGTGGGAAATCTATCTGTAACTGAAGGTGTCATCAATTTTACAGGAGAGGCATTATGATTTTATTTATATCAAACAGCAGCGGCTCATGAACCACATTTGATAAATAAACCTGCATGTATTCCATGTGAAATGTTAAGGAATAGAACTGGGAAAGTGCTTGGCTGTATTTATATTTTAATCCAGAAAATATGGCCCAAACTTATGATTGTTTTTTGTTTAAAATTTCTTAGAATTTTCCTCCATTTCTCATTTTAAAACTTTCAAACCTATTTTCGGGAAGCAAGTAATATGTAACTGTATCTGCATGAATAAAAGACTGTATTACACAATTTTTAATGCACACCAAGCTCTAAATAGTTAAGAATAATCTAAAACAACAATAAATAAATAAATCTTTCTTAATGTAATACCAAACGTTTATAATCAGCTTACTGAATGCGGAATTACTTTTCAGTTATCCCAACCCAGCACCTTTGGACATCTTTTCAAAACATTTTTAACATTTTCATAAATTCAGCTGGAATACAAATTAACCCCAATGTGTACCAGTATCTGCTGATGCAGCACACAGCTTAATATCGCTCTGTATTTTCGAAAAGTCTCAAACTCCAGTAAAAAAATGCTGACTCATTATTTGCTCAATTAATTTGTGCTCCTGCAGATATTCTGTCCTGCGTTCTCCTCCCTCTTGTTCTGTCAGATTGGAAGTCTCTCTCAGTCCTTTTTGTCTTCTCTTGGCACTCTCCTCTTGGCAATTACTTTTGAATTCTGATTTAGTGTTTTTCACTTTTGTTCCATTTGGCCTCTGTCCATCCCTATCTCCTGCTTCTCATGGGTTAGTGTTTATTGCTGACCCAGCAGCCCTCCCTTCCCCACAGCTAATAGTTTGAAGCTTGTAAGGGCTGTGGACAGTTGGAAGGACAACATTTGAAGTCTTAACCTTAATCTGATGGAGAATTTTTGCCCACACATAGGTTCTTTCTGCTGCTATATGTTTGTTTTATTACTTGCCAGTTGTGTTAAGCACTTGATGGAAGAATGATGGGTCAAACTCATAAGACTGGTTTGACCTGTAAAAAAAAAAAAAAACCCAGCAAAACCGAGATAAGACGGGGAAAGACTTCAAATATTTCTCTAACATTGGTAAATACTTTCTGAGGCACATATAGAGTTTTCTGACCTGAGTGGAAAATACCAAATCATCTAGTTTATACTATATTCGTAAAGTGTTAGTTCAATACTAAAGAGGCCTCACCAGACAGTTTGAGTGAATCACAAGTCACAATCTTTTAAACTATACAAGTTTTAATTTTCATTTTTGATGCCAATTCTACTTTGAGTTGTCTTACACAATAGGAAAGTTTAGGTAGCTCAGAAACAATTCAAACTTTGATTTAGTGATGAGAAGTGGTTGCCATGGGAGACATATTCACAAACAAACTCTGTAAGATTCTTCAAGTTGAGCCGTGAGACGAGAGAGCTGACAGGACAGAGCTGACTGCTAGCATGCCTAGGTGGGCCCCATGTGGAGAAAAGGAGGGCAGACTATATGTGTCCCATATGGGTTTGTCCGCAGGTTCCACGATGGCCCTACATGGATTTGCCCATGTAAGGCCACAGCCCACATGGGCCCTACATGGGCCCTATATAGTGGTGGCCCACATGAGTTTGTCCATTTAGGGCCCATGTAGGGCCCATGTGAGCTGTGGCCCTACATGGGCAAACCCATGTGGGGCCATCATGGAACCCACGGACAAACCCATATGGGACCCATATATCAGCCCTCCTTTACGTGTTAATCTCATTCCAGATGCCAGATACTAGGTTAATATATCTTAATTTAAAAATTTATTTCAATAAAATACTTTTTGTTGACACTGAAAAATTACATATTTGAGCTATAGACATGTAATTAACTGTTATAATGAGCTGCAGGACAAACAAGTATTTCCACAGAGAGACTGTGGCTCTGTTGGTAGAGTAGTCGTCTTGCAATCAGAAGGTTGTAGGTTCGATTCCAGCTTCCTCCTGCCGCATGTCAATGTGCCCCTGGACAAGGCACTTAACCCCACATTGCCTACCGAGCTGCGTATCGGTGTATAAATGTGTGAGCGTTTGTGAGTGCAAATGGGTGAATGTGACTCTAGTGTAAAGCACTTTGAGTGGTCAAAAATGATTGGATAAAGCGCTATATAAGTTCAGTCCATTTACCATAGCCTACATTTTGGTTGGAGTGGGCTTTTAGCTTATGAAACCCATTACTACAAAAAAACCAAAGGCTTTTGCTTCTGTCAAACTGCCCAAGAGCAGCTGTGGCTACAATGTAGCATACCACCATCAGTACATGAATGTAGTGTGAAGAACTTTAGGGTGAACATATTTTATGTAATGTCAAAAAGTAATAATATATT